>NW_004797303.1:1109574-1129600 GCF_000002075.1 Aplysia californica
AATAAACAAATACATACGTAAAAATTAAACAAATATATAATTTTAAAAAATAAAATAACAACAAAAAATATTAATAGAGTTTTTAAAGTCTCATTTCCCACATGCTTGCTATTTCTACACCGTCAGCTTACGAGGCTGCTGACACTACTTACAGTTTGATCAAGTTGGATGAAGTCGAAACGTTGTAATTTGTGTGCACAGCATTTTGTGTGATGACGATGTCATTCACGAGACACAAGGCAAGAGATGGAGATCCTGACACTGCTGGCAAATATAAACACTCACAACAGGTAAGTTTAAACCCAAACCCTAGACTTATCCCTAACCCTAACTTTAAATTCATCTTAACTCTAACCCTAATATTACCTGTTAACCTAACCATGACCCTAACCCTACCCTAAGCCCAACTCTTATCTCCTAACAATACCCATAACCCCCAACCCTAACCCTATCCCTAACACTAACACCAACCCTAACATTTTCCACAAGTATGTTTAAACTCAAACCCCATCCCTAAATATTCACATTAGATAGAGTTAGACTCTAACCCTACATTCATCACAGGTATCTTAAACTCCAGCCAAACCCTAAATACACATAATATAAGGTTTGTTTTAACAGTAACTCTAACCTTAAAACTAACCGCAAGATTTAACCCCCACCCATTCCCCTCCCCTTTCCCCATCACCTCTCCCTCCCCTCCCCTCCTCTCCCAGACACCTTTGACCAAGGACCGCCCATCGCTAGGTCCCAGTTTGCTGTTTATAGAACGACATGAGCCTAATATGGGTCGAAAAGACAACCCATGCAAGAAGGAATGGAGCAACTTTGAAATGTCCAGGTGAGACAAATGAACCCACGCCCTTGCATTTCTAATAGTGACGTCATTTCCGGCTTTTTAATCATCATTTGTATGCGTGTGTGTGTATGTGTTTGTGCATGTCTGTGTGTGTGTGTGTGTGTGTATGTGTGTGTGTGTGAGTGTGTGTTTGTGTGTGTGTGTGTGTGTGTGTGTGTGTGTGTGTGTGTGTGTCGGTGTCTTTAAAGTTTAGATCAGAGTTGAGACTGAGCCCACTCATAGAGATTCACTCCGGAGGCGTGATCACGTTCTCGAGAATGGTTGATGTGTGACGCAACAGGCAGAGCAATGAAAGAACATTTTCACAGCTTGGTGGATCATCTGTATGCACCCGGATTTTTACTCCGTAGATTTTAACAATTATGATGTTATGAAATGCGGGGTTTTAGTTAAATTTTAATAATTATAAATATGAAATGCGGGATCTTAAATTAGAGTCAAAGCCAAAATTTGGATCATAAGCGGTGAGAAATCTTGAGTGACATATTTATAATTTTATTTTAAGTCCACGGGGAAAACAGGCTTAGTCACAAATTGAAAATCTTGAGGGTATCAACTTTGATCGCTTGTTGACTCATAACTGTATTTCTGTTCTACTGTTGGTTGATTATTCTTGTCAGATTTTCCATCCAACAGACATAACAATAAACCGCCTGCCAAACAAATAATAATGAAATTATAAGCTTTTAAAATGGGCACCTTCACAATTTTCAATTTGTGTCTATGCTCGCTTTCCACCGTAGGCCCTCGTATATTATCGAGGTATACGATGCATTGCGAGGAAATGGATTAATGAATAGCTCTCACAACAATTTGTATCATAAACTCATGGAGTGAATGAGGTCTTCCGGAGTATTATATAGTGCTTTTTTGCAATGGCACTGTTCCTAAACACAAATTATATTTATTATATGTTACCCTGTATTGAAGAGTGTACCCAGTGGCGTCAGTGGCATATAGAGGTTAGGCTACCGGACCTGTAATCGTGAGATTTGTGGGTTCGAGGGTTCGAGCCTCAGCTCAGTCCTACGTTGCGTCCTTGGCACGTTACCCGAATTTTCCATTTGGCGCGGTCCTTTCGGAGATGGACGTTAAACTTGGATGTCCCGCCTCTTAAATAACCTAATAGTGTTGTACTGTGATAGGGGCGTTACACCTATACCATTTCACTCTTTTCACCAGAGTGTACCCGTTCGAGTCCTACTCTCGACGTATGATGGAGCTGTACAAGTGCATGCAGAGAAACAGGGGTGACCTGGTTGTTTGCGTTACTTGAGCGTTACTAGCGAAGAGTTAGAACAGCATAACGCTCAAATTATTTTCGGTTTAGAATAAATAGGATCGTTTCGGCAAATCGGTAGTTTTCTTACAAAGATGTTTTTTTCCTTGTTTTATTGGGTTTTTGTTCGGTTTTTTTGTTTGTTTGATTGTTCTTTCTTCGGCTGTTGAAGTTGTACAAATTAAATAGACACATATTGTTAGAGGTGAAGAGACCAGTCTAGATAACAGCTTACATAGAACTAGAACTAGTCAGAATGTTATTTGCAGTAGAACCTGCTCAAACGGTCATCTGTACAAGGCAATCCCAAGCAAAAATCAACCCCCCCCCCCCCCTTCCTCTTTTCTGCGGTTTTTTTTTCTATACCAAAATGGCGCTGTTAATGACGTCCATCTTACTGGAGTATTTAGTGGAGCGGTTAGGCGTACCTGCCTTTTACTGCTGGCTTTCTTATTACTTTTTTTTGTATGGTTTTTGTTTTCAAATGATGGATTACAGTGGTTCAGCGGGTGGTTGGCATGTGCTCTGGTGTGGTTTGCTCCTTCTTTCCTATCATTCATCTATTGTCCTTCTTTTTTGTGTTTGTTACTCTCTTGCAACACCTGTAATCTTCGGCACTTATGACCTTATTGTGTTGCAAGTGCCGTAAAACTCCTACACCCCCCGCCCCCAGGAAATGCTACTGGCTGAAGATGTCACTCAAGATAATTTCCGAAGGGGGAATATTAACATGTTCTTATACACAGTAGAATTATAAATGGGCTGGTGTACCAATGTTATGCTCAAACTGTGCCGGAACAACACAGGGGAAACTGCTGCTTTTTCGTTCCTCGTCCTTACTATCGTCGTTTTTCCTCTACTTCTTTTGTATGTTTGTCACTCTCCTGTGAACTGCTATTTGCGGGGAGCCTCGATAGTCAAAGCAGACTTTGTGCTGTTGAGGCTAGAGGTGAGCAGAGTAAGACTTAGTCTGATTCCCCGTTTAGACTTCTCTGAAGACACCCACCCCTTGGCGCTCTCATATGAGCTTATGCAATTGCGAGCGCCGTTAAACCAAAGATCTTGTATAGTAAAGAATCTTTGGTAAAACCTTACTAAAACTAAAACTAGGTCTCATATTTAAGGCAATCTCTGTACAATGTACAAATGACCCCCCCCCCTCCCTCTTCCGCTTTTTTTTCTATACACCTATAAAGACGTCCACGTGGGTGGTTGGCGGGTGCTCCGGTGTGGTTTGCTTCATCTTTCCTATATCAAACATCTATAATCGTCCTTATCTCCCCTTCTTTTTTATGTCTGTTACTCTCTTGTAACAGACCTCTAATCTTTTGGCACTCATATGCCCTTATGTAGTTGCGAGCGACATAAAACTCCAACTAAAACTAAAGACGTCCATCTTACTGGAGTATTTAGCGGAGCAGTTAGACGTACCCTTTATTGATAGCTTTTTTTTTCCAAATTAAAAGAGTTACAGCGATTCGATTCCCCGGTCGAGAGACGGCTGTTTTTGGTTTTCTTTTCGAGTCGAAAATCTCCATATATCTCTGTTAGGATCTTGTGCCCACTTCACTTTTTAAAACCCGGGTCTATCCTGACAGAAAAAGTCGAAGCAGACCACCTCCTAAATGATCTCAAATAATACATGTAATAGGCCTATAATGTCGAAATGGGCATAAAAACGTTGACTATCTTCTTTCGGCAGATTACTTCCCTCGTTGACCACTCTCCGCCTCAGCAATGACGAACGGTATAGGAGTCAAGCAGGAGTCATCGCCAGTCTGAGGGCGTGGCAGCACTGACGTCATAATTTTTTGGAAAAAGATAAGACAAAAAAAGATTAGATCAGTTACGATGAGTTAGGATAAGGTAGGATAAGATAACATAAAGAATTTATTGACCCCCTCGATCAAACAGGAATTTGCAGGAACTACTGTAAATCCATACACGCACACGCACGCCCACACGTACACGCCCACACGCACCCACCAACGCACACGTGGGCACGTACACACACGCATGCACACACACATGATACACTCCAGTAATCTCAGAGAGTTATCTCTACAAACAAAATGTTGCATGTGCCAGTGCCAGTCAAACCAGACGCAAGTCAGAAATTTCACCAAAAAATTTGTCTGAGAGTCGAGAGCGGAATTTTATGGTGTCCGTTTTGAGCGTCAATATAGTGACGTTTTTTTTGGTGGTGTTTTTTTGTTTCTTTGTTTTCTTTAAAATTGTTCATTTTGAAAAAGCCAGTTGCTAGCAATTCGTAAAAGAGTCTGTGAATATACCAATAGATGCTTTACGATCGACAATGTCTATTTAATAATATATACAATACATGTTTCTAATGTTTTTATTTAATATTGCAGTATGCAGAATCCAAGTTCGTTTATTCTATTTAGCAATAATGCTCCAAGTTTATTTAATCTTGCAATATGAACCAAGCTTGTTTATTATAACAATAATTTGTTTATTTGATATAGCAATAGCAATCGTGCTCCAAGTTTATTTTATATGACAACACTTGTTCCAGGCTCGTTTTTTTTTCCAATAAAATATTGCAACATCTAATATTATTTTGTTTTTCGTTTTCTTTGACTAAATTTAGATGCGCTCAGAACATTAACCCGTTTTGATTGGTTACTTGATTTAAATAATAAATATGCATTATAAAAATACATGTAGACCTAAGTGTAAAGTAAGTGAGAAATATGAAGCAAAAATAATGAATATTAAAAACGAGTACAGAATTAAACAGAGTGGTTGTAAAAGGATTACTTCCTCATTAACACAATTAGAATCACTTAGAAGGCTGGCTGCTTGGACCCTACTCGTCAGCAGCAATCCGAGATGAGTTATAGTTTTAGTAAGTTTTACGGCACTAGCAACACAATAAGGTCATAGAAGTGCAAAGATTACAGCCAGGTGTTATATTAGAGTAACAAACACAAAAAAGAAGGAGGGGAGATAAGGGCGATTGATGTTTGATAGGAAAGAAGGAGCAAACCACATCAGAGCACCCGCCAACCACCCACTCCGGGATGAGCGTGATTGTGATAAAACATCCCAGCAGTAAAAAAATAGAGATACTTGGTGATAGATGTTTGAGTTTGACAGGAAAGAAGTAGGATCAGGAGCAAACCACTCTGTACCGCCGCAAACCACCCACTTTCCCTCTGGCATCACCATGACAAAAAACAAAAATGAAAACAAGAGCAACAACAGCAACTAAAAATTAACTGGTCACTTTTAAGGACAAGCGGACTAACCCAGATTTCGGGGGTTTCCAGACCTACACAAAAAGTGGGCATTGCCCTACCTATATACTGTATAGGGAAGGTTTGGTTTCATTGGTGTGTTTTGCTTAGTTATAAATAAAACTCTCCTTGTTTTTTAAAGAAACTGAACAAGGGGCAAAAACTTTACCTTTCATTTTCTCAAAACAGCATTTTTTGGGAAGGCCCCCTTGTGCTTAAAAGCGACCAACTAGCAACCTCCAACCGCTCTCTTCTTTCAGACTCACCATGACAACAACAGCAACAACAAAAACTATACATATTTTTACAACAAGATAAGAACATTCAGCAGTGCACTGAACACACACATTAGTAGAATATTGGAATAGTATTGTTTAATAAACCAAAATATACACAATATCAAAGCATCACATCATGTTTTTTATATATATATATATATATACACTTTTATTCCACTGTATCAACTTATTATAAGCGTAACTTTTGTGTCAATGGGAGTGTGAAAACACTTCCATTTATTTATTCCACTATATATCACTTATCATATAAGCTTACTTTTTGAGTCGATGGGGGTGCAAGGTCACCTACTACTTACAGGTCAAAGAAAATATAAAAAAGTAGCTTAATTTGTATAACCTGTAATTAAATTATAGATGTTCTACACCCCCATAGACAATTGAACAACTGGCTGACAAAAATAATAATTGTGAGGCAGCGTGGTGGAATCAGGCTCTCGTCAAAATAATCAAAATGAAGAAACTTGCATTTTTCCACAGGTTTGTGAATTTTTATCAAATTTTTGTTTTTTGACTCAACACCTTTCATGACCATTAAAGAACTCATTTCTGTGTGGATTTTTCTGAAAAATGTTGATTAAAGACGCAGAAAATGTAAATTTTCAGTTACCACGGACTCTTAAGCTAAGGAAATAACTATCCTTTAGCGGCCATTTTCCCACTAATTTTACCTCTGAAAACAGGTGACCCCCATCTCCTTCTTTCGTAAATATCTCAACTTGTATTCAAAATAACTGGATATTTTTTTCATCCAAATAAAGACAAGTGAACAAGCTTTAAGATGATACCAATAAGTTTCAATAACACTACATGCCAAAAAATTGACGAGAGCCTGATTCCACCACGATGCCTCACACCATGCTCCATGCCCCATCCACACAAATTACTTTTAATGAGTTGGCTGTTTCCACTCTATTATAAGCTTACTTTTTGTGTCGAGGGGGATGTAAAAACACTTTCATTTATTTTTGGAAAAATAAAAAAAGTTTAAATTGTAAAACTATAATTTTCGACGTGATACGGCCCTATAGACAACAGGCAGACAAAACACTCCAAGCCCCATCCAAGCAAAAGTTAAATTATCTTTCACGATGATGAGGTGGACTGTTTTCACCCTGTAAAAAGCGCACAAATTAAGTCGAGGGGGTGTCAAAACACCTACGTTTATTTATTAATTTTTTTTTAAAAAAAGCTTTATTTGTGAACTTGTAATTTTATAGACGTGATACAACCCCATAGACAAAATGACTGACAAAACCCTTCATGCCTCACCCACACAATGAACATTAATTATCATTCACAATAATGAGGCGGACTGTTTCCACCCTACCCGTCATAAACCTACTTAGTAGAGAGAGTAAAATATGAAATCCTCGCAAACAGACAGCGATTCTCGCTGAACCAACTTCCTCCACGCAGGAATTATCAAACTCATAAGGTCTTTGATGTGCAACAGCCCAGATGTGCATGCCACACAGTAGGCCTATATCTGAACAAAACATCCGGAAAATGAACAAAACATCCGGAAAATATGCCCAGAAGAACCAGGCAGATGTTTTAGTTTTAGTAAGAGTTTTACGGCACTTACAACACAATTTAATTAGGTCATATAAGTGCAAAGAATGAGATGTATCACAAGAGAGTAACATACACAAAAAGGAGAAGAGATAAGGAAGTTAAATATGTTTTATAGGAAAGAAGGAGCAAACCACACCAGAGCACCTGCCAACCACTAACACTTGGCAGATATTATGTTTGTTTCAGTAAACAGAAGCACATCAAAATAATAATGGTCCTTTAGAGATAGGAAAAAGTAAGACAGACAGACAGACAGAAACAACAGAGGGAAAGTAAAATATAAGTAAATAAGTAGGATCTACCAGTGGTGCCAGACAGAAGTGTGACTAGTGGTAATACATATATTAATTGTCTGTCTTAGTAAGGTTTTAGGGCGCTTGCAACTGCATAGGGTAATATGAGCGCCAAGGGGAGGATGTCAACAGAGAAGTCCAAGCGGGGAATCACGGCACCCTGGAAATAGCAGTTCACAAGACAGAGACAAACATACAAAAGAAGTAGAGGAAAATGACGATAGTAAGGATAAAAAGGAAAGAAAAAGCAGCAGTTCCCCCCTATCTTGTTCCGGCACAGTATGAGCATGACATTGATAAATCAGCTCATTTACAATTCTACTGTGCATAAGAACATGTTAATATCCCCCCTTAAGGAATGGTCTAAAGACACTTCAGTGAGTAGCACTGCCGCGGTTGGTGTAGACTGGTAATAAGAAGTTCTAAAACTAAAACCAAGTGTATGGGTATGATGAGTTAAAAGCCCCTATCAACGTTTTTACTTTTAGTACAACATTATTTAAGTGGCTCATGGACCTCCAAATTTAACGTTTATCTCCAAAGGACTGAGCCAAACAGGTTGAGAGCCTTAATATGAGTCACAACGTAGAGGAATCAGCGCTCGTAAATTTTTGGCCACAAGGAGTCATTCATTGGTATCATCTTAAGGGTAGTACATCTGCCTTGTTTTCGATGAAAAAAATATCCATTTATCTTGAATAGAAGTAGAAGTCGAGATATTTGTGATTGAAGCAGGTGGGGTCGCCTGGTTTCAGAGGTCCAATTAGCGAGAAACTGGACGCTAAATTTGGGTTACTTCCATAGCTTAGGAGTCCTTGGAAACTGCAAATTTACATTTTGTGGTTTTAAACGTGTTTCCATAAAATCCACATATATATATAAAAGAGTTTTTGAATAGACATACAAGGTGTTGAGCCAAAAAATAGAAATTCTAAAAAAATTTCCTAAATGGTAGAAAAATGCCATTTTTCTCGGATTACATTATTTTGACCAGCGCCTGATTTCACCACGATGCCTCAGATATTACTCCACAACACGACCCGAGGTCAAAAACACCCAGTCTGGGATTCGAACCTAGGGCCATCCTCTCTGTAATCAAGCATGATGCCAACTGAGCTAAGGGAGCACCCACCAAAAACCACACAGGACATACAGATAGAGGTAATAATACTGTTTTATACTGGCATACACTACAGTAGAATCTGATTAAATCAAACACGGGTTAATCCGAAAACAGCAGTAAATCGTAAGAAAATAAAATCTCCAATGTTTTCGTCTCTATAACTCTGTATACTAAGAAACCTATCTAAACTGACATGAAAACTCAGCTGAACTGAAGAAAATCCAACGGCCCCGCAGATTTTAATTTAGGCAGATTCCACTATGGTTCAGATTCCACTATGGTTCAGATTCCACTGTGGTTCAGTTTTGCTATGTACAGTATAATACAACAGTTTAAACAGCTACCAGGGGATGTGGAAAAAAAAGACACAAGAAAAAAAAATTAACAGAAATATTCCTAATTTGCATAATAATAAAATCTTGGAAGAAAAAGAAAAGGAAAAAAAACCCAAAACAAAAAAACAAAAAACCAACAAGCAACAAAAGCAGTCCTAATTTGCAACATCATTAAGATGACATGACAAGAGTCCGAAACAGAAACTTGGAAGGATTATTTATTTAAAAAGTAGGAACAGTCCTTGTTTGTTTTAGTAGAGGTTTTACGGCGCTCGCAACTGCATAAGGCCATATATGAGTGCCAAGGGGTGGATGTCAACAGAGAAGTCCTTACAGGGAATCAGACTTACTCTGCTCACCTCTCTAGCTTCAACAGCACAAAGTCTGCTTCGACTATCAAGGCCCCCTGGAAATAGCGGGTCACAAGAGTGTGACAAACATACAAAAGAAGTAGAGGAAAATGACGATAGTAAGGATTAGGAAAGAAAAAGCAGCAGTTCCCTGTTGTAGTACAGGCACAGTTATGAGCATGACATTGTTGGATCAGCCCATTTACAATTCTACTGTGCATTAGAACGAGAAATGTCCCACCTTTGAGAATGGCCTAAAGACACTTTAGTCAGTGGCACCGTCCTGAGGGGAGGAGGAACAATCCTAATTTGCTTGTTCGTTTGTTTGAGTAAAGAGAAGCACATCGACACAATATCAATGAAGGTCAATTTGGTAAGACAGACAGACAAACAGAAACAAGAAAGAAAATGAAGAAGTAGGACACGCAAGTAGCATCCTCCAACCCCCTGCGTTAACTTGCAACATCATGACAATGAGGACCATCCCATTCAGTCGCTACCTTATAATCACAAAGTTTTATCTGAAAATTTTGGCCGTTTCGAGTTACTAAGGCCTTGGGGTCAGAAACCAAATACTTCTGCTCTATCAAAATTGTAAGATTTTTCGAAGTTGTATCTAAACAGTCAAACAACTGCATTCGAAAAAGCTTGACATATCGTTGCCTCAGAATTATTTTTTCCAAAGTCAACTTTTCAGTTTTACTCAAGTACATTTCGGACAAAATAGTTCTTAGGGGACAATATTGTGAAACTCATAATTTTTTATGTAAAATTTCTTCAAACTCGGTATTGAGCAGATAGAACTTTTTAACTCTAGGGTAGCGCAGTGGCACCCTGCAAGTACCCATAGGGAAGACATAACTAGACAGGTGAAGGAGTCAACCAAATCTGTGATGGACGCCCAGTTTTCAGAACAATCTGTCGTGTGAATCATGATCAGTTTTACAGTACATTTTTCCACAAGGTGAAATATTATCGTTTTCCCGTACATTTTGTAAAGTTTATGGCTCATGACTTGTTTTACAGTGCTTTTCTAAACTGCCTGAAACATGACCGGTTTTACTGTACATTTCTAAACTGTGTGAAGCATGATCAGTTTTACTGTAGATTTCTAAACTGTGTAAAACGTGATAACTTTTTACCATACATTTTTAAACTGCATGAAACATGATAGGTTTTACTGAACATTTTAAACTGTGTGGTTAAAAACTGGTTCTACAGTAGTAGCCTACATTTCTCTACTTGGTGAGACATGATCGGATTTACTGTACATGTTTTCAGGTGAAATATGATTGGTCTTACTGTACATTTCTAACTGTATAGCCCATAATTTTTTTTTACAGTACGTTTCACTACTTGGTGACACATGATCATTTTACTGTACATTTTTCCATAAGGTGAAATTTGATTGGTTTGAGTGTTCATTTGTAAACTGTGTGGTTCATAATTAATTGGTTTTATGTACATTTCTTTACAAGGTGAAACATGGTCAGTTTTACAGCACATTTTTTTCAACCGATGACACGACCAGGTGCGAGCACCATAAGCTCAGTTGGTACCATGCAGAGCAGATGACCCTTGCTCATATCCCGAATGGGGCATTTAGAAAGTAAACTAGGGTTGTTTTGGACAGGTTTTTGTTGTGTTTTTTGGCTTTCCACCCATTTAGCTTAGCTCTATCAGAGATGAACGTTAAATGCCAAGGTCCCGCCTCTTACAGCGCTGATGAAAAGTGTTTTTAAGCCTCCTATACAAAAACCCATGACAAATGATCATATTTAGAAATTAGAGTACATTTTGCCCCTCTGTGACATATCGTCACCTCACAACTACTTTGTCTAAAGTGCTTCTTTATTTAAGTACACTTTGGACAAACTAGTTCTGAGGCGACAATCAGACCTACCACCAACCATTCCATTAACAAAAATAGGAATTTTCCTCAAAATCCTTCCAAAAATAAGAGACTGGAGGGAAAAAAAAGGGAGTTTCTAAAACCCCAGTAGATTAAAACTACGAGACAGACAAAGCCAGGAGTGGAAAGTAAACATGTATAGCAAATACACGCAAACGAAACTGTATTTTCATCTCATTTATGATACGCTGTGCAATTTTTGCAAACGAATGCAATGAAAAACGAGTGTTTTCACGTTTGTTACCAACGACCAATGCAAACAGAATTCCAAGAAAATTAAGAAGAAAAAAAAGGATTTTATGCAAACTTTATCCGAGCAAGGTCCTCTACAGGAGAGAAAAAATATCGAGCGCTTCACTTTTATCAGTGTTTGGGAAGTCTGCATCATATGATCAGTTGTTCTGCACATTTTGTCACAGGGGTGCAAATGACCACTTTTACAGCACACTCCGAATCAAGTGCGCGAAACATTACCCGTTTTACAGAACACTTCTCTCTCCACTGCATGAAAGATGACCAATTTTACTGTAGGTACATTTTTTCACTCTGTGGCAGATGAGAAGTTTAAAAAAAACAACAATTTGATATGATACATTTCATGTTCCAGCATTATTGTAAACCACGTAACTGTGAGACATTATGATTATACACGTATATATGTTTATTTTTATATATATATATATACATGAAAAAAAAAGTTTTGTTGTATAAAACTCAGATGAGTGGCATATATGACCTGTTTAACAATACACAACTCACATGTAAATTACATACTACAGAGACGTACTAGTATCTTCGCCGCCATTATTGTCGCATGCCAATTTTCATTTCTTAGAAAATTTGACAAACTGCATATATATATATGTGTGTCACAACACGGTGGAATCAGGTGCTCGTGAAATTTAGGCATGTGGACTTATAGGTAGGCCTATCACCTGAAAGCTGATTCATTTGCCTTGCTTCTCATGAAATAAATATCCATTTATCTTGAATAGAACTCAAGATATTTGCGATTAAAGGAAGTGAGGTCGCCTGGTTTCAGTGGTGAAATTAGCGAGAAAATGGCCGTCAAAGTTTGGTAACTCCAATAGCTAAAGAGTCTTTGAAAACTCAAAAATGGCATATTTTGGGCCTTTCATGATCAACGTTTTTAAGTAAATTTCACATGGAAATGTGTTTTTATATGGACACAAAAGAGCCATAAAATAAAAATTCAGTAAAAATTTCCAAGCTGGCAGAAAAATACATGTTTCTCCGATTTCATCATTTTGACAAGTGCTGCGCCTTATTTCACCTTTTTGTTTTAGTAGAGGCTTTACGGCGCTTGCAACTGTATAAGGTCATACAAGCGCCAAGGGGTGGATGTCAACAGAGAAGTCCTTACAGGGAATCAGACTTACTCTGCTCACCTCTCTAACTTCAATAGCACAAAGTCTGCATGACTATCAAGGCACCCCGGAAATAGTGGGTCACAGGAGTCTGACAAACATACAAAAGAAGTAGAGGAAAATGACGATAGTAAGGATTAGGAAAGAAAAAGCAGCAGTTCCCTGCATTAGTTCAGGCACAGTTATGAGCATGACATTGTTGGATCAGCCCATTTACAATTCTACTGTACATTAGGACGAGAAATGTCCCCCCTTTGGGAAAAGCCTAAAGACACTTCAGTCAGTGGCACCGCCCCGGGGGTTGATTTCACCACCCTCCCTCACACAATATACAATGTTGAATGACGGCAACAATACATGACCAGTTCTACAGTACATAACTCACCTATGTGACACATAATTTGACCAGCTTTACAGTACATAATTCATCCATGTGACACATAATATTGACCAGTTTTACAGTACATAACTCATCTATGTGACACATAATATTGACCAGTTTTACAGTACATAACTCACCTATGTGACACATAATTTGACCAGCTTTACAGTACATAACTCATCCATGTGACACATAATATTGACCAGTTTTACAGTACATAACTCATCTATGTGACACATAACATTGACCAGTTTTACAGTACATAACTCATCTATGTGACACATAATGACCAGATTTACAGTACATAACTCATCTATGTGACACATAATGACCAGTTTTACAGTACATAACTCATATATGTGACACATAATGACCAGTTTTACAGTACATAACTCATCTATGTGACACATAATGACCAGTTTTACAGTACATAACTCATCTATGTGACACATAATGACCAGTTTTACAGTACATAACTCATCTATGTGACACATAATATTGACCAGTTTTACAGTACATAACTCATCCATGTGACACATAATGACCAGTTTTACAGTACATAACTCATCTATGTGACACATAATGACCAGTTTTACAGTACATTACTCATCTATGTGACACATAATGACCAGTTTTACAGTACATAACTCATCTATGTGACACATAATGACCAGCTTTACAGTACATAACTCATCTATGTGACACATAACTCATCTATGTGACACATAATGACCAGATTTACAATAGAAGACTAACAAGTGGGACACCTACATGACCAAGTTCACAGTTCATAGCTCACTTTTAGGCAAAATATACTAAAGTGTGGCGATAGGTTTAAGTTTAAGCCCCTCGGCCGAGTTCACTGTACACTCTTCACACTTGTCCCATCTATTGTGTTTCCGTTGGAGTTTTACGGCACTTGCAACACAATTAGGTCTTATTTAAAGTGCCTAAGATTGGAGGTGTTACAAGACAGCTCAACAAACATAAAAAAGAAGGGGGAGAGATATAAGTACGATAGGAAAGAAGGAGCAAATCAAACTAGAGCACCTGCCAACCACCCACTCCCAACTCATGCTTTGGTAAATGTAACGTTCAGTAGATTTAAGAGTCCCCCCCCCCCTCCCTCTCCTTCCCCCAATTTCAAACTGTCTGAGGTAGCACAAAAAATACGTAGACATCGGGTATAACAACGTACAGCCAGTCATACAGTAATTAAATACCAGTCTTTACAGTAACACTGTTCGTAAAAAGACAGAAAAGTTTGTATATCTCACTACATCAGAATTAGCCTACAAAGTTCTACCTGATCTGACATTTTGGCCGTTTTGAGTTACTGAGACCAAGAGATCAAAACCTAAATGTTCTATCGGCTCTATCAAAATCATAAGATTATTCGGAGTCGTAATCAAAATACTTCAAGAATTGCATTCGAAAAAGTTTGACATGTGAAACTCGAAAATTTTCATGTCAAATTTCTCAAAACTAGGTGTTGAGCAGATAGAACTTTGTACAGTGCCAGACGCCCCTTCAACAAACTTGAGGTCACGGTATATGACAATTTCTCAAGTCTTTCTATTTTAAGTAAGCATTTTACAGGACTATAAGTGTGTGCCGAAGATTTGATTTTTTTACAAGGGAGTAACTAACATTACACCAAAGAAGAAGGAGCGATAAGGACAACATATGTTTGGGATAGGAAAGAAGGAGCAAACCACACCAGAGCACCTGCCAACCAGCCGCATTGCCCAAGTCATTTTTTGACTTTTTAAAGAAAATTATAAAAACAGTGCTAACTTAATCAACTTTAGGATTCAAGGAAAAGCAAAGAGGTCTCAGTAATTGGATTTTGTAAACACAAGACAAAAATCCCATCTGTTTTGAGGATGCAAAAACAAGGCATAGGTATTTTTTCCTCACCGTTAACTAGAAATCTGAAAAAAAAAAAATGACTTGGAAAATTGAGTGAAGACTGTCTGAGGATGAGGCAGGAAGGTAAAACTAGTTCTACAGAACGAACATGAACTGGACTCATGTAGATAAGTGAGGGGGAAAACATCAGGATGGTATCAGTTTCTAAAAAAAGAGTATCCAGCAGAGAAATAAGAGGCAAAATCATGATTGTCATGTTGATGTCCGTTTCAGATCTGGTACAAGGAGGAGGAGGAGGAGGAGGAGGAGGAGGAGGAAGAGGAGGAGGAAGAGGAGGAGGAGGAGGAGAAGAAGAAGAAAAAGAAGAAGCAGAAGAAGAAGAAAAAGATGAGGAAGAGAAAGAGGAAGAGGAAGAGGAAGAGGAAGAGGAAGAAGAAGAAGAAGAAGAAGAAGAAGAAGAAGAAGAAGAAGAAGAAGAAGAAGAAGAAGAAGAAGAAGAAGAAGAAGAAGAAGAAGAGGAAGAAGAAGAAGAAGAAGAAGAAGAAGAAGAAGAAGAAGAAGAAGAAGAAGAAGAAGAAGAAGAAGAAGAAAAAATTGACTGTGTTGCCTCATTGGCTATCTGGACCCCTCACAACTGAATGAAATTCCCCTGCCTGGCGTGTCTCTTCTGATGCGCCTGCATGTCTCCCTGCTGCCGGAACCTCTGACCGCAAACTTTACATGCGTACGGTTTTTCTCCCGTGTGTATACGGTAGTGACCCTGAAGATAGTCCTTTCGTAAGAATCTCTGATGACACACATCACACTCAAACGGCTTTTCCCCCGTGTGAATCTTCTTGTGTGAGGCGAGCGAAGTTGGGTAGCGAAAACTCTTATTGCAGATCTTACACGAATAGGGTTTTTCGCCCGTGTGGACACTGGCGTGGTAGTTGAGAAGCTCTTTGGTGCGGAAGATCTTGCTGCACGTCTCGCAGGGAAAAGTTTTGGCCTCTTTCTTGCGCTTGGGGGGCGCCAACCCTTGCGCGCCCAGCAACAGCGCTTCGGCTTCCTCCGCCTTCTTTTTCACATGCACCCTGTAGTAGTGAGTCTTGAGATCCTGCGAGCGGCCGTACGCTGATCCACACACATCGCAGATGAACTGTTTGTTCGACTGATGCTCCTTCTTGTGATTGGTCAGACGCGCCAGGCTGGAGAACTCCATCTGGCACACGTTGCAGTTGAAGATTTTTTCCCCCGTGTGTACCGTCATGTGGAGCTTGAGTCGCCGCTTCGACTTCATCAGTTTCCCACAAACCTCGCAGACAAAATTCTTGTCCTGGCTAGGAGCCGTGCCGAACTCACTCTTCACGTGGAGAAGTTTATGTTTCTTCAGCGCGAAAGGGTTGGCCAGATTTAGGTGGCAGATGTCGCATTGGTACATATCCTTGTTGGTGTGTAGTATGAGGTGATGTTTCATGCGGTCACCTCGCTTAAACACTGCTCCACAGATCTCACACACGGCCGGCTTGTACCTTCGAGGCGTGCGAACAGCTGGTCTGGGCTTGAGCACCAGAGCTTTGCTGTCGTACTCACACTTAACCCTTTCGTGTACAGCGTGCCGGTGAGCGAACAGCTCCTTCTTGTGCGTGAACTTGATGTTGCAGAGACTGCAGGTGAAGGTGAAGTCGTAAGAGTTAATGATACTACTGCTGGTAAAGGGCAGAGCCCCATCCGAGATATCTCTCTCCTGTTCCGCCCCGTGATTTCGTCGGATCAAAATCTCCTCCTTCTGAATATCGTAAAACACATGTTCAGACAGATGACCTCTCAAGGCCGCCTCCTTGATAAAGGTCTCCCCACACACTGGACACGACTCCGGTTTGGCCTTCACCCTCTTCTCTTTCTTTACCTCTACAACAATTTTCCTCGGAGTGGTAGCTTTTCTTTTCCTCTGCCTCTCTGAAACCGTTTTTCGCTTGTCCAAAACCGCAGTCCTCCGTTTCTCCAACGTCTTCCGTTTGTCAGCGACCTTCATCTTCCGTCTGTCCACCACTGCCCGTCTTTTTTCCACCACTGTTCTTTGCTTCTTCACCTTAGTCTTCCGTCTATCCGCCACAGCTTTTCGTTCCTCCTTCACTACCACCCTCCTTCGTTTCTCCTCCTTAGGCCCACCTTTCTTTTGTACAGATCCCGCCATTTTGTGAATCCAACCATGTAGCGTGAGTTGGATAAGTTCTGAAAAACCAGCACCACATGTCACACATTGATGGGGGGCCTGATCCAAGTGTGTGCCAGCGTGCTTGTTGAGAGCATCCT
This sequence comes from Aplysia californica, assembly GCF_000002075.1. Lineage (NCBI taxonomy): Eukaryota > Metazoa > Mollusca > Gastropoda > Aplysiida > Aplysiidae > Aplysia > Aplysia californica. The sequence continues at coordinate 1,126,797 of NW_004797303.1, forward strand.
CGGTGACAAACCCACGGTTACACATCGTACACTTGAACGGCCACTCGCTGGTGTGTTTTTTCACGTGCCTCAGATACTTGTTGGAGTTCTGAAACTTTAACTCACACACGTAACAAGAATATTTCTCTTCTTCTGCCAGTCTCCTTTTCCGTTTGCGCCCCACTTTTTTCTTTTCCGGGACCTTAATCACTAATTTTTGGCTGCTTCTCGTCATGGGAGGAGCAACAGCGACCATTTCTCTTTCGGGAACTATTTCCTCTTCCTCAGGTTCGGCGATGTAGTCATCATCATCATCATCATCATCATCATCTGCAGCACCGACACTCTCATTGCCGGAAAGACTACTTCTACCACCATCATCTTCATCACCTGCGCCAGGAACGGCTTCGCTGCGGTTTTCTGGTTCCTCAACTTTCAGCGGCTCCCAGAATAGGCTTCTCTGTACACCTGAGGCCGTCTCGACGTGAGGAGGGGGAGGAGGCAGTTCGTCTGAAAAATTCATAGTAGCAACCATCGGTTCGGAAGAGGAGGAGTTCGAGGTAGGAAAATTTGTTAATGGTGGTTCTGACTGCGGTTGTGGTTGCGATGGTTCATTTGACAAACTGAGGTGGGGACCAGGGTGGGATGGCCCGGAGGGCCCACCTGACGTCTGTTCCTGTGTCGAGATGGAGGAGGAGGGGGCACGGAGGTAAAGAAGTGGGTTCGACAACCTCTCAAAAGTGGGTGGCGGCGGTGGTTGTGGTTGTGGCGGCAGCTGCGCAAGTGGTTCTTCTTCCCGAATATCCTCGACGATATCCTCGGGGCTGGGAGGCGAGGCAGTAGCAGGCTGCTCTTGGTTCATCGGCCGGTAATGACTCATCGGTACAGGGACGTCGGGTGGATCCTTCCGCTGCTCAACATGAGGAGGAGGATGAGGATGAGGATGAGGATGAGGGAGAGAGTGATGGGGATGAGGAGGAGGAGGATACATGTGGGAGGTGGGGTAGCCGGAGGGGGCAGTGGTGTGGAAGCTGGGGGGGATGGGAGGAAGTCCCCAGGGGCTGTAGGCAGGGATGCCGGGAGGTCGGTCGGGTCGCGGCAGGGAGAGGTCAAACCGGGTGTCTTGCTGACCTTCAGGTGGACGCACAGAGCGAAGGTCAATGCCTGGACAGATGGAAAAATAATGGAGCACAATTGTTAATGATTTTAAAAAATTGTAATTGTTTGTGAAAGATGGTACACGATTATCAATGTTCATAAATAATTTCAAATGATTGTAAATGTTTGTAAAATATTGTTGATATTTGTGATTGATTTATTGTGACTGATCATAGATTGTTAACAATTGTAAATGATAGCAAATACTGTAAACTGTTAACAATTGCAAATGATTATAAAGACTGGAATTGATCGTAAAAGATTGTAAATAATAGCAAAAGGTTATAAACGATTGAAAAAGTAGGTAAACAATGGTAAACGAGTGTAAGCCTACGCACTGTTTCAGCCCTATTTGGACAGACAAAAACAGAGGTCGACAACTGGGCAAGCGGACACATCCGATACAACAAAGGTTGCAAACCATTGTGAAAGATAGTTAATCACTGTAAATGTTTCCAACTATCTGTAAATGAAGGAAACTTTCTACCTTAGAATTAAAAAGTTCTATCTGACATTTTCGGCTGTTTTGAGTAACTAAGATCATGAAGTCAGAAACCAAATGTTGTACCAGCTCTATCGAAACCATGAGGTTATTCGGAGGGGTCATCCAGATATTCAAAAGAATTGCAGTAAAAAAGAGATTGAAGTTGTGAAACTCAAAACTTAGAACATCAAATTTCTCAAAACTAGGTAAAGTCCATGCCGGCTTTAAGCACGGTCAACGGGAGAAAGCTTAAGCGTGCTTAAAGCCGAAGCATGCTTAAGTGCGAAGTAGACATAATCCAGAGTTTTTCATGTAGAAAATTCCTCGTGCTATTTCCATTAGTTTGTAAGTAGGCCTATAGCAGTCCCACAAAAGTGTGCACTGTTATTTAGACACCCGACATGGTAGTTTTTGTTCGCTTGTTTGTTTTTGTTTTATGGTCGAATAGGAAATGAAAACTTAATTTAGACGGCCAGTCACGATACAGCACACTAGGCCTACTGTAACACCATGCCTGTGCGTACCACTGCCCGCTGTGCCACTCATACCACCGCCTTCATCCCACCTCGCGTGTGATACACAATCAGGATTAATGGGTAGCGAGGGTCAAAGGTGAAATCGCAGCCAGCCTCCCTTTCTCATCTCCCCGACTCTCTTTTTTTTTTTTGATCGTGTGTAGCTTTGCCCTAGGCCTAGGCTAGATCCTATGTCCGCGCGAATGGCTGTGTGCATCTCTCTGCCTTCCTCTCCACCCGTGCGAGTGTGTGTCCCCATCACTTGTGTTCTTTGTGTTTCTCTTGACACACTCCACTGCTGCGGTGTAAACTGAGTTCAAACTTCGATGGGTCATCATGAAAATATTGACTGCCTTGTAAATGAAGCGTGCTTGAAGCCGAAGTTACCATGCTTATAGGCGTGTAATTTATATAGCAAAAATTTGGTAAGAGCCGTTTAGCGTGCTTGAGTCCGAAACGTGCTTAAGGCCGGCGTGCTTATAGCCGGCACGGACTGTACTAAGCAGAAAGAACTTTGTAATTCTAGAGGGGTGGGGGAGAGAAAAACAGAAAGAGAGAGAGAGAGAGATTATAGAGTGAGAGAGTGAGAGACAGAGAGTGAGAGACAGAGAGTGAGAGACAGAGAGTGAGAGACAGAGAGAGATAGAGAGAGAGAGAGAGAGAGAGAG
>NW_004797303.1:1129700-1147827 GCF_000002075.1 Aplysia californica
AGAGAGAGAAAGAGACAGAGAGAGAGAGGGAAGAGTCAGAGGGGGTCAAGAGAGTGGGAAAAATAGAAAGAAAGAGAAAGGCATGCAGAGAGTGAAAGATAAAAAGAAAGAGAGCCACACATGACCGTCCTATCCCTTGCGACGAGAAAACCCGACTCACCACCGGCCATGGGATTGACCTGCATCTCCGACATTGACGAGGCGTGAGCCGGTACTGTGGATGGAGAGAGGAAATACCGCAGACTAGTATGACCTCATCGGGTTGCAAGTGCTACTACAACAAAACTTTTAGTTTTTGTAAGTGTTTAACGGCACTTGCAACACAATAATGTCATAGAAGTGCCGAAGGTTAGAGGTGTTACAAGAGAGTGACAAACACAGAAAAGAAGGATGGGAGATAAAATACGATAGATGTTTGAGACGAAAGAAGAAGCAAACCACACCAGAGCACCCGCCAACCACCCACTACAAGAGAGTAACAAACACAAAAAAAGGAGGATAGATTAAGGACAACAGATGTTTGATAGGAAAGAAGAAGCAAACCACACCAGAGCACCTACCAGCCACCCACTAAAACGAAACTAAAAACGATCTTTTATCCCCCCTAATCTCTGACTTTTCATGGCAGGTTCTTAGGAAAACTCCTATTTTTCGTCATGGAAGGATTCGACAGGTCTGACATGATACGAGGACTCCACAGGAAAAACGGGCGTAGTCACAAACTGGAAATCGTTTAGTCTTTTTAGCTTTAGTAAAGGATTTACCGCGCTCGCAACTGCATAAGGTCATATGAGTGCCAAGGGGAGGATGTCAACAGAGAAGTCCTTACAGTTACAGGGAATCAGGCTTACTCTGTTCACCCCTCTAGCTTCAACAACACAAAGTCTGCTTCGACTATCAAGTCACCCAGGAAATAGTGTGTCACAAGAGTGTGACAAACATGCAAAATGACGATGGTAAGGATGAGGAAAGAAAAAAGCAGTTCCCTGTTGCACTTCAGGCACAGTTATGAGCATGACTTTTATGAATTAGCACATTTACAATTACAATTCTACTGTGCATACGAACTCAAGATGTTAATGTCCCTCCCCCCCCCCCCCCTTTGGAAATGGCCTAATGACACTCCAATAGGTAGCACCACCCGGGTGGGGGTGGGGGGTCTGAAAATTGTGAGGGTGTCAATTTTAACACTTTGCCCCCCACTGGACGTGATGGTGTGAATGTAGCAACAAAAACATTGTAGCAATGATTTCGTTTTTGACATACGCACTCATTAAAGTTAAATTTCCTTTCTGGATGGTTTGTGTGGCCTTTGAGGTCAAACATCAGTTTGTACACAACGATTGGAGAAAATCTTTGTTGAAAAATGTCAAGAGGACCTAGCACGAGGGCTGCTTTACTCTTACGCCATGATGAAAATTCGGGTGATGAATGAGCTAGATCTAATGTTTTAAGTTCCAATTCTAATTCCTTTTTTGGTGAACATGTGACCATCACTTTTAAATTTCTCAGTGCGATGAAATTTTAATAATGGTTGGGGTATTTTTGCAGAGATACAGGTTTCACTAATGTACCGCATCTGCATCCTGGTCCGTGCAGACAAGTGTTGGACACTCTGCACGCTGTGAGGATGTCTTTTTTTTTTCCCTTGCCCATTTCTATGAGATTGACGACATTTGATTGGTAGAAAAAAGTGCATATGATTGTGTCCAATAGTGTATTACATGCATACTTAGTATATCAATTAACTGTAATAGCGGATAGTGATTCCAGGATTACAGATGTAAGTCATTGATCTGAGAGCGGTGGTGATTTTAGAATTAATAGTGGTGATGAGTGATGATGAGGGATTGCGTTTAAGTAATGTTAGTGTTAGTCCTATCTTCCTCTGCTCCAATGAGTCACGAGGGACGTGGGCACCCTCTATCCCGTTCCCTACTGGAACCATCTTTGCGTCACCATGAAGTTCCGAAATGGTGGGCTCAGTCTCTGCTAAGGTGACATCGTTAGTGTTGGCCTATTCTATCGGGCCAAGACAAGTGTAGAGAGGAGCTAAGTGGGAAGACAGTATAGTGGCAGGTATGTTGGGGGTATTTGTAAGCGGGTTGTAGATAGCAAGTTTGCAGATTATGATCTTTAAAATTGCAGCATTTTACTCCCTGATCCTTTGCCCCGAGTATTCTTTTCGAGTCCAATTGAGCTTGAAGAGATTCTGACACAGAATCCTCGAACCCAAGTCGACAGGGCACAATTTACACAAAATATTGTATCCCTTCGCCTCAGGGGGAGCGATGCTGTGAGGATGTCAATTTTAAAAGCTTGTGGACTCATAACTTCACATCAGTTCGATTGGTGGTTTATTGTTACGTTTGTTGAGTGGGAAATCTAACAACACTAATCAAACCAACAGTCGAACAGAAATACAGCTGAGTCAACAAGTGTTCAATTGATACCCTCACGATTTTCAGTTTGTGACTATGCCCGTTTTTTCCCGTGGACTAATCGTATAATATCACACAATATCAAATCTCTCCATGAACAAAAACAGGGAGTTTCCCTACCAACCCACCATGAAATGTCAGAGATTCCGGGGAAAAAAAATCTTTTTAGTTTAGTTTTAGTAGCACTTGCAAAACGATATGGTCAAATAAATGCTGAAGATTAGAGGGGTTACAAGAGAGTTACAAACACAACAAAGGAGGAGAGATAAGGATGATAAATGTTTGATAGGAGAGAAGGAGCTAACCCACACCAGAGCACCTGCCAAACAACCCCAAAAAGAAATTGGCGTCTCCAAAACCCAAGTATATTCAGATTACTTTACGGCCTGGACATGGCACAAACACACGCAAATAAAAATGTGTCTTCTTACGTGATCTATAATAAGCTAAAGCAAACATTACAAATAAACCCAAATAAACCTGTGTATTTTCTTATCATATAAGATAAGTTCCATACGACTAATGGAAACAAAATCAACAATATAAAAATTGGATTTTACACAAATCCAATCAGATTTCTTCTTCCATAGGCAAAGGGGGAGAGGAGGGGGGTGGGGAGTGGAAGAAGGGAGGTGGAATTAGATAAAGGAGGGAGGGAGATGTCTAAAACCAGAAGCACATCTCTTCTTACCTAACTGGTTCTCCTCTTACCTGGTTGGTTCATCTTGATGCCCGCGCCAGCCCCCGAACCCATGTCTGCCTCGTAGTGGTCGTAGCGGGCAGCGCCCGTGCCGCCCGACTTGTCCGTCCACTCCAGGAAGACTTCGTTGTACACGGGCGACTCGGACTGGAGGGGGGTCACTCCGTACTGTTCCAGGCCCTGGGTGGGTGAAAAAGACAGGCACAGTTTATTTTTCTTTCACTGATTCAGCCAACAGATAATTTTGACTCGGGATGCAAAAAATTTGTGACTGCTTCGTGACCTCAGAGGCAGTCTCACTAAAAATTAATACAAAGAAATATCTAAATTAGATAAAACCCTATGTATGGCATACAGAAATGTTCAGAATACAAAATACTAATCAATGAAAACAGATAAAAAGGTTGAAATGTAAGTATTTTTTTTAGTTTTAGTGGAGGTTTTACGGCGCAACTGCATAATGTCATATGAGCACCAAGGGGTGGATGTCAACAGAGAAGTCCTTACAGGGAATCAGTTTTGCAGTGCAGTACCTTATCCCGCCTCTTAATTATAAGCTAATTGTGTTGATAAAGGGCATTAAACTTTAAACTTACCATTTCACCATTTTTTTCTTCACAGTACCTTTATCAGCTGTGACGCCACATTCTTTGTCTCCTGATGCTGCTGCACAGGGGGCGGGACATTGACGTTGGCGTTGAACGTCTTCCCTTGACCCGCATGTCTCTTCTGATGTGCCAGCATGTCTCCCTGCTGCCGGAACCTCTGGCCGCAAACTTTACACGCGTACGGTTTTTCCCCTGTGTGTATACGGTAGTGACCCTGTAGATAGTCTTTTCGCCGAAAGCGCTGGTGGCAAACGTCGCACTCGAAGGGCTTTTCCCCTGAGTGGATTTTTTTGTGCGAGGCTAGCGAGGTTGGGTAGCGGAAGCTTTTGTTGCATACTTTACAGATGTAGGGCTTTTCGCCCGTATGAACCCGCGCGTGATAGTTCAGCATTTCTTTTGTTTTGAAAACCTTACTGCACGTTTCACACGTAAAACGTTTGATTTTCTTCCCGCTCTTTGTGAAAGCTTGTGTCCCCATCAACAAAGCGGCGGCTTCCTCCGCCTTCTTCTTCACGTGCACCCTGTAGTAGTGAGTCTTGAGGTCCTGCGAGCGGCCGTACGCAGATCCACACACATCGCAGATGAACTGATTAGACGAATGGTTTTCCTTCTTGTGTTTGGTCAGTCGTGCCAGGCTGGAGAACTCTGTGTGGCACACGTTGCAGTTGAAGATTTTCTCCCCTGTGTGTACGGTCATGTGAAGTTTGAGCTGTCTTTTCGATTTTGTGGATTTCCCGCAAACTTCGCAGACGAAGATCTCCGCGGGACCAGGAGCGCGGCCAAACTCGTCCTTGACGTGGAGAAGTTTGTGTTTCTTCAGTGCGAACGGGTTGGCCAGGTTGAGGTGGCAGATGTCGCACTGGTACATGTTCTCCTTCATGTGGAGAATCATGTGATGTTTCAGACGCTCGCCCCGCTTGAAGAAAGCCCCGCAGATCTCACAGTTGGCCGATTTGTACGATCTCGGCGTGCGGACAGAGGGTTTGGACTTGAGGACCAGCGTCTTTCCTTCGTAGTCGCATTTAACACTTTCATGCTCGGCGTGCTTGTGGGCAAATAACTGCTTCTTGCGCATGAACTTGACGCTACACAAACTGCAGGTGAAGGTGAAGTCGTAAGGGTTAACCAAACTGCTGCTGAACACAACTGCTCCGCTGTCTGACTCACCCTGCTGCCCCTGTTTACTCCCACCCGAGACTGGAACCCCAACGGCCCGTGACATAATCACATTTTTCTGCATGTCGTAGTACAAATGTTCTGACAGATGAGACCTCAAGGCCGCCTCCTTGAGAAACTTTTCCCCGCACACCACGCACTTTCCCACCTTTTTTGAACTGGTACCTTTACGTTTCTTTGGAGCCGCCGCCTTCCGTCTCCGCTTCACAACTTTAGGTTCCTCATCTTCAGTGGCATCAGAATCGACATTTTCATCTTCATCTTCAGTCGCATCAGAGTCCAGACCTTTCTGCTCCTCTTCCTCCGTTGCATCAGAATCTACAGCTTTTTCTTCTTCGTCTTCGGTCGCATCAGAATCTACAGCCTTTTCCTCTTCATCTTCAGTGGCATCCGAATCAACATCCTTCTCCTTCTGCCCCTCATCTTCACTCTGATTAGACTCGGCATCTGAGCTTTCTTTCTCCTCGCTTAGCGTCGACTCCGTAAAATTTCTGTCGATTCTCTGGCGCTGCGAAGACTCAGCAGTGACAATTTCCTGTTCTTCGACCTGCGGGGACCCGGCTTCAATTCTTCGACTCGCATCACTTTGACTCAACCCAGCAACCCCACCCTCACTCATATTTAACTCCGCAACCGATATTTTCCTCTCCTCAAGTTCGTCTGCTTGGGCAACCAAAGTATTCTTGGACTCAAACTGGTTTGGTTCTGCGACCAAATTATTCTTCTCCTCAATCTGATCCGTTTCCGTGATCACAGGCTTCCTCTCCAAACACTGCCCAGCCACAAAAGAGGTGTAACTCTCCTCTGAAGGTCCCGGCATGTCTGACAGGGCAGCGGTCTGTTTGTTGTTGCTGCTGTCGTTGTAGAGGTCGGCAGACGCGTTGTACAGACTGGAGGCGTAGCTCGACAGCTCGTGGAGACTGGAAGTAGCGCCCGACGCCACCAGCGAGGAGTGAGCGTTCAGCGAGGGACCGTAGTGAGCATACGGATTGTTATGAAGCAGCAGGCCGGGAGGAGGAGGGGGAGGAAGGGGAGGAAGAGGAGGGGGAGGACTCTCAAAATGACCACTGCCAAGCCCCTGACCACCACCAACGACGACAATGTCACCGACACTACCACCACCACCGCCCATGTCACTTCCGCCGGAGGTGCTCATGTGACTGGTCATGTCAGGAGGACGGTGCCCGCCCACCAGTGGGAGCGCCGAGTGGTCGAATCCTCTGGCAAACGCAGCCGGGCCGTACGGGGGTAAGCTACGCCAGTTCCATTTCTTCAGGCACTCGATGTGCTGTGAGTCTGGACCACCTGTGTCCGGGGGACGGGGGGAGAACTGGTCAATGTCTGGGGAAAGGGTGGGGAGGGAGGAGTAATGAAAATTAAACAAATTTTTTATACACATATATTATATATATATATAAGTACACAATTATTTCCTGAACAGTGAAACTATCATTAGACACAGAAGAAATGCCCGGTATCTCGATAGGGGGACATAATGTACACAATCTAAGATATGCAGACAACACAGTCCTAATAGCATGAGATGAAGAACACCTACAGGATTTATTAAATGTCATCGTACAAGAGAGTGACAACATGGGCCTAAGCCTAAGCATCAAGAAAACTGAAACAATGGTGATAAGCAGAAAAACTCCAACCCCAACATGCAATATCAAAATCAATGATACCACCCTCAAACAAGTACAACATTCTAAATATTTGGGGACCATTATATCATCAGATGGGAGATGTCACACCGAAATTAAAAGCCGCATTTGCCAAGCAAAAGCAATCTTCCACAAAATGAAACATGCAAACATCAATCCAATCTGTCACTGGAAACAAGAAAAAGAGTACAGAAAAGTTACATTGAGCCAATCCTACTATATGGGTGCCAAGCACGGACAATCAATAAACAGCTGGAAAGAACAATTGAGGCGACAGAGTTGTGGTTCATAAGACACATGCTGCGTATCCCATGGACATCTACAAAAACAAAAGAAGTCTTGGTTGAGGCAAATTGCAGACGACAGCTGGCTTGTGATGATATGAAAGCCACAGGCATTGGACACACAATGCGGAAAGAAGCATAGGAGAATACTGTAAAAACAGGCGAGTTTGATAGAAAGAGAGGCAGAGGCAGACAGAGGGAAAAGATACTGGATAAGTTGACAATATGGCTTGGAGCTGCAAGAACAGACACCATTGCTGCTACGCAAGACAGAGTGAAGTGGAGGTCCGTGATCGCCCACGCCAGTCGGCAAGGCACCGGATGATGATAACACAATAATTATGAGGGAGAGGGAGCCAGAAACGAAGAAAATAAACCGTAAAAAAATTTAAAAGATTGTACAATAATGATAAAATAATATTCACATCAAACATCACGGGGGAGGGGAAGGGGAATGGGATAGGAAGACAAGTGAAAAATCAAATAATATTAACAGATTCTCTCCATTCGGCAGCTGACAACGGCTCTCGGTTCTCCCGCTATCGCCATTCGACCGCTGTAAGCGGCTTCAAATTTGAGCCAAATCCGAAACAAATGTGCACTTTTTAACATAGTTCCTACTTTTTAAGTAGTCGAAAGGAAGTAGAACTTGAAAACAAACCTGGCCTCAATCTCTGAGCACCAAAATCAATCGAAACTTCGAGAAATTCTTGCAAACATCATTGTTTTGTTGTTGCTATGAAGGCACTACATAAGGGTGAACGACATGGAGCCTGGTATTATTAAAAGGCCCTTCAGTGAAAAATTGTTGACTAACTTTGTGAAATTCTTGCATAAATGTGTGCTAGGGTGATATCTCTACAATTTTGTGTTGATTCACCACATTCCTCTATTGATTCCCATCCATTTGGTACATGACAATACATATTAGAGTAACTGTAAGTTAGAGTCTCACAGTAATGTATTAAATAGATGCACCCCGGGTTAAAAATTGAACAGGGAAAAATAACTCTGTGTAGAACCAGAAAAAAGAAATATATGGAATCAGTTAAACAATACTGACAGTGCATATAATATCGAACTTGTTTGACAGGAAAAAAGGAGCAAATCACACCTTAGAGCACCCGTAACACTGACACATCGAAAAGCATAGAGAATAACAAAAATGAAAATGATAATAATATAATAATAATGATTTGATAATAATAATAATAATAATAATAATAATAATATTAATAATAATTATAACAATTTACAACAGAAATAACATCCATGCTCTATAGCATGTTCTATTCACTTTGAAGATAATGTAGCAAGGTTCAAACTCAGGATTTTAAGTCTTTGGGGCTACAAGTGTCTGAGCCCCACCATCCCATTGTGCCCCCTCTGCACCTTATATAAAACTTACAAGGCTTATTCCCTTATTTATTTTCTGCGATAAAATCATGTTCATTATTTTAGATTGAAAGATATATATATTATATATATATATATATATATATATATATATATATATATATATATATATATATATATATATATATATATATATATATATATTAAAAATGCAACACTTAGTTCGCATAGTCTGAACACGTTTGTATCAAATGAATATAGATTAAAAGAAGTTTTTTTTAAAGTGTATTCAATTTCCAACAAATGTGAACCATTTTTTATCACAAAAGTAAATGATTTCGATACATTGTCCTCCTTCTCTCTGGGTACCCCCATAAGACAAATTTGCAGATAAACACAAATCGAAGCTTAATAAAGATCTCTTACCCTTAGTAAGTTGTATGGCCACCATAAACATTTGAACAGACCAAAACGCTTCTTCACATGGATTTTATAACATAGTCAGTGTTTTGTTGAGAAATACTGTCCCACTTTCGTGGCAGTGTGATCTTTCAAAAACTGCAGATTCGCAAATCAGCACACACTTTGCGGTTCAGTTTATCCCATACATGCGCTGTTGGAGACATGTTGGGTACATTCACTGGCCAGTCCATGACACTCATGTTATGATCTTCCAGAAACTGTATTGTTTGTTAAATGGACAGTGTAAGGGCAGGAGTGTCATGTAGAATGACTGAGAGATTCTGATTATTGCTTTGTGCTGTTTCACACCCTGAAGACGGCGCTGTTGTCGCGACTTCGTTAATTGCAGTCTTAAATAAGGCGTTCTTGATTTAAGTCTGGTACTTACTGCTCCGCACCTCACACTGATGAAAGAAACATTTTTACGCACCCCACACATGCCTTGAGCTGCTACTTTTGAGAAACGAAATGATTTCGCATATGCGACAGCAAAATCAGCCTCTCTTGAACACGGCTGGTCACTCAACACTGTCCTATTCTTTGCCCGTCTCGGACATTTCAAGTGTTCTAAAATCTTTTGTATAAGTCGAGAACAATACATGCACTGCATTTTACTGTATTGCTGCTTCTCAGGCACAATTTCTGCCACGAAAAAGGAGGAAGAGAAAGTTGCGATCAGCTTTGTTAAGTTGACGAATTTTGAAACTAAAGAAATAAAATAAAATGATTGAAAAAGATTGAAAAAAAGCTAGGCCTTTTGTTTGGAAAGAGCTACGGGTCATTTTTTAGGTAAATAATGTTGTATTAGTTTATAATATAGCAACTAATGAACACATTTTACTAAAGCATAGTTTACTTTATTGTGATGAAAAGTACTCTTTAAATAGCACAATTCGTTCATGGGTTTGTGGATTAACAACTGCTCACTACTTGAGTCTCCAAAAATCGTGAAGATCAGAGCATATTAGGCTTTTTCATAACTTTTTGAAAACGTTGAGTTTTTAATGGCGTTCAGTATATATACATAGTATCACGTGAAAGCTTTCTTGTACTCAGATAAACTTTATTGTTTCTAAGGCATTTACATATTATGTTCTCAGCCATCATTCCATAAAAACCTCAGCCTTTTTTGTAGGTTTTTGAGAAAATTTAAAGAGAAAGAAGAACCATAGCTTGAGCACTCGTTACTCAGTCACTTTAGAGAAACTGTAAACAGAACGAAATCATATTGTGACATTCTCCTTGATGATTTTATTTGAAGAAGAAGGCTTTATCTGGAAACCTCTAGAAATTGATTTGATTGACTGTAGAATGACACTTAATAAGGAATTATTTGGGCTACACACCTTTTTTATTTAAAAAACACATTCTTTCATGGAATTTTACTGAAAAATGTAGATCAAAGGTACAAAAAATGTGTGTAGTATCCAAGGCCAAGGACACCTCATATTTGGAAGTCACCAAAGTCAGGCGGTTATTTTCTCCTAGAAATTTAATTCATTTTCTGACACCAACAGATCCCCATCTCCTTCAATTGCAAATATATCAACTTTTCTTTTAAAGATAGATGGGAAACTTTTTCACCAAAAGCAAGGCAAATGAACAGACTAATAACCACATATGCTTAAAAATTGACCAGTGCCTGGTTCCACCATGTCATAACTCATATGTTTACAAAGCGGTAGAAACCGGCCTGAAATCAACGTTTTTTAGTACAATTTGCATGGAAATGTGTTATTATACATGGACATATATGATAAAAGGTGTGAGACAAAAAATAAAAATTCGATAAAAGTAGCCAAATTGGTAGAAAAATGCCTGTTTCTTCGATTTCATTATCTTGTCGAGAGCCAGATTTCATCACGATGCCTCAACATACGGTCACTTACCCGGCTGAGCCTGCTGGTGAGATGTGGTCGGCACATACTCCTTGTCCCCCATACCTTCCATGAGGGATGACGTCTCAGAGACTTGAGATCAACACGTGTTTCTACGATCATCCATCTACCTCAGACTCAGACTGGTCGGAGGCGGATCACGACCTGATCGGGAAGATGACAAATAGAGCTGTACCACCATAATAATAAAACTGCTTTTTTATTTGGTAATTGTTTCATGGTACTGACACTGCACAGGTCATATGAGCGTGTGGGACACATAATAAGCATTCTCAGTTCGTTAGGAATTAAACAGGGACCACTCATCTCACTTACGATTTGTGTATGAGTTCTGGGTGGGGCTTAAGGATTATGAGGGACCACACGCTTACCTCACCAGCAGCAGAAAATCTGTGACAGAAACATGCCGCTTGTTCTCCGAGAGGTGGCGACCCATGTGTCTGTTTTACCATAGCACTCAGTCCTCCTTGTCTGATCACATTTAATTTTATTGTCACCCTTGCACAATAACCACAAAAAGAGAAAAAAAAAAAGAAAGAAAAAAAAAAACAGCGGAAACAACATAACAACAGCAACAACATCTCGCTGACAGTAATGCCAAACTGAAAACAGCGTTGCCAGGTCCAGGTTGCCAAATTACATGAAAGTGCGTGCGCCCAGATAAAACTCATCACAAAAGACCCTCCGATATCCCACATGCGGACTAAGGAAATATACAGTGCAATTTCCTTTAAACGAGAGGCTCAAATTAAGTCCCGCAGTGACCAGTCACTACTGGCAAAAATCAGTACCGGTCACTTCTCTGGGCCGTGGGCCTACATACAAAATATCGGACCCAATCTGTCCATTGTGCAGCGAGGAGCCCCAAGATTTGAAGCACTGGCTGCAGAGAGGCCCCGCCACAGAACTGCGGTGGTGGCATCTCTTTGGGGAGGATTCAGGGAGGTTGGACTGCCTCACCCTCTACCCAAGAGAGGCGGTGGCCCTGGTAAAGAGAACGCTCTTAAGTAAGGGCTCCAAACATTTCGAACGGATAGGCTACCACACACACACAGCAACAACAAGAATGCGGCTATATCATTCCTGCCTAAGACGACCACCTGTCTTACATGGCCATTTTTCTCCTTGACCATGGGTGGCCGTCTTACAATGGTTCAACTGTAGATCTATAATAATTATATGACTATTATGTTTCTTTGTTTTTATACAAAACCGTGAGAGGAAATCTTAGTTATAAGTCAAATAAAAACGATTCATTTGCAATGCCTAAAGTATTCGAAGTGACTTTTATTTCTCCGAACGCTCGAGAAAATAAAGTTGAACTCTATTTCTCTAAATGGTTTCTGATCTCTAGATTTTTTGGTTATTTGCGAGATTTAGGAGTCATCCTTTCATTCTGCCATTCTGCGAGGACTGGGAAAAAGCATTTTTTGCATCGAATTCAATTTCTAGAGCTAAAGATTTTTAAACGTCTGAATATTCAGATACTTCAGTTGTGGTTGGGGCAACGTTCCCGGACTATACTTCATTTGAAAATACCTTCAAAAGGTAGGACTAAGTTACTTCAAGAAAATGACTGCTTGACCTTGGCAGTAACCTATTTTGCATTTAAATTTTAGTCACCCAGTAAAAACTAAAATCTTTCATATGTAAAAAAAAAATCTCTTTTCAGACAAAACCAAAAGGTGCCTTACTGTACTGACTTGCATATTTTAAACATGAATAATTACTAGATCTACATCTAATGAGACCTCTGCGTACTCAACAGGTTTGAGTCGATAGGGTCAAACCTAGATCTAAGTACGGCTAGACTCTCAGGCTAGCCGTAGGCTTTAAGTATGGCTAGCCACTTCGTAATAGTAATAGATTTAGATCTAGATCTAGCCTACTAGGGTGATCTTGTAGTTCCGTTCGTTAAAGTCCACCACCCATATCCAGAGCAGAAATCCGGAAGTCTTGATGGCCAAATAGGCAACACAAAGAACAGGGATGCAACCTAACACCAAAACATCAAATTAGATTCTAATGGCTATGGTAAAAAAAATTCAGGGGGGCATGCCCCCTGAACCCCCACCCCCCTCCATATAATAAAGTTAGGTGAAGCCCACCTGAAAGGTAGCGTCAATTGCCACCGAGTGACGCGGTGGCAATTGACAAAAATTGACTTTTTGTCAATTGCCACTGAGTGAAGCGGTGTCGAGTCTGAAAACAACACTATCTTTAGCATTATACATAATGTAGCAATGACCACGAAAAACGTTTTTTTGACAGAAAGTGTTTGCAAATAGGTGCATTTTGTAGCTCTATCTCCATAGAGCATGGAATTTTTTGAATTTTTGAAATCCATCAATAAACAAAAAAGTTACGAATTTTTTAATCAATTAATTTTTTGTACACTTTTATAATGAAAAAACCCCCAAAATATGGGACGTTCTTTGATGAGTTTTGAGACAATATTCGCCATAACTGGCTCATTTCTCAGAGTATTTAAATGAAACTTGACAACCCAGTACATTTTCTAGTGCAGAATCTAGTCCTGCTTTCAGAATTTTCATAGCTATCCTACTTTTAGAGTTTTGAAGACGTTTATAATATAAGGTAAAAATGTGGCGGTTTTCGGTGCGTTTTGAGACAATATTTGTCATAAGTCGCCTATTTTTTGGAGTATGTAAATGAAACTTGGCAGTCTAGTACAGTTTTTAATGCAGAATCTAGTCATGCTGTCAAATGTTTAATATCTATCATACATTTTGAGTTGTAAAGACATTAACAGGTAAAAAAGTGGCATTCTTTACAGATTTACAAAGATTATCAGTCATATCTTCTCCCAAAGTCATGATATTTGAATGGAACTTGGCAACATAAGAGGTTCCTCCTTGCCAAGCAATGCTCTGGATCAATTTGTCATAAAAAATGTAAGAGAACTGGATTTATTAGTCTAATAAATCCAGTTCTCTACTAGTAAAAGCATGCATACTTTGTAATAGAAAATAAGATCGTCTCTGTGTATCAGTGTTGGTCAGTGTCCTATTGTGTGGTAGATTAAGATGCGTTTAGATAATATAGTTTACAAGTCATGGGAATATTTCGCATCATGTTTAGGCTACAACTCATACTACAAAAATGTAATATTTACCCCCCCCCCCCCCCCCTCTCTCTCTCTCTCTCTCTCTCTCTCTCTCTCTCTCTCTCTCTCTCTCTCTCTCTCTCTCTCTCTCTCTCTCTCTATCTCTCTCTCTCACTCTTTCAAGCGCACGCACACATACACACATGCACGCGCACGCACTCACGCACTGAACGATATCAATGTATAAACGGGACTATCTTCCCAGACTGGACTAAATAAGTACCGTACTCTTTAATAACAATCTTTTTTTAATGCCTCACTTTTCTAAACAGAGCACACAGGACGAGTCCAAGTGTGTGCTTTCCCCAGAGGGAGGAATAGGCTTTCATTATTTAACGCAAACACAATGCCATACCACTTCTCAAGATATTTTTGCTTTTCTGTTTCTATTCTTCTGTCATGCAATCAAGCAAATAAAAATGACTACATCTATTGTATTGTGACTAAAATGCAAGTTATCAAGGCCCCCGTTTAGTTTTCAAGTATCCTTCACCCCTTTCCGGTTCACGCGGGACCTCGTTTGTAGCGCCCGATGGCGGATGACGTCAGTCAGTGGAAATTTCCCAGCCGACGGTCGTTCACCCAGTACGCGCAAACGGCAATGTTGCTTTTTCCCTTAGTTACTCCCACATTTTTAAAGATTACGCAAAAACCGCTAAACACAGAAGCATGAAATTTTAAGGGACCCGAATAAAGAAAAATGGTGAACAACGTATCAGTCAGTTTGACAACTCACAGCTCCGAAAAATCTTCAAAGCGCACCACATATACCACTTTCGCAAACATTTTCGACTACTTCTTGGATGGGTACAATGTTGTCAAACTGCATACTACAAGATTGACCTCTTTTCTGATTGGCTGCCAAGTTTCATTCATATCTATTCACGAGAAGCGGAGTGAGAGCGAGTTGAAGACTTTTGATTCCATAGACCAGCGCACAATTCATTACGTAGATCTACGTCAAGGCTAGCTTATTTGTAATAATGATCAGTTGCCGGGGGGAAAAAGACTGACGCTTATGCGACGTTCAAAGCCCGGACCGATAGATCTACCGGTCCAAGATTCTCCATTGAGTATGATTGAGAGATTCATGTAAAAACGGGAAAATTATGAATTCCTAAGGTTGAGACATAGGCAAAGTCAGTCCACTGGTCACTGGTCCGGTATTCTTCAATCTTACCATTCAGGGTCTCTGGCGTTCAGCTTTGTTTGGACTTTACTACGAATGAAACTACAAAATCGCCACCTGTGACCTAGATCTAGATCTAGATCTAGCCTTTTTACTTAGATCTATCATGAAATAGATCTCTAGATTCTAGATATCTAGAATTCTAGATATCTAGATCTAGATCTAGATCTAGATCTAGTGAATTGAATTGTAGGCTAACTGATCATAAATCCATCTTCATCTAGACTCTAGATCTAGATCATCTAATATCTAGATCTAGAATCTAGAGTCTAGATAGATCTTGGCCCCAGCCTCTAGACTCTAGATTTAGATGTCTAGATCTAGAGTAGTCTAGATTATTCTATCCAAACAATTAATAAATTCAACCCAAAAATATAGCCTAAACAATACAATCATAACATAAGCACTTCATATTTTAGTTAACTGATTGTTAACCTTTACTAACCGATAAGTAACCGCCTTAAGAAAATCGGGGATTAGGATTGAACTGGAATCGTATTGAAAATGTAGGAAGTGAAGCGAGACTGGGAGGTGAAGGGTCGTCAAAACTCAAAACAAACATCATCCTCTGCTGCTGGCTCCATCTGACTCTCATTCTGATCCTGTGCCCTGTGCATTGCCGAAACTGAAGCAGTTTGGGTTCACACCAACTCCACAAACAAATTGTGCAACGCAGCTGGGCCCCTGAAAAACCAAAAACACTTACTTACTTTACTTCACATAGCCTGAAGAAACTGATTGCAAGGCCTAGATTATTTATGAATCCAATTTTTCTTTTGACAAGAACGACAGTCCATAAGAGTAAAAAGAATTAGATCGGGAACAGGAAGCTCATTTACACACGTACGCGTAATAATCTTCGACGCTAAAGAATTTATATCTGGTACTTTAAAATACTGGAAGACAAAAACAACGAAATTAGTGTTGGGAGAAAAAAAAATTCCCAAAACAAGTTATAAATGAATTATTCTTTCTTTCTCCTAAACAGACTGTTTTATTCTTTTTGAGTAACTTTAAAACACAGCAGACTTTTAAAAGACTTTATTTCAATTGTGGGTTTGATATTGTTAGGTTTAGAGGATTTATTTTGGCTGAACTGGGACCTCGGTATTTGGCCAACTGACGGACGCACTGCGTCGACAAGAGGACATTGGAGGGGATGGGGGGAGACGCCCCTAAATCTTACGCCCTAGGCCGAGGCCAATTTATACCAGCAAATTTTCAATACGCAGATCAAT
This sequence comes from Aplysia californica, assembly GCF_000002075.1. Lineage (NCBI taxonomy): Eukaryota > Metazoa > Mollusca > Gastropoda > Aplysiida > Aplysiidae > Aplysia > Aplysia californica. The sequence goes on from NW_004797303.1 coordinate 1,145,847, forward strand.
ACGATTTACGCTTTTTCACTAGCTATTAGAATAGCAGAAAGGAGTAAAACATTCAGACTATCCTCACTATATATATATATATATATATATATATATATGTATATATATATATATATATATATATATATATATATATATATAAATAATATATATACAGAGCTGGTAGTAACGGAGTACAAGTACTCTGGTACTTGTACTTACGTTACAATTTTCGGTACTTTTGCTGTACTCCGGTACATTTTTTAAACCAGTATTTTTACTGTACTCTGATACTTTTTATAAAAGTACTTATGAGTATTTTTAAAGTACATTTTGAGTACTTTGGAAGCTTAATGAAAGGGTAAGTGCTAGCATTTCTGATCATAATTTACGGAACAAACACCCGGGCGGGCACAGCCGATCAACCAAGAGTTAAAAGTTGAGATCAAAGAACGGCCCGTCGCGTCAAAGATCAGCCAATATCGTGAATGTGATCACAAGCGTTGTAAAACTCCATGAAACGGTACAGTGTTTGCTCCAGACGGGATCACACCGAGGTGTGAACTGACCGATGCGTTTCTTTTCCCCAAACATCGCACTCGCATCTGACCTCACCACCTAAACTTACATCATACTCACTGGGTGGATAGGGCCTACAAGTTCGCTCCAGGCGGGATCACATCAAACTGTGAACTCTTCCCTGACCATTGAAAGCAGTTTTTCTCTATTCTCCCGAATTTGCGTGACAGCCTGAATTTTATTTGGTGTGGTCACAACGTAATGGTGCGTAACGACAAAGGCGGTTTGGGGGGGGGGGGGGGAGGGGGGACTCTATCAGAGATGGAAAGCTAAAATTGTTGGGACAGGTGAAGGGGAGGGGCAACTGGATAGACGTAGATAAAGATCTCAAGACTCATGATTGGCTAATGAGTGTATATATATTATTTATGGCATGGGTCTTGCCACTGTGATTGGTCATGAAGGTTGACCACTCTTTGATAGCCATATGTCATAAATCCACCCAGGGGTCACGTCAGTTCATGGGTCACTGTAGATTCTTCCTTGGCTTCGTCGGCTAAGATCCCATATTATCCTTGCTTCCGAGCACTGGGATCTTAGGCAGAGACTACAGTAGTAGAGAATCTTCGGTTACACTGCACTTACTAGACTCTAAGAAACTACAATATTGTATTTTGGTTTGTCGTGGACGCCGTGGACTACACAGTGTTACCAAAATCTGTCAGATCACTATTATCAATTGAAACTGAAACTGTGTTCTCAATGGGTATCTAACAATTTTTTAGGCTGCCTAAATTTCTTTTCAACTTTGTGTTTTTTTTCTTAAGGCTACATTATTGATTCCTTGAGGATTTGTTAATGAAGAATTCAATGCACTTTTCCATTTCTATGCTGGCCATTTTCATCAATTTTATGTTTTCTTAAGAGCAACTTTGTATCTACTTTTTCCAATTTGGATACTTTTTCTGTAGAACTTTCCGACCTCTTGGACTGACTTACATTTGATCACATTGTCTTGCTCAAACAAGTTCTGTTCATAATATCACTTACCCGCAAGTTGCGTCTGTTCGTTTAGGTTGGGTTTTTTTTCAATTTCACGGACCATTTCCACCTTTGTTTAGTGCGTACATTGTATATTCAAATGCTTTGTATACTGTTTACATTTTTTAGTAATAAATAGCCTAATTTGTCAAATATACTGGATATGATATTTAATATGATGTTTTGTTTAAGCGCTGAAGTGTTTTAGCATATTAGCAGAAAGCACTCAAAATGTACTCAAAAGTACTTTTTCAAAAAGTACTTGTACTCAAGTACATTTCACAGGAAAGTACTTTTACTGTACTAAAGTGCATTTTTTAGATTGTACTTAAATTTGTACTTAAGCATTTTTTCAAAAGTACTTTAACAGCTCTGTATATATATATAGCAGAAAGCACTCAAAATGTACTCAAAAGTACTTTTTTAAAAAGTACTTGTACTT
>NW_004797303.1:1148303-1151292 GCF_000002075.1 Aplysia californica
AACAGGATCCTACAGTATGTTTAAGCCTGTCTAAGTGTCTATATATGTTGTCAAGAAATAGTAAAATGGCGTCTTCCACACTTCTCCCGTGACGATATGCAAACTGTAGAGGGTCCTGGGTGGGTTCTATGTACGTTCGTAGTCTTTTTAGCACAATTTTTTCTAGACATTTTATAACTACCAATGTTAAGGCTATTGGCCTCAGGTAATTCATTTCAGTAATTTTTTCTTTCTTTGGAAGGGGGACAATTTCAGAACATTTCCAAATAGTGGGAATAGCATGTGTCAACAACGACTGGATGATAATATAGGTGTAAATAAAACTAAGTTGTGCTGAAAACATTTTCAGAATTTTGGGTTGAACACCGTCTGGACCACACGCCTTTCTCACATTCACACGCCTTTCTCACATTCACACGCCTTTCTCACATTCACACGTCCAAACACACATCTAACCTCACGTTCTTCAACAACAACAACAGGATTATTTTCTTTTGTGTCGGTGTTCACACATGGCAAGTCACACGGACTGCCTTTGTCAAAACGGGAGAAAAGGGCATTTAGTTTATTTGCATACTCTTTGTTGTCAACACATATGTTTGTTGGTTTATTTTTATAGCCCACTATGGTCTTAAGCCCAGTCAATGTCTCTTGAGAGTTATTTGAACGAAACAGATCTTCCAGTTTCTTTTTATATTTTTGATTTTCAACCCCTTTCTTAATAGCTTTGTCTATGACTTTAAGTTCTGTTTCGTTATGGTTTTTAAAAGCCTTTTTCTTTTTATGGATGAGATCTTTGACTCCAGAATTTACCCACGGTTTAGAATTGGGGAAGATGGTAACTTGTTTTTTAAGGGCCACTATATCTGCACAAAATTTAACATACTCTGTGACTGTTGTACATAAATCATTGATATCACAACATGCATTAATAAAAACATTCCAGTTGGTACAGTCAAAACATCCTCTAAGTTGATCTTCACTTTCTTCAGTCCAGGTGGTGACAGTTCGAACTTCAGGCTTTGTTCGTCTCAATACTGGGCGGTACAGAGGAAGTAATAAAGACATGTTGTGGTCAGAGTTACCGATGGGTGGGAGGGCAACACACTTGTAGGCTTGGGTCACATTGCCGTAACACAGATCTAATGTCCTTTGGCGTCTCGTTGGAATGTCGACGTACTGGGTCAAGTTGGGTAGGGCGGCGTTAAGAGTACAGCTGTTGAAGTCACCGGTAATAAAAATAGCCGCGTCAGGAGATTTTGTAGTTTGGTTGTGAATGAGGTCGGATGGAGTATCGGTGGCAATTATTGGGACGCTGGCGTGTGGAGGATTATACACAACATTAATAAATATACTTGGGAACTCACGGGGTAGATAGAACGGACGTAGATGTAAAGTATAAGCTGTTAATTAAGCATTGTTTGCCCTTGTAAAGAGCAGCAGAAAGTAATGATCAGGAATATTCTGTTTGCATCATTCCATGTCAAAATCCACTGAGTTACAATCCACTGTACTCCAGCAACGTGAGATTACCAGCTACGGCGAATATCAGTGAAATGGAGAGTGAGAGAGAAGTGCTACATGACGGGAGTAGGCCTATTGTTTTTGATATCCCAGATCATATCTGGGAACAGTTGAATGAAGACAAAGAAGTGGAAATTTCTGTGCCAAGCCAGTCTGTATCCATCCAGTGATTCCAGCGAACAGAAGGCCAGTGGTTCAACTACATCCACTACTGGTACTGAGTATTCTCTCTCTCTCTCTCTCTCTCTCTCTCTCTCTCTCTCTCTCTCTCTCTCTCTCTCTCTCTCTCTCTTTATCTATCTATCACTCTATCTCGTTTTCTCCCCCCCTGTCTCTCTCTCTCTCTCTCTCTCTCTCTCTCTCTCTCTCTCTCTCTCTCTCTCTCTCTCTCTCTCTCTCTCTCTCTCTCTTCTCTCTCTTCTCTCCACCCCAGGGCGAAGGGTGACCATCAGTTCGGCACGCAAAATTTAACGAAAAATTGCGGTTTGGTATCTAAATAGCTTTCTTATACGCCTACAACCATATTTCTGCTTTGCAGAACAATCTAAACTCAGGGTACCAAACTTTTCACCCATTCCCTTCCATATCGCTCCTTCATTCACTAGAACTAAATGTAGGCCAAGCATCTACAAAGCCTAGATAGATTGACCTAGATTAGATCTAGAGTGGATGTACCCCCAACGACACAGATGCATGCCCAGAGACTCAAAGTTCAAAGCCCGATTTTCTGTTCATTGAACTTGATTTGGTGAAAGTTTTGGTTTAGACATGAATAATAACCTATTTTCCCCAGAAACCAGTCTCTTTTCACATTAGGGATGGTCTTTTTTCCTTAGATATTGAGGCCTTGTGGTCACTGGGGGGTACGTGGCCATTGGGGGTACGTGGCCATTGGGGGTACATCCACTATAGATTTATAATGTAAAAAAAAGGCTCTGATGGTAGAAAACGATGGAATGGCACAATCAGGGCCCCATCCCTTCTGATGAATGGGCACGCAGGATGGAGCAAACAAGGAAATTCCTACTTGATGGTACCCTCCCCACCTTCAGCGACGGAAGGCCAAGAACAAATTAATTTTCCAAGCATGCCACAAGTAATTCCTGAATGGAAACAAGTTGATGTTTAAGAGGAGTGGGAAGGATCTGGAGGTAGTGGCCGACCAGAAGGAGCAGCTGACCATCATCCAGTGCACTCACAGTGGAATTGGCACATCCAAAGAATCAAAAGCGCTTGGTGGCCACCTGAGTTGGAACACTGTGGCAAATCACCTCTCCACCAGATACGAGGAGGATGTGAACATGAGCATTGTGATTGGCTGCACAGAGTCTACTGAGTACTTTTTCCAACCCCTGCACGACCATTACTGAGAGGAGAGTCCTCTGCGAAAGAATGGGAGGCCTGAGCGCCCAAAAGGTCAAGTACTGCTGGATGGTGAATGGTCACAAGATTACTGAAACCCTGG
>NW_004797303.1:1151392-1156758 GCF_000002075.1 Aplysia californica
CCGATGGGTGGGAGGGCAACACACTTGTAGGCTTGGGTCACATTACCGTAACACAGATCTAATGTCCTTTGGCGTCTCGTTGGAATGTCGACGTACTGGGTCAAGTTGGGTAGGGCGGCGTTAAGAGTACAAAAATAATAATTAGCGCCAATTCGCCAGAGCCACGTCAGTCCGAACAGGAATCACCACTGGTAGGTGTGGTTGGCTAGACTGGGAGAGGCTATATGAGACGCTTGGGCATTTCTCATCTTTTCAATGAGACCCTTCACCAGTCCTTGATCCTCTGTCATCAAAGCGTAGTGGAACCATGAAGGCGCTAGTCAACTTATGTGCATATAAGATTATTATAGGCTATGGAGTTATTGGTAGGCCTATAATCTATCTTATTAAAGGGTGTTCATTATTGTCCTTAAAAAAAATAATATCAGTCTATCTTGAACAGATGTCGAAATAGATCTAGTTGCTATTGAAGGAGGTGGGAGTCTCCATGGTGGGGATTTTTTTTTGTGTTTTGTTTTGGTAAGTGTTTTACAGCGCTCGCAACTGCATAAGTAAGGTCATATGAGCGCGCGGAACTCATTTAACATAATCTTTCAGTTGGTATGAAATTTTGGATTTTGCCCGGGTGCCGACCGAAGCCTACTCTTATCGATTCTGACTGTCCTCAGAGAAAGTTGCATTTGAAAATAGCAAAAGTTGCCAAAAGTTGCAAGAAAAATTAGCAAAAGTTGCAAGAAAAGTTGCGAGACGTGTATAGCTAAAACAGTGCCAAAGAATTATTGGAATACATTGTTACTATGCTCATTGCAATCTAAAGTAACCAATATGAGTTTTGTTAGATCAAAATCAGAAGTTAAATGTGAATGTCTACCAAAAAAAACAACAACTGCAAGGAGGTTGCATGGTGTACAAAAACAGTTTGTACCCTGACACAGGTCCTATAACTTTGGCTGACGTTAGGCAGGTGTGACCAGACAGAGGATGGAGTAGAGTGGGGGGGGGGGGGGGGGACAAAAACAACCAACAACGTTGTCTTCCTGGGTATGTTAGTCCACGCTTTTTTGTGACGCCTCGTTTACAGTACTCAGCTGAAAAAAAGTGACTGATGAGTAGAATTCGGAGATCCAACAGCCAATCAGCAGACAGCTACTTGGTGAATACAATTCAGTTCGTGCTCTCTTAGGGCACTTTGAGCAGAAATTAATCAGTTCGAAGCCGGCGACATTTCAGGTAGGCCTAGATCTACTTGTGATTCCAATAGTAAAACTACATTGGACACTGCCTTCCCGTCTGCTGTGCTAATGAAACCGAGGCGATCAGGCGACACATAGAGATTTAGATTCCATTATATCTTAGCAAATATTCAGGTATGTTATTTGTTTTCGTATTTTTTGATATTGAACGGTTTTCCAATTCTTATTATCAAGTCCTCATCCTTCGTCTCTCCCCATTCTTCCTTATTGTGCATATTGTGCGTACTGAAGAAAGGTCATTTCATTCCCCTTTCCCTATTTTGGGCTAGTTCCCTTGTTTCTCTCTCACTTGTATTTCCTGTGCACTCTTTATACTCAAACTGCACCCCCCACCCTTAACCCCTTCCTCCTAGTTCCTTCAGATTTAGTAATTTCTATTTTCAGTATTCCACATCCAGCAACCACACTTGCGACTCTTAATTTAAGCCAGAGCAATCTCTCTCTCTCTCTCTCTCTCTCTCTCTCTCTCTCTCTCTCTCTCTCTCTCCCTCTCTCCCTCTCTCCCTCTCTCCCTCTTTCCCTCTCTCCCTCTCTCTCCCTCTCTCCCTCTCTCCCTCTCTCTCTCTCTCTCTCTCTCCCTCTCTCCCTCCCTCCCTCTCTCTCTCTCCCTCCCCGTATTAACAGACGTCCCGTATTAGGACATTAACTCAATTACTACTTTAGAAATTAAAAAGTACCAATAATTGGTGAGTTTTGAGTTCAACTTCAAATTACATGTTTGTATTTAGGTGTCTCTCCAAAAATGCCCCTGGTCATGTCGAGTAATGAGTCTAAAATTAACCTAAGACCTGAATATTTGCTTGTTAAAACAATTCAACTGAGAACAATTTATGATATTGGTTGCTTCGTGTCCCTGAAGGTGGAACCTCTCCTTCAATAGGTTGCATTATCACACTGATACTAATATTGGAATAATGGAAGTTTTAATTGGTCAAAAATACACAACCATGTGAAGAACATCTCCTAGAAGGATAAAAATGTCCTTTCTTTATAACATGCTACAATTTGTTTCTTCTACTGTTTGACTTATTTTGATAGAATGCGGTGAATTCAAAGATACGCTTATACCAGTATTTGGTATTTTAAATGCTCCAACAGGAAGTCATTGTTAATATTATTGACCCAAGAAATATCTTTGTTTTGCAAAAATTTAGTCTACAAGAAATGCATAGTATCAAAGTTGTAAAAAAGTGAACATTTTTAACTCATAATTTTGCAGATTTTTGTAAATGTTTGTCCATCCTTTTAATCAGTAGTAAGAAAAGTTGATGTTTGGAAAATCTGTAGATCTATGTGGCAAATACATGAACAGATTTTCTCTATAGCGATATAGAACATAATACTCGATCAAAAACCAAAATGGGGGCTCTCGTGACCTAGAGGTCTGTCGTATTTTTTCCCTACATTTTGATAATTGTTATTGCCTTGGATGTGCTTTTCTTTGCTTAAACTGTAAAGTTTAACTAATTTGACTTCAAATTTATTTTTCACAGAAAGCCAGAACCCACATGAGAAGCCAACAGCTGACAGTCAGCCAAGAAGCTGACACCCTGCCCAGACAGCACGGACCTTCCACTCACTCTTAGACAACCAGCCAGACGAATTATACTGCCACAGCTACTCTGAAATGGACTTCCGTCAGTTACACCAGCGAACGATAACTGGCAACTATAACAGCTGACTGTGCACTTTGATTTCTCAAGCTTTTGTGAAATTGTGCGGATCGGGCTGTAAAAACATGGACTCAACGACAGAAAAATTCTTTGTATGATGTACTGTTTCAGATATTGTACAGAAGCTGCTTCACTATATGAGATCACTGAACTAGAAAGATGACGAGGCAATTCTATCCCTTTTCTTCAGTTCAAAGTTTGGTGACATCAGACGGTTTGTTCACTTTTCTGGTCCAACAAGTATCAAACTGGTCTGCTTCTACGATTTCTGTATATCACACTCAGGCTTGAAGTGACGCAGTGGGTCTGTAGAGATAGACAGATAGGTTGATAGGGAGCTAGGTGGATAGGTTAGAGTCAGAGTAGAATTTTGTAGATATTGCCATGGCCATGGCGGGAGGTAGTTGAGGGGGCAGTGTATTTTTTTTTTTTTTGGGAGGGGGGGGGGGTTGCAGGGGTAGAATGGTGTGGGTAGAGCTTCCTGCTGATTTTGAGTTTGAGTGTGATGATGTTGGAGTGGGGTGTATACTGGATTGTTCCGTAAGGACCACCTGGACGACAAGAGGAGCATCCGCAGACAGAACATCTACAGGAGGTATTTGTCTGAGAAATATGTCTCGGTGTCCATTATTATAGTTTTTTGAGTTAAAGGTAAAAGTTTTATTGTTGCATTTAGGTGGAAAAAAAGAATGATAAAATGTATTTTTACTGAAAGGTTTTTATTAATGACCTTTTGTCCTTTTAAACTGGTGGTAAACAATATTATAACGACTCTTTTTATATTTTGAAACAAAAATGCAAACTGTATAGACGTAAGACAATAGTATTGATTGACAAATGATGAAACATATTTTTGGACAAATTTTTAAAAATGTCTTTGATGCTTTTTAAACCAGTAGCAAAAATATTTTAGCGACAGTTTATTTTTTCACGAAAAGAATACAAACTGTATGTATAGATGTAAGACGATTGTATTAATTGACACGTCTTCATCACCAGGTGCAGCCGTGGACAGGAGGACCAGCCGGAGGAGCACCCACAGACAGGATCATCTACAGGAGGTATTTGTCTGGGAAATATGTCTTGAAACACTATTTATTAATAATTAAAATAAAATTAGAAAAATAATTATTGGTTTTGTTATTTCAAGGTGAAAGACTTGTTTTTGCATTTTGGTGAAAAAGAAAACTAATAAAACATATCTCCTGACCCGTTTTCATTAACGTCTTTTCTGGCATTTTAACATGCACTTTGAAATCACGTTTCCGCGTACTTCTCTCGTGTTTGTGGAAATGCGACCCAACATATTACGTTTATAAAACCACTTGTTTCGAGTCACTCATCAATTAAGCATTACGCAGATGTAGAATTCATTTATCTTTGACTTCCGGGTCAAACTAAAGGCTTGTTAGCTCATACTTTTTTATATTCGGCTCCTACCATAATACAATGACTTCGCATCGGTACAGCCATAGTTATGGACCTCGACTGCCGGACGCTGCAACTGTCGAGACATAGTTAAACAGTTAAACCAGTAGTAAAAATATACCCCCTCTTGTATATTCTGAAACAAAAATACAAACTGTATAGATACAATACGATTACGAGGTGGCTAGCCGTATTTTAGATCTAGGTTTGGCCCTATCGACTCAAGCCTGTTAAGTACACAGGTCTCATTATATCTAGATCTAGTAATTATTCAGGTTCAAATACATGCAAGTCAGTAAGGCACATTTTGGTTTTGTTTGAAATACAAATACTTTAGGCATTGCAAACTGAAAATTTCATTTACAATTCAGGCATCAATATTAAGTACGGCTAGCCTGACAGTCTAGCCGTCCTTAAGTACGGCTAGCCTGGCTGTCTACCCATACTTAAGTACGGCTAGAGTGACAGTCTAGCCGTACTTATTTTAGGCCCTATTAACATTAGAAAATAGGAGGTTTAAAATACATGCACTGTCATTAAGGCACCTGGTTTCGTCTCAAATACACGAATACTTTAGTTACTGCACACTAAAAATGTATATTTACAATTCAGTAGGCCTATTTTTTGTAAATGGTCAGTCTAGCCATCATATTAAGAATAAGTACGGCTAGCCTCTTCCATACGATTATATTAATTGACATGTCTTCGACAGATCGACTTCATATTAACGAGAACACGAATACGGATCACAATCAGACTCAAGAGCCATCCCCAATGCAGGCCTGGACACAGACCACAGGCCAATCATCACAACGTTGACCACCAAGAAAGAAAGAAAACCAAAAAAACATAAAAGACAGCAAGAGAGACTAAATATGCATAAACTTGGAGATGATCAGGTGCAGGCTCAGATCAGAAGCACGTTAAATGAAAAACTAGGCTCTATCAACTCTACAATACTAACCGTAGAGGAAGCTTGGGATACCTTCAAAACAACTCTCCTGGACACAAA
>NW_004797303.1:1158731-1176670 GCF_000002075.1 Aplysia californica
AGTAAGTAAAGTAAAGACATGTCTTCATCACTAGGACCAGCCACGGACAGGAGGATCAGCCGGAGGAGCACCCACAGACAGGAGCATCTACAGGAGGTATTTGTCTGGAAAATAATGTCTTGGAACATTATTTGTTAATTTATAATTAAAGCAAAATTTTAAAAATACCCCCCCCCCCCCCACCCTTCTCGTTTTTATTAGAGTTGGGGCGAGCAGATGGACGGGTTCGTTACTCGCGGACTGTCAGAGCGAGCAGGTAACGGACGGCCATGCGAGTGGACTGCGAACCTCAAGACAGTTCATTTTTTGGGTCCACTGCACAATTTTACTCTCTCAGCGAGCAGACTGCGGACCTCAAGTCAGTTCTTTTTTTTTTTGGTCCGCTCCATTATTTAATTCACTTAACGGGCAGGCGAACGGACTAACTCTAGCACACGAGATACTCGACTCGATGTTAGGCCGGCCGTCTATTGTTTGTTAGTTAGGCATAGGAGGGGAGAGCAGTTTCCAGCATGAACACCTAGCTACAATGTGGGGCAGGAGGGTGAATGTTTTACGAGGGGGCAGGGTGTAAATAGTATGCAATAGGAGTCGCTCCCCGTCCGTCTGCCTGCCTGCTTGAATGCATGGAGTCTCTCCATCCACCCGTCCGCTCGCTGGCTAAATGAACTGTTGTCTCTGTCCGATGAGTAGCGAGTAGCGAACTATTCTTCACAAGCGGATGGCTCGTTACCCGTCCGCTTGTTTGCGGGTAGTGCCAGCGAGCACTTCGTTACTCACGGACGCTGATTTAGCGAGTCTGATCCTACTCCAGTTCTTATGTACAGTAGAATTGTAAAAGGGCAGATTCAACGATGTCATGCTCATAACTGTGTCTGAACTACAAAAGGGAACTGCTTCTTTTACTTTTCCAATTCTTACTATCGTTATTTTCCTCTACTTTTTATGTTTGTCACTCTTGTGACCCACTGTTTCCGGGGTGCTTTGAAAGTCGAAAGAGACTTTGTGCTGTTGAAGCCAGAGAGGTGAGCAGAGTAAGTCTGATTCCCTGTTTAAAACGTATCTGTTGACATCCACCCCATGGTGGTCATATGACCTTATTCAGTTGTGAGCGCCGTAAAACCTCTACAAAGAAAAAAAAAAGAAAAAAGAAAAGTATCTATCGGTTCTTTTGATTTAAAGGTAAAAGTTTTATTTTTACATTTAGGTGAAAAGAGAAAATAATAAGAGGCCTACGTATTTACTGACAGATTTGTATTAATGTCCTTTTAAACCAGTAGTAAAAATATATCAACTCTTTATTTTCTGAAAGAAAAATGGAAACTATATAGATGTAAGACGATTGTATTAATTGACTCGTCTTCATCACCAGGACCAGCCGCGGACAGGAGGACTAGCCGGAGGAGCACCCACAGACAGGGGCATCTACAGGAGGTATTTGTCTGGGAAATATGTCTTGGAACATTATTGATCAATTACTTTTACTTTTTCATCCTCTGTTGCCATTATGCATAGAGGGGAGATGCATTTTTCTATGGTAGGCTAGCTCCGCAGCTCTTTCAGTTCGGATACTATGATTTATCAGGGCTTCCTTGACAACTTCAATCCACCCTTTGTGTGACCTTCCTCTTCCTTTATAGCTTGAGTGCTTGGTGTTATAGGTTCTCAAGGCTGGCTGGCTAGGTACCATACGTAACAGGTGGTCGAACCATTTTGTTCTGTCTTTCTATGAAATGCAGTCAGATGTCCCAGTCCAAATAGCATAATGTAATTAAACATTGAAGTTAAGTTAGAAAAATAAAGGAATTTATTTTGAAACAATTTTCAAGCTCTAAGGCTTTTAATTGTATTTCGCTGAAAAGGAAAAATAAAAAACGTATTTACTTACAGATGTCTAATAATGTCCTTTTAAACCAGTAGTACAAATATAATATCAACTCTTTATTTTTCTGAAACAAAAACGGAAACTGTAGAGACGCAAGGCAATTGTATTAATTGACATGTCTTCGTCACCAGGACTAGCCGGAGGAGCACCCACAGACAGGAGCATCTACAGGAGGTATTTGTCTGGGAAATATGTATTGGAACATTATTTGGTAATACTCGAACCTGTGTAAGACGGCCACCCATTGTCGAGGAGAAAAGTGGCCGTATAAGACAGTTGGTGTCTTGGGCAGGACTGATCAAGATAAAAAAAAACCCAAACCATTCCTCTCTGAGGTCTCTCGAAAGTAGCTGCATTGTTGTTGTTGTTATTGTTGTTGCTGTTGTTTTTGCTGGGGGTTTTTTCTTTCTTTTTTTTTTTCTTTAGTTGCTGCTTTTGTGCGAGGGCGACAATGAAAGGAAAAGTGTCAGACAAGGAGGACCAAGTGCTATGGTAAAACAAACACATGGGTCGCCACCACGAGGAGAACAAGCGACGCTTCTGTCACAAGTTCATGGTGACGTCCATTGTTACTTTGTTACAGACAGGGTAAACAGTGACCACTCATCTCACGATTTTTGTTTGAGTTTTTGGCAGGGCTTATGGGTTATCAAGGGATCACACGCTTACCCCACCAGCAGATGAACAGTTCTTACCTATTGGTCAATAATGAGAGGGGCCTTCGCAACATGATCGGTTGGAGTTGGAGGTACATTAACAACAGGTGATTTAATTATGACGGCTCCCCCCCCCACAACGCCAGGGGCCAAAGCACAATTTATGACAAAACGTAATGGAGTCACTAAGGTGGTCGTCTAAGACAAGTGTTTTTGTTTGGTGTGATAGGGGTTGTGTGCTAAAATATGGTGGCCGCGGCCGAGTTGGACAGGTGTCCATTTTACACAGTTAAATTATATATAGGAAAAAACGCAAGGGGGGAAATGGAAAGTGGCCGTTTTACAGGTGGCCGTCTTATAGAGGTGGCCGTCAGGGCAGGTTTGACTGTATTTGGTAATTTCCTATTAAAGTAAAATTAGAAAAATACCTATTGGTTTTTCTGATTACAAGCACAAGGTAAACATTTTTTTAAATATTTAAGGGGAAAAAGGAAAAAGATGAAACATATTTTTTGGACAAATTTTAAAAAAATGTCTTTGCTTTTTAAACCGGTAGCAAAAATATTTTATCTACAATTTATTTTTTCACAAAAAGAATACAAACTGTATGTAAAGATGTAAGACGATTGTATTAATTGACACGTCTTCATCACCAGGACCAGCCGCGGACAGGAGGACCAGCCGGAGGAGCACCCACAGACAGGAGCATCTACAGGAGGTATTTGTCTGGGAAATATGTCTTGGAACTCTATTTGTTAATTCACTATTAAAGTGAAATTAGGAAAGTACCTATTGGTTTTTATGATTTAAAGGTAAGTTTTATTTTTTGCACGTTGATAAAAAAGGAAAATGATGAAACGTATTTTCTGACAGATTTTTATAAATGTCCTTTTGTCCGTTTAAATTGGTAAAAAACAATATTATAGCTACTCTTTTTATTTTCTTAAAACAAAAGTACAAACTGTATAGATATAAGAAGATTGTGTTTATTGACACGTCTTCATCACCAGGACCAGCCGCCGGATGACCACCCACAGACAACACGAATTCCGTATCTCACACTCAGGCTTAAAGTGATGCAATGGGGGCTGTAGAGATAGGCAGATAGGTTGATAGGGAGCTAGGTGGATAGGCTAGGTTCAGAGTAGGATTTTGTAGGTATTGCCATGGCCATGGTGGGAGGAAGTTGAGGGGGCAGTGCAGGTTTTTCTTTTTTTTTTTGGGAGGGGTGGTGGGGGAAGGGGGGGGAGGGTTGCAGGGGTAGAATGGTGTGGGTAGAGCTTCCTGCTGATTTTGAGTTTGAGTGTGAGGATGTTGGAGTGGCGTGTATACTGGATTGCTCCTTAAGGACCACCTGGACCACCAAGAGGAGCACCCGCAGACAGGACATCTACAGGAGGTATTTGTCTGGGAAATATGTCTTGTTTGTTTTGTTTCAGTTGAGGTTTTATGGCGCTCGCAACTGCATAAGGTCATATGAGCGCCAAGGGGTGGATGTCAACAGCGAAGTCCTTACAGGGAATCAGACTTTCTCCGCCCACCTCTCTAGCTTCAACAGCACAAAGTCTGCTTTATCAAGGCACCCCTGAAATAGTGGGTCACAAGAGTTTGACAAACATACAAAAGAACTAGAGGAAATGACGATAGTATGGATTTGGAAAAGGCAGCAGTTCCCTCTTGCAGTCCAGGCACAGTTATGAGCATGACATTGATGAAAACTGTCTTGGAACATTATTTGATCATACATAATTACAGTTTTTTTGTTAAAGGTAAAAGTTTTATAGCTGTCTTTAGGTGAAAAAGGAAAATGATAAAATGTAATTACTGAAAAATGTTTATTAATGACCTTCTGTCCTTTTAAACTGGTGGTAAACAATATTATAACCACTCTTTTTATATTTTGAAGCAAAACTCTAAACTGTATAGACGTAAGACGATTGTATTAATTGACTCGTCTTCATCACCAGGACCAGCCGCAGACAGGACCAGCTGGAGGAGCACCCACAGACAGAAGCCTCTACAGGAGGTATTTGTCTGGGAAATATGTCTTGGAAAATTATTAATTATTAAGGTAATATTTGAAAAAAAAGTTCCATTATTTAAAATTTCAAGGTGAAAGTTTGGTTGGGGGGGGGGGGGGGGGGGGGAATTTATGTGAAAAGGAAATATAATAAAACGTATTTTCTGACAGATTTTTATAAATGTCCTTCTGGTATTTTAAACTAATAGTAAAAAATATTTAAAAGTGACTCTTTATTTTCTGAAACAGTTAAAATAATTTTATAGAATCAAGAGGATATTATTAATTGACACGTCTTCATCACCAGGACCAGCCGGGGACAGGAGGACCAGCCGGAGGAGCACCCACAGACAGGAGAATCTACAGGAGGTATTTGTCTGGGAAATATGTCTTGGAACACTACTTGTTTATTTATTATTGAAGTAAAATTAGAAAAATACCAATTGGTTTTTCTGATTTAAAGTTAAAAGTTTTAATTTGGCATTTAGGTGGAAAGGGTAAATGATAAAACATATACTGACAGATTTTTATAAATGTCTGTCTTTTTAAACCGGTAGTAAACATTTTTATATCGACCCTTTTTCTACTTTGAAAAATTTACAAATTATACAGATGCAAGTTCTTAAGAAAAAATAAAGGAAAAGTTTTTAAACATATGTGCTGACAGATTTTTAAAAAATGTCTGCCCGTCCTTTTAATAAGTGCTATGAAAGGCAGATTTTAGGAAATTCTGTAGTTGGCACTTAAATGAAAAAATTGCCTCGTTAAACTATACATCATCAAAAACTACCACTATTTCTTATAGCTGTTGGAAGGAGAATGCCTTTGTAGGGTGAATCATTTTTTTCTTTTTCTCCATAACTTTATTTCTCATGTGTGCGCTTTCTTTTTCTCCATAACTTTATTTCTCATGTGTGCGCTTTCTTTTTCTCCATAACTTTATTTCTCATGTGTGCGCTAAGTGACCGTTATTGCAGCTATGTACATTGTCTTTATTCAAATTTAGTAACTCACGCTACCTTATATATTTTTCTTAGAAAGATGTCAAGCCAACAGTTAACAGCTACCAAAGAAGCAGATACCATGCCCTGACAGGAAGGACCTTCCACTCACCCTGGATGGTAACATCTCCGCGCAGCACAGGGCATCCAGCCAAATGAGTGCTGTGCTAACATGATCGAATTGTGCCAACAGGACTGTGAATTTTTTTTCCTTCAATTAGTCATTCAAGAACTAACAGACAATTGCCAGGCATCAAGAATCCTTCAATATGCAGCTACTCTTGAATAGACATGTCAATTCCTCCAGATGACTACCATGGACTACTTCAACAGTTGGCTGTTTTATTATCCTGCAGTCTCAGGATACTATGGATCTGCGCGTAGGAGATTTCAGGTTCGAGAGCAGCGCTTGCTGTGGCTGAACAGGTCCACACAGAATGGCAGTCCTTGTAGCCATGGCTGCACTTGTGAATGGTGTCTTCCTGCGTTGGTAGCCTCTGGCTGTTCTTTCGGTGATGGCGTTTGTCAGAAAATACACACACTATCCGAAACAGGAAAAAACATCATGTTCGCATGGATACCCAGCCATGTGGGCATCCGAGGAAACGAGCAGGTAGACGACCTGGCGAAGAAAGCTTCATCCCTTCTGCTGCGATCAACGACAAACACTCTCCCACAGACTGACTTTAGAAATAAAGTCAAAAAGTACACCTCCAGTCTGTGGGAGAGCCACTGGGAAAACCAGAAAAATAATAAATATGAAAACCCAGACTAGAACAGCGAAATCCTTCGGATCTCTCCAGAAGAGACGAAGTCATTTTTACTCGATTGCGCATCGGACACACGGCCCTGACTCACAAATACCTCCAACAGGGAGAGGAGAAGCCGTTCTGTGTCGGATGCGACACAGATTTTACCATTAGACACATTTTAACAGAATGTCTAGACTTTGGAGAGATCCGAAGGAAATATTATAAATGCAAGAAATTGCAGGATATTTTTTCCGTCGTTGTTCCCAGCAGAATTTTAAATTTTATAAAGGCCATTGGCCTTTATGGCCAGTTGTAGAGTGAATTTGATATTATTTAAAAATTTTATTGTTACTTAAGAGTTGTTTTAAATCACAAATGCATTTACACTGAATTTAAATATTTTAACTTTAGCATTTTAAAGTAAATCAGTTAACCAGTCGTGAAGTGAACTTTTGCAAAGGTGAACTTGTGTATCGCGCGCTCATATGACCTTAGCAGTTGCGAGCGCCGTAAAACCCTATACTATACATACATACATACAGCCTGTGGCTGTTCTTTCGGTGATGCCGTTTGTCTTCAACTGCCTGTCGCAGTCGGGCTTCACCTCTGATGAGACCAGCTCCCAGTGTCTCCCACCAAAGAACTCATATCAAGTGATTTCATATCTCGCTTGCACACATCTTTGAAGCGAAGATGGGGGTGCCCTTGCACTTGCTTTGCGGAGGCCAGCTCACCGTACAATAAATTGTGTTGATAGTGCTGTAAAAACCAGCAAAGACTCAAGAAAACAATGTTCCTTGTATGATGTCCAGATGGAGATTTTGTAATGAAGCTACTTAGAAACATTGTCACTGATATAGAATGATAAGAGGTTTGTTCCTCACTTCCAATGCAAACTTTGGTGACAACAGGAGGTCTAGCCACTTTTCTGGTCAAACAGGTCTCACAGTGCTCTGTTGCTACGATTTCCGTATATCACACTCAGGCTTAAAGTGACGCAGTGGGGCTGAAGAGATAGGCAGATAGGCAGATAGGTTGATAGGGAGCTAGGTGGATAGGCTAGGTTCAGAGTAGGATTTTGTAGATATTGCCATGGCCATGGCAGGAGGTAGTTGAGGGGGCAGTGTATTTTTTTTTTGGAAGGGGGGGGGGGGGGGTTGCAGGGGTAGAATGGTGTGGGTAGAGCTTCCTGCTGATTTTGAGTTTGAGTGTGAGGTTGTTGGAGTGGATTTTTTATTCTGTAATATTTCTTGCACTTTGTTGGTGCTGTTAATGTTAACTGACTTTATCAAATATGGTCGATAGTGCCGTAAAACACCTACCCAATCAATCATGACTTGATCAAAAACAAATAAACAAGCGCTGCAAGCTGTTAGTTTGGCCTTTGACCTTCTGTGGTAGACGTTCTGATACCACCAGTATTTTCTTAACTTGAAGTTTGGAGTTGTGAAAAGTTGGAAGTCCACTGATTCAACAAAATTGAAAGCCTTTAGAGCGCTACAAAATATTTTTTTAAACACAACGAAAAGCTTGTTTACTGTAAGAAAAATGGTTCAACTGCCAATGTGTATATACTCAGGTCTTCATGGTTTTGTTGGAGATTTACTCCAGCCCCTCTTTGTAAAAGCTTTGGAACTTTATTCTGATCCCTTCTTGTTAACCTGTTAGAACTTTACTTTGACCCCACATTCCTTGACTTAGCTCCAACCCCTCTTGGTGACCATTTAGTAGGACTTATTAACATAGTTCCAACCCCTTATTGTTGATTATTTAGAACTTTACCTTTGGTCCGACCCCACGTTGTTAGCCCTCAGGACTCATGTCTTGACTTAGCTCCAACCTCTCGTTGTTGATCACTTAAAACTTTTTCTTTTGTCATATATCTGTTTTTGAATGAAGGCTCATTGAAAACGCTCGTGTCATCTTTGTTTTCACGCTTCGATCATTGCAGTGCTTTATTAACTAACATGCCAAATACCACTCTTCACAAGTTACATTTTCAAAATCAAGCTGCAAGGCTAGTACTACAGAAAAAAGAAGAGGAATCACATTACTTCCATCTTAAGAACGTTGCATTGGCTCCCTTTGTCAGCTAGAGTAGCATATAAAATTACAATATTATATCATAAATGTGCCAATAATAAAGTTCCCTCATATATCAGTGATCTCATCCAAATTTATGCTCCAAACTCTAGATCACTAAGATCAGGCGATCAGTATCTTTTAAGAGTCCCAGAAAGGGAGGTAAAAAAAATTAGCTGAAAGATCGTTTGCCTACCTTGCTCCATCAGTTTGGAACTCTCTTCCCCAACCCTCGAGACATACCGCATCTGAGTCTAAATTTAAAATATCTTTAAAGACACATTTAATGAAATCATCATGTCAGTAGATTCATGCTCAGTACAATGTTTATGTAAATGACTATGTATCCATTTATGTATTGTGCGAATTGCATAGTTTATATTATTTTATTATGTATTTGTATGTGCTCATTTTGTAACGTGTGATAAGCAAGTAAATGTGTGTGCGTGTAATGTGTGCGTGATTGTGATTGTGAGTGTGTGTGTGTGTGTGTGTGTGTGCGTGTGTGTGTGTGCGTGTGTGTGTGTGCGTGTGTGTGTGTGTGTGTGTGTGGGTGCGTGCGCACGTATGCGAGAGAGAAAATAGTTTGTACATGTAAAGCGCCTAAAGCTGTGTTGACACGGGAGTGTGTGCTATAGAAATGATCAGCATTGTTGTTAATATTATTCTGACCCCACGTTGTTGACCCTCAGGCCTCATATATGTTTTGACTTCAGTCCTCCCCCTCTTTGTGACCCTTTTGAACTTTACGTTTAGTCCGACCCCTCGTTGTTGACCCACAGGAGTCGTGTCTTGACTTATTTCCCATCCTTCATTGTTGATCGTTTATAACTTTGCCTTTTGTCTGACCCCACGTTGTTGACCCTCAGGACATCTTGTCTTGACTTAGCCCCAGCTATCCCTCGTTGTTGACCGTTTATAAATTTACCAATTTACCTTTTGTCTGACCCCACGTTGTTGACCCTCAGGACTCATGTCTTGACTTCGATCTGTCCCCTCATGGTGACCTTTTAGAATTTGACCTTCAATCCAGCACCGTGTTGTTGACCCTAACGACTGAGCTCCAACCCCTCGCTGTTGACTATTAAAAAGTTTTCCTTTAGTCCGACCCCACGTTGTTGACTCTCAAGACTCGTGACTTGACTAAGCTCCAGCACATCGTTGTTGACCATAGTACTTTGCCTATAGTCCGACCCCTTGTTGTTGACCCTCAAGGTTCATTTCTTAACTTAACCCCTACCCCTTGTTATTGATAATTTAAAACTTTGCCTTTAGTCTGACCCCACGTTGTTGACCCTCAGGAATCATGTCTTGACTTAGCCTCGATGCCTTGTTATTGACCATTTATAAATTTGAATTTAATACTATCCCTCGTTGTTGACCCTCAGGACTGTTGTCCTGACTTCAGTCCGACCCTGCTTGGTGACCTTTCAGAAATTTACCGTTTGTCCGACCCCATGTTGTTGACCCTTTATTAATTATTCATGTCTTGAATTAACTCCGACCTCTCATTGTTGACTCTTAGGCCTCATAATATAATGACTTACATCTGACCGCTTATTGTTGACCCCTCAGAACACTTTAGTTTGTCTGAGGGAGAAGTTTCAGTGACATCGGCATGATTGAAGGCGTAAAAAGGTTGTCTGAACTGTCATTGATATTATGTACTAGGTATGTCAGTTTACCCGTCTTTTTGGACTTTTCAAAACTGTGCAAAGAGCTCCTTTTGTGCGGGCAGCAGAAAAATATGTTTAATAAATTTATTGTGTGGAATTTATCTTACTAGTTTTTGTTTGTATTATTGGCTATGTATTCATGTTCATTCCTCTTTTTATCATGAGTGATTGGAGAGCGCCCCTAGAAGTAGGTCCTAAGAACAAAACTGAATCAAGAGTGTCGTAAAACACCTACTCAAACAAACAAACAAATAGAAGGTCCAGATGTCTTTTAAAAACATTTTCCTTTCCTCTTTTGAGGAAGAAACGAAAAAGAAACGTATTAATAAGAACAGAAAATGCAAAAACAAGATGAATCCAAACGCACAAACTAATTACACTCAGAATGCATGACGGCAGCTAATAGTGACCATAGCCATTGGTGAGTCATTCACCACTAACCTCTGAGCCAGAGATAACACCTCTAGGTATCCAGGTTCTCCGTCAAAAGTTGTCTCAGTCAGTCACCCTTGTAGTTTCCTTTAGAGAAAGTTGAATTTGAAAATAGCAAAAGTTGCAAGAAAAAGTTGCAAGACGTGTACAGAGCTAAAAATGCCATGGAATATATTGGAATACATTGTTGGTATGCTCATTGCAATCAAAGTAACCAACGTGAGTTTTGTTGGATCAAAATCAAAAGTTAAATGTGAATCTCTACCGTAGTAAAACAAAAACTTCATGGAGGTTGTATGGTGTACCAAACAGTTTAAATATAATCTTACACCTTTTTGGGGATTTTTGCACCCCCCCCCCCCTTTCACACTTTTCTTACATTTTTCTCCCCCCCCCCCATACCCCGTAATATATATATATATATTTATTCGCTTATAATATGACATTTATATTGTGCAAATCTGTGTTAAAATCATACATGTGGCATACATGTAACTATTAAATATGGTATAAGCGGAACTTTTCCGGAAAAACTTCTAAGTGAATAGCACTAATAGCAGAGTTTACTCTTTTTTATGTCATGTTTTGTCTTAGAAAATTTATGTTGTCATAAATTATAAATTATTTTCCTTGTTATTTTTTCACCTTACAAAAGTGAAAATTACATTGGTTCAAGAACCCCCCCCCCCCCCCCCCTTTTTACACTTTTCTTTTACGGGAGTCAAGCCCCCCCCCCCCCCCCTTTTAGGCCTTTTCCAGGCGTAAGATTATATTTGAACGTCCCCTAAGGGTTTTCGGGATGAATCGATCCATGTCTAGATCCACCGTCCTGGCCTAAGATTTAGTCTTTCACACATTTTTATATTAGACCTATCTACCTGGTGCTACGGAACCAAGCAAGCTAAGTAATCAGACGATCGTGTTTACGATTGAGTTTACTCTATTATAGATATCTAGAGTCTAGATTTAGCTCTATCAAGAAGTAGATGATGATTCAGTCCAAACAGGACTATTTTGGGGAGGTTCTGGTCAGGTCGGGACGGGTCGGTTTGCTCGACAGACTGTCGGCTCATAGTGGCTATGGTGGCACAAATCGATCGCGCCCGACTCATTGCCTCAAAAAGAAACGCGTTGTTTTCAGGCAACGAGTCGGGCGATCATCCCAGCCTGATCTCATCC
Source organism: Aplysia californica (assembly GCF_000002075.1). NCBI lineage: Eukaryota > Metazoa > Mollusca > Gastropoda > Aplysiida > Aplysiidae > Aplysia > Aplysia californica. The sequence goes on from NW_004797303.1 coordinate 1,170,415, forward strand.
GCAACGGGCACTGGGCACCCCGTAGTGCAAAGGAAGTGGTAGATCTAATTTTAGGTACGAATTGACCCCTTCGCGTCATTATTTATTATTTATTTTTAGTTGTGGAAGAAAATTTCGGTTATTTTTACCGAAATTAATTTTTTTTCCAACTTTTGCAGAAAATTGCCTAAAATTCGCGAATTCACAAAAATGGCAAAAGTTGCGCTGAAGCCAAAAGTTGCGTACGCAACTTGCGGGTTGCGCGCGCGAATTTCTCGGAGGACAGAATTCTGGGCGACCAACAGATATTTAACGTGCGCAACTTGCACTTGGGACCGTCGAGATTTTCGTCCTTGTCCGAGAAGGCTATAATTTTAAGGTGTAGATTTTACCTACCAGAAGATCAGGGCTGTGGCCGAAAGACAGCAGTAAGAAGAAGCCAAGGAGTAGCAGCAGGAAGGCTACAGAAAGAATCAGGAGCCCAGAGAAGGGGACAAATGAGGTGAGGGGGTGTGGGCAGAAAGTGGAGACGAAAGCAAACGACAAAGCATTGCTAGACAGCAGGAAAGGAGGCGAAAGGAGACAATATAAGAGAAGAAACATTGTCCGTTTTTACCCGGATTAGAACACGGGACCTTTGAATGAGAGGCGAGCACCTTAACCTCTAGGCCGCGAGAGCCCATTCCTCCTGGTGTTTGAGAAAATTATAGTCGCCAAAGTTTGGTTACTTCGATACATACTTAGATAAACAATAACAACTTACACCATTGTATTATTTTATCTATTCGGTCCTTACCATGTCTCTCCTTCCCCCTTCTTCCCTTTAAAATACACCAATATCCCTGTCTCTGGTGCACAGAACACCACAGCCTCACGCTACCCACTTCCCAGTCAAGCTTGAGAAGGTAGAACAACATCTTGAAGACCTCGCACACCCATCTGCGGAAGACAGGGCCACCAACCTGGCAGCTTTAGACATACTACACGCAATCTCTAATGTCGTTACATGGAACATGGTCCGTGAGGTGGCAGGCAACGACGCAATTCTCTCCCGTCTTATTTTGGACCATCTCCAGGATGGCTTCGCCGGTCAGAGCCATGACCTCCCATCCGAATTCCGTCCCTTCCAACGTTATGCGGAGAGCCTGTGTTGCGTCGATGGTGTGATCCTCACGAGACATCGCATTGTGATTCCGGCGTCGCTCCAGCCAAGCATCCTTAATGCTCTCCACGCTGCCCATCAAGTTGTGGGTGCCATGAGCCCAAGGGCAGCAGACTCTATTTTGGCCAAAGATCACCATAAAAAATCACTAAAATCAGAGAGGAGTGCATTCATTGCCATAGGGTGGCAACATCTAATCCTATGCAACCACCATCTGACATTATGCCACCAGATTACTCATTCAAGAGGATCTGTGCTGATTACTTCTCCTTCAACAACACAGAATGTGTGGTGATCGTGGACAGATGCTTCTCATGGCCAATCGTGCACAAGTCGAAGTCCGAGGTTGATGGCTTAATCAAGGGTCTACGTGAGACATTTATGACGTTTGGAGTACCAGAAGAGCTCACCTCAGATGGTGGACCACAGCGGGCAAGACCCAAGAGTTTCTCAGATCACTGGGAGTCCACCTTAGACTAACTTCTGTGGCAAACCTACATCGTAAATGCAGAGCCAAAGTTGACGTAAAAACTGCAAAACGCATGCTGATGGAAAACACAGGACCAACGGGATCTCTAGATGTCGACAAGTTCCTGAGAGTGATGCTCATATACAGAAATGCCATCGACCCCGAGACAAAAGCATACCCAGCTCTTGTGCTATTCGGAAGACCCATCAAGGACCTAATACCAATCCACATGGGCTGTTACTGTCCCCACAACGCATTACAGGAAACTTTGGCTCACAGAGAGATAGCGCTCGCCAAGCGACATTCTAGAAAGCATGAAAAAAAGGTCAGAGCTCACCCGAATACTTCAATCTCTGCAAGTTGGAGATCATGTTTACTTTGAGAACCTTGTGGGCATCCACCCTTAGAAATGGGACCGTACTGGCATAGTCGTCGAGACGCATCAATATCACCAGTACGCTGTGCGCATCAGTGGGTCTGGAAGGGTGACACAGTGCAACAGGCACATATCAGGAAATTCACACCCTTCCATAAAACACAAGAGACCAGAATCAAAGAGCAGACAACCCTGCCTCCACCCAGATCCCCAACTAATGACGACCATCACAGCAAACCGTGCATGCCAAGCCAGGCCAAGCCAACCCACATATGAATCCCAGCCCCTAGACCAGGTAGATATCTTTTCAGATACATCACCTAAAAAATAGTCATCTCCTTGAAGAAGAAAGTGGTGATCGCACGAGTAGGCCTACAGCACCAGTCATCGCGACCAGAGAATCCGCTCAAACACTACCAAGAGCATTAGCCCGACTTCTCGCCCACAACATCCCGGACAGGTCGGAACAACAACCACTAGGGCCACGACGGCAGCGCAAACAAATCAATAATGAAAATCCCTAAGTTGACAATTGAAAAAACATCATCGGCCTATCTGTGAAAGACATTATAATCACATGATTGCTTCACTTGACTTGACAGGGACTTCGCATAGTCATAGATGTTATTGCGTTAGCAATTCATTCCCTTCCCTTCCCAAACCTTCAGACTTACAACTTGTTCATGCCGATCCATTTTATTTTTTTCTGTTATGTCTCCCCTCACAACCTTCTATTAATACTCTTTACCACTACTGCCATCTCTTCCTCTCTTGTCACTTTTTTACTTACAACTTCCCTACAAATGTCACATCTGTCAGAAAAAGCGCATTATTTCCAACTTTACTTTCTTACTTAACTTTATCAGTCCTCTTGTACCTTTTGGGCGTAGAGGGGAGAAAGAGCTTCCTGTCTTTAGCAAGTTTGATTGATGGCCTGGTATATATGGTACCTTTTGATCTATATTTTGATGTTATTGGAAAGTACTTTTAAATGGAACTGTTAGGAGGGTGCCCTGAAAGAAATGTCCCCAAAAGTGATTTTAAAAAATATTTTCAAATGGAGATCCAGGAGTATCGGTCGATCCCTAGGATATTCAGGTACCTGAAAATGTAAAGAGTTGAAAATCAATAATATTTTGACCCAAACATCGTATTTTGAAAACCTATGCCCTCCCTTAACACTGAGAGTGTAACGACTGACTTGGAACCCTCTAAAGAAAGTTGCTTTCAATTAGAGCGTCAACCCCCCCCCCAACCCAACCCTGTTTAATCCATTTCATATTACAAGTATGCTTTGCTACGGTCTTGTCAATAACAAAGCTTATGGTAAAATTCAGAATGAGGCCCAGGTTATAAAACAAAATAATATTTATGTTGTTGGTTGTCACAGCTAGACATATTTAATATATACAAAACAGATTTAGGTAAAATCCGACAATGAGACGATAAACCCGGACATAAACAACTTTCTAAGGAAATGCAATGCTTATTCCAGATTCTTAATATCATAACTAGGCTTGATTAGAATTTATTCAGTAAGAAGCTGTTAATGACATTGCTGACCCACGTTGTGAAATAAAATTATTTAAGGTTGTTGCAACTAAATATAAAATGTAAATAGATTATAATTAGTACAGATAGTGTAACGACCGACAATAACGCTTATTAAAGACGTTTCGGAAGGGAAAAGATTGTTTAAAAATTTTCAGATCACAAGTAAGCTTTCCCACAGTCAGTCAGTGCAAGTTGCTTGTTAGACTGCAAACCAATATTTAAATAAAAGTTTTGTTGGTTGTTACAACTAGACGTTTGCAACAAATTTATACTATCCTACACTAATATTGTAACGAGCGACATAACAACTGACCAGGGATACTTAAACTTTTAAAAGATAAATAATAGGAAAAAAAAGATAAAAAATGCTGTTTCCAGGTTCTCATGCCACAGTTAGCCAGGATAGAGTCTAGTCTGAACAAAAATGCTTGCAAAACGTCTGACCTAACTGGCAAAACAAAATCATGTGTTGGTTGTTACAACAAGACATGAACAGAAAATACATAGATTATGTGTACCACTGACAGTGTAACAACTGACATTAAATAGAAAATCTTATTAGAGGCCACACTCATAATCAAGTGATAGTATGCACTGCGTCATAGAGCGGGGGCTTTTAATAAACACACAAATATACAGCCCACTAGATTATGTGGTCATTTTCAGAACTGCGGATTTTATAGTAATATCATGATCAACGAAGACCCTATAAAGTGAAATTTGTGGATGACATTTTCCTCCATGATTATGCCAAAATTCTAGTCCACAAAACTGTCAAGAGGGGTAGAAAAAAAAAAAGACTAAACTGTTAATGCCTCTGATATACATACGGAGAAATTCTTTGCAAACTGAACTGTAACGAAGAGTGGGAGAGTCTTCTAAATTCCAGAGACAAGGAAAACACAACAAACAGTTCCCTGCCACTGTATCATTCTCCTTTAAAAATCGCAAAGAGTAATTTTCATAATCTGAGAGACAAAAAGAGCAAGATAATGAAAGTTGATCATTCAATCATTCAAATGGTATAGAAGTTTGATACAAACCAGGTTCTCAACCCCCCCCCCCCTCCCCCAATCAAGCCAGATGAAAAGGACAGGCACTTACACACAATTGAAGGAAAGAAGGTTGAAAGAGAGAGAGAGAGAGAGAGAGAGAGAGAGAGAGAGAGAGAGAGATAGAGAGAGAGAGAGAGAGAGAGAGAGAGAGAGAGAGAGAGAGAGAGAGAGCACGCAAATGAAGGAGTATGATTTCATACATTACATTCATGTAAGAATTATAGATGTTTATAGTGGTAAAATAATAAATAGCTGTAATTTCATACTCAGTTTTAAACTGGTAGTTTAAAATCTTTTTTTTATAACAGAATTTCGTGCTTTCATATATTTTAAAACATACCAGGACCTTTAATAAGAGAAAGCACACTGCCTAATAACCTTGATTACAACACCGCGTTTCATAATCCCTACTGATGAAACTGCGACCTGATCAGGCGAGATTCGAATATTATGAAAATCGTAAATCCCACTCTTTTTCGAAAAAATGACCATCTACGGTGAAAAATGTACTACAGTATTATTTCTTAAAGGTAATTGACTAGATTTATCCACTTAGTTTATTTCTTGAACGCCAAATGACGAAAGAAATCAGTGTTTTCCCTCTCCTGTAAATTTTGCTTTGTGTGTAATTCACGATTTCATCAGGCGAACGACGATTTATTAAAGAAATAAACAGTTTAAGGTGACAGGCTATAGCTGAAGGCTATCTCGCTTGTTAGATAATCAAATGTTACCAAACTTCACACATACAACAAGCATAGTAAGGAGTCTTAAAATCTGCAAATAAAATTTGAGAAAAAAGTTTCGTTTCCATGGATACAGCGGCTATATTGGATTGTGTTGACATTTCTTACGTGATTGATACCGTACTTAATTTTTGTGAAAATAAATTGGTTTTTTTTTTGTCTACATCTTAGAAAACAATAGATCTACAAATCTGTGTCACGAATTTTTCCTAAACGTGCTAGACAAATGTTTATCTTTTTTTTTCCTGAGGTAGTAGGCCTAATCACGTCTACCAAAAATCCGGGGAAATCCACACACCAGACACTACCAACAAAAATATTTCATATATCAAAAATTCATCACACAAATTATTAGTATTAGATCTACATCTTTTCTTAATTCTGTGAGAATTTCATGAAGATTGGATGAAAAATAGTGGAGTTATTAAAAACACTATATAAAAAAACACGTTTCGAGAAAACTGGGGATAAAGAAATTTAAAAGATTGACATTATGAGAAAATGGGGGAGACAAACATGCTAGGTATGGAAAGAAAAACGGCTTTAGGGGGTTCTTATGCAATGAAATAGCTGTAAGAGAGGCCGATGAAGCTAAAAATTGCCTACAACTTAAAATCCATAGTTTTGCGCCGATTCGAAACTTTCGGGTGTAGCCCCCCCCCCTCCTTTAAAAAAGAATGTTGTTTAAAACTTATTATATCACAAATACGTTTGGTTAACTAAGTGTCTGGTGAATGCAGTGCTGCTTGTTAGACTGCAAACCAAGATTGTACCACACAATTTGTTGCTGGTTGTTACAATTAGATATTATATGCATCATTAAAAAGATAATGTCCAGCCAAGAGATTGTAACGGCGACAAGAAATTGCTTATTAATTAAATTTGGTTGACGCTAATAAATCCAAGCCATCCCCC
>NW_004797303.1:1176912-1180094 GCF_000002075.1 Aplysia californica
ACACACACACACACACACACACACAAACACACAAGCACTCACACTTACACTCACACACATTCCCACACACACATATACACATGCAGATACGCACATACAGACTCACGCACACACACACAAACACACACACACACACACACACACACACACGCACACACATACTTGCATATTTTTACTCACATCTATACGTTCTTATACGATCTATCGTCTCGATTCACACCAACTTACACATTAACAGAGATGCGTGTATATAAAACGTATACGCACTCACATAAACAAGTTCACCCATAAACAATGACATACTCATAAACACACACACACACACTCTCTCTCTCTCTCTCACACACACACACACACACACACACACACACACACACACACACACACACACACACGAACAGACGCACACATACACATAAACACATAAACACACGAACACAGAGATACACAAACACACAACGACACTCATTCATATATATTCGTTCATGCAAGCAAGGATATCCACCATCAGGTATTAAAAAGTTGGCTATCACAATCGGTCTGTGTACTGATGGCGTCAAGAACTAGCTAATGAAAATAAAAGAAATGTATTTATTGTGTAACCCAAAGAAAGTTATTATACCCATTGGTGCAGAGGACGTTTGTGTTAAAGATGAAATACCCTATTTTAAGTAAAAGGCAAACCAGTTTTTTGTTAACAATAATAATTGGGAGAGTATTTACTCATATTTGATAGTCTTTATAATATAAATGATCCCCATCCTAAAAAGTAGAAACATTTGAATGACCACCAAAAGGAAAGTTCTAAAAAACTGTTTGGTCAACTCTATTATATGGCTGTGAATGCTGGATCACCAAAGACAGTGAAAAAAAAAGAAGCAACCGAAATGTGGTTTCTTAGGAGACTGTTGAGAGTTTCAAAAGAAAAGAAATCAAATTTGACTGTACATGAAGAAGCAAATGTGGGCCACTCCATGATAAAAACAATCAGGAAAAGACAAATGAAGTTTCTGAGACACTTGATAGGTATAAAGACCTTGAACACCTAGCTCTTATTGGCAAAATTGAGGGCAAACAGGGCAGGGGTAGACCCAGACCATCATAATATTATTTGGAGAGAGAGAGAGAGAGAGAGAGAGAGAGAGAGAGAGAGAGAGAGAGAGAGAGAGAGAGAGAAAGTAAACAGATTGGTAACTGGGAAAGATCAGGGTAATGTAGCTTTTTTTAGAGCATCCGAGCAAAGGAATGAAAGGAGAACCATGATTGCCGAGGTCTGTCACAGATCTGGATCTTTGTGATGAAGATTTTGATTAAAATTATTGTCAAAGGAGCATCATGTCAATTATTCATGTAGTATCTTATTTTTCGCCTCATCTCCAGAGTATGTGCATGTATACATCACAAATGTATCTTGGATATTGTTTGAGAATTATAATGATATACATCACATGTAGCTACGATACTGTATGAGAAATGAAATATGTATACATAATATGCATCAGGGATGTTTATGAAAATGATGATATGTATACATCACATGTATCTAGGATGTTTTAGAGAAATAGCTAAGGTTGCGTTATTTTCCCTGTTATAAACAGCAGATATTTATCATGTTATTATTATATTGTTATTAAAGTTACGCATTCACATAGAAGTAGATAGATAGAGATAGATAGACAGATAGATTACCTGTATTACCTGTCCTGGGAAACAGCGTCATTGCAGACCGGACAGGTCCATAAGTGCTCAGTTCCCCCCAGCACCAAAGCCCGCAAGGTATCCATACTGATGGTTCCGGTGGCTGTCTGATTATGGCGACGTCTTTCCTTTCCAGATATTCGTTCCTTTCTACCTTCTCCTCTCTCTATCCCCATTTCCCACATCCTAATGATTGCGTGGTGTTCTGCTATCTCCCTGTCTTCCTCATCTCGCAACTTTTCCTCCAGGGTCTCCAACACTTCTCCTTTGTCAAAATTCACCTCACCATCAACCACGGCACTGCCTGCCAACCTATCAGCCTCCTCATTGCCCTTCTCGCCAGAGTTCCCAGGACAGAATATCCACGTGATAGCTCTAAGTAATGAGTGTTGTATGGGGTTCATCCATTCACTCTGAAGCAGCCCTTTCTCAACTCTTCGCAGGATGCTCTGGGAGTCTGTGACAATAATGAGATGGGAAGTTCTTGGTCTTGTATTTTTAAGTCAGCCAAGCGCTCCTGTCATGACCTCAATCTCCATTTTCATGCTTGAAGTTGTTATTTCTATGGCCCCTGACATGCTATGAACCTTTTTATTCTCACTAGGCACTGTACACCACAAAACCCCACCCACTTCTCTCCCCCCTCCTGACCGATCCATCCGTGTAGATCCCTGGGTCCTTTTGCTTGGGATGCTCCTCAATTAACTGTCGTATGTCATTGTCGTTAATGACAGCAGCACCTTCCCGTCTTTCACGACCCATAGTGATGTGAACGTTGGCCAGGCTTCTGCAATCGGGGCTCAGTTCAAACCATTCCTTTCCACATCTTCTGTCATCCATTAGCTACCCTGTTTGCTCCTGTTTCCTTTGATGCTGCCCAGGTTGTCATGCAAAGGGTGCCTCGGGTCTGCCAAAACATTCAAGAACCACTTTGCCTGTGCCACCGTATGCCTCACTCTGATGCTGGCCAGGTTAAGGATGTATCTCATACAGACAACATGGGTGTCCTTTGTGCAACCCAGAACGGCACTCAAAGCTGCATTCTGTACTCTCTCCAACCTGTCTATCTGAGTCTTGGACAGGGAGAGGATGCCCAGACCATAGTCTATGACTGACAGAACCACCAACTGCATTAGGAGAAAAAGAACTCTCTGTTGAATTCCTGCTGAAGCCAAGGTCTTCACTACATTGAAGCTCTTCTGAGCCCTGACAGCAACATTGTCAATATGTCTTCGGAAAGAAAGTGTCCTATCCAGAGTGATTCCCAGGTTCTTCAACTCATGCTGTCTGTCTATGAGAAAGTGGTCAAACACAATTGGAGGGGTAGGATCGTTCACAATACGGTTGTTGAGTGAGCACCACATGACCTGTGCTTTTTCTGGGTTTAAGACCGCATTGTATTCCTCACACCAATCTGCTACCCGAGACAGATAGATATATAGATATATAGATATATAGATATATAGATAAAGAGAGAGAAGAGA
>NW_004797303.1:1180901-1187369 GCF_000002075.1 Aplysia californica
TGTGTGTGTGTGTGTGTGTGTGTGTGTGTGTGTGTGTGTGTGTGTGTGTGTAAGTGAGTATGTGTAAATATGTGTAAGTGTGTGTGTATGTGTGCGTATGTTTGTGCGTATGGAAGAAGAAGCATACTTTCAAGGAACACGAGAGCAATAGACACACAGGCACTTCGGAACGACGTGAGCAAAACAGTGACAATGACAAGTCTATCATCCATAAATGCTGACACATTTTATGACACTCTGAAAGCAGCAATCGACCAACATGCTTAAACGGTAATAAGAAACATTTCATCCAGACCTTTTTCTCCGTAGTTTTCACTTGAAATCAAAGAAGCCAAGCAACATCGACGTCAGGCAGAACGCAGGTGGAGGAAATCAAAACTCCAAGTTCACAGAGACATCTTTATTAACCACCGAGACAAAGTCAACTCAGTCATCGAAAATAACAAGAAAAGATACTATCTACACGAATTACAAGATGTGAAATCATCCAAACAACTCGTTCAGACTACCATTAATCAATGCTGTTTTGGGAAAAGAGACAATATCTCCTTTCTCCTCTGCAACATCAGATGACGAACTTTGTAGTTTATTTGTGACTTTTTTCAATGACAAAGATTAATACCATACGCTCTTCAATCGACCTAGAGCCAAATGGAAATTCAGAATTTTCAGAATTAACTGGACAAATATTAGATTCTTTTAGTCCAGTTACAGATAGTGATATTTCAAATTGTATTAATGGACCAACAATAAAAAATGTGACCTTGACCCCATGATACTCATGTACTCAAAACCTGTACTGATATTGTCCTACCTCACATTACGCAGATAGTGAATATGTCACTTGCCACAGGCACAGTACCTGATACTTTCAAACAAGCTATTGTAAAACCTTTATTGAAAAAACCCGGGCTTGATGAACATGAATTAAAGAACTATCGACCAGTTTCGAATTTGCAATTTGTCTAAAAATGTCTAGAGAAGATTGTTTTAAGTCAAATTTTGGCTCACATGAAAAAAAAATGGTTTTGAGGAAATTTACCAATCTGCCAAAAAAACTCATCATAGTACCAAAACCGCGCTTTTAAAAGTAACGTCTTATTAATTGGATTCTGTTGATAGCAAAAACATCTGTCTTTTAACTCTTTTGGATCTGTCAGTAGCTTTTGACACAATTGACCATTCTATTTTACTCACAAGACTTGAGCGCTCGTTTGGCATATCGGGTATTGTGTTTTCATGGTTTAGGTCATATTTACTAGAAAGAGTCCAAAAAGTGCAAATTTAAAAATAGCTTTTCAAAGCAGGCCAGGCTCGGTTGTGGAGTTCCACAGGAGTCGTTCTTGGACCAGTGCTCTTTACACTATATACACAGCCCTTAGCAAGCATTTTACAAAATCATGGATTGAATTATCTTTTTTATGCCGATGATTCCCAAATGTATGTTATTGGCACCATTCAAGATCTGCCAAACATGATTTCTATCACTAAACAATATTTTTATGAAATTAAAAAGTAGATGACAGTAAACAAAGGGAGAAACTAAACGAAGAAAAGACAGATCATCCTTCTAAACAATCCACGATTAAATAAAGATCTGGAAAGTGTCAACTTTGATTTATATGGGCATATTATGACACATAATAAAGAAGTTGTCAAGAACCTCGGTGTATATATTGACCACCATTTATCAATGGGATCGTTTGTAGGATTTCTGTTCATATCCCTTTATTTTCAGCTGAGAAGGATAGGGATAGTTCGAAAGTACTTAAACGAAGAGACCCACAAAAACATTGGTAACATCTCTTATCCTATCTAGATTAGACTATTGTAACTCACTCCTATGCAGGTCTGAACGACAAATATTTGAATCGTTTACAAGTCATTCAAAATAATGCCGCTAGACTGATAACAAGATCTAAAAAACGAGACCATGTCACTCCACTATTAAAAGAACTCCCTTGGTTCCCTGTAAAAGAAAGAATAATATTTAAAATATGTGTCATGTGTTTCAAATGTGTAAATAAAACGGCTCCTTTTTATGTACAAGAACTTATCAGTATATATAAGCCAGGTAGAAACCTATGATCATCAAACGACAACACCCTACTTGTGACACCAGTAAAATCATACAAATCAGATGGAGAGAAATCTTTCTCATATCTTGGTCCATTTATTGGGAACAGATTACCCATGGAGCTAAAACAAACAAGAACACTTGGTAGCTCCAAAAGACATCTTAAGCATTTTTTGTTCCAAGAGCTTCTTCATAAGCTTTTAGGGTTATTTAAAAAATATTATAGTTGAATAGATATCGAGATAGGTGTGATTGAAGGAGGTTGGGGTTGTCTGGTGTGAGGGATAAAATAAACGAGAAAATGGCTACCAAAGTTAGGTGACTTTTCAAAGTTTGAATGTCCTTGGAAACTGGAAGTTTACATTTTTCTGTGTGCTTTTAATCTACGTTTTTCAGTAACATCACACAGAAATTGTTTTTAAAAAAGCAAAAAAAGGTGCTGAGCCCAAAAAAAAAAAATTGTGAGGCAGCATTTTGAAATCAGGCGCTCGTTAAAATAATGAAATTAAAAAACTGGTATTTTCCCGTGATAAAGAAAGAACAAAGGAGATTTATATACAACTCGCCATATCTATTTCCAGACGCAAGTGTACTGCTAAATCCAATTTGCGTTGTTTTACAAATGTTAAAATATTCCTGCCTTCCTCTGCTTTTTTTTGTGGTGCATTTGTGCAAAGCACGTCACTTTGTAATGAAGTGCCAAAGAATGTAGATCAACTTACCTTTAATGATCTGTAGGAAAACGATAAAAAGCTAATTCACGTTGTCTGTTTTTTGTTTTTTTTAAATTAGTGTAGTGTGTGCTCTTAGAATCAGCCATGTTTGTTTGAGTTTACCGCCGCAGTTCCTGTTGCCACGGGATTGGTCAGATTCGCGGTCTGGCCCAAGCTGTACTGTCTCGTTTACGTAGCGAGTCTCTGTTAGAACTCTTAAACCACCCATAGGGATAGAAACAATAACACATAATTATAAATAGTATTTGTGTCACGACGTGGTGGAATCAGGCGTTCGTTAATTTCTGGACATTTGGGCTTATTGGTATTACCTCAAAGCGTGTTTATTTGCGTTCCTTTGGGGGAAAAATATCCATCTATGTTAAACAAAAGTCGAAATATTTTCGATTGAAGGAGGTCAGGGTCGCCTGGTTTCATAGGTAAAATTAGCCAGAAAATGGCAGCTAGAGTTTGGTAACTTTCATAGCGTGGGAGTCCTTGCAAACTGGAAATTTACATTTTTTGTGTGCCTTTAATCAATTTCCCCCCCCCAGTAAAATCCAAACAAAATGTGTTTTTAAATAAATGGACATAAAAGGTGTTGAGTAAAAAAACCCCACCAAAAACAACCCCCAAAACAACAACAACAAAATAAGAAAAAAATTGCCCATCGGTAAAAAAAATGCCGATTTTTTTGTTTATCTCAATATTTTGACGAGAGCGTGATTTCACCACAATGCCTTACATTTGTATAGCGCAGATTTTCACTGGAAAGCAAGCTTTAGTCATTACCTTTGTTATTATTCCGTTAAACCTGACAGCATTATAACATAAGACAATCTCAACTTCCTGAAAAATAATCAACAAAGGGAAAGAAAAGAAGTAGGACCTACCACTGAAACCCTGCAGATAAAAACAATAATAAATTATAATCACTGGCATTTGTATAGCGCATATTCCAGATCTAGCCGTTTTACATTCAGTATTATTACATCTTCCAAACCTTAAAGTATTCTGAAACAATCTCAACTTCCTGGAAAGCAAACAACAGAGGGAAAGAAAAGAAATAGGACCTACCAGTGGCTATCTTCGACCGACCACCTTTCTCTGCCAAAGTAAAAAAAAAGAGAAAAAAGAAAACAAGACAAGAGGACAGGGCAGACAAACCCTGTAGACAATCCGCCACACCTTAGTCTCAGTGCAAACAGGCTGAGAGCTAATCTTTTAAAAGGACTCACTGTGTGCTTTTTTACTCTCTCTCTCTCTCTCTCTCTCTCTCTCTCTCTCTCTCTCTCTCTCTCTCTCTCTCTCTCTCTCTCTCTCTCTCTCTCTCTTAGCCCCTGGCCAAACCCTCATCCTCCTTTCCCCTCGTGGGTTGGGGGATTATATAAACAGGCCCACTGTCCTGTTTACAGTAGGAGACAAAACGCTTCCGAGATGACGAATTGTCTCACACGCACCCAAACCCTCTGGGATTCATGTCCGACCATCTTCCTTGTTAGTTGTACTTTCCTCTTCTCCTTCCTTCTTTCTTTCTTTCTTTCTCTATCTTCCCTTGGACCATTAACCCCATGCGCAGAAAAAGTTGGTTCCTCATCCTACAGAGTCGGCGCCTTGTTGACCTTGAGGTGCGACCTGTGCGGAGGGAAACCGGGTACCTGGAGGTTGGGGTGAAATCAGTCTGCAGACTGTCCCTCGCCAACACACCTCTTTGGCCCAGGTTTTCCTCTTACTTAGAAGGGAGAATCACACGGCCCATGCCACTCAGTCGGTAGGGAGCTGAAATCCCTTCAGTCTATCCTTGAGCAGCCCTAGTACAGCTCTGGGCATCTCAGCGTTGTGCCATCTTGTTGGGATCAGTGACAGGCGGGGAGCCCCTGAGTTGACCCATATCAGAACAACATAATAATATACGAATAATAATAATAAAAAAGCCCCATCCCCGAAAACCCCCCAACAACAAACAACAACAAAAACAAACAAAAAACAAACAACAACCCCCCCAACCCCCCAACAAAACAACAACAACAAAAACAAAAAAACCCAAACAAAGTACTCCAAACAAACCCCCCAAAACACCTAAAAAAAACCCACCACCAACAAGCAAACACACTTTGCCGAACCCCCATGCTACGTCAAGTGTCAGAAGTTTGGCCCTAGCTAGTCGTGATGCCGACACGCAGCCGTGACCGTGAGTCCTCGTTGAGGCAAGATCGGTCTTCCTGAAAAAAAAGGAATGTATGACTAGTCCTTGCTACCCCAATTGCCACGGCCAACACACGCTAACAAGAAATGAGACGTGACAACTGATAACAGTTCTTATTTAAAGGCGAAGAATACCAGGGTACAAGGCAAGAGGAAGACCAAGGAAGACTTGTATCGAGGGTGTGAGGGATACCCTGAGGATCCACAACATTCCATCAAGCCAGGCCATTCAGCTTGTCAGACACCGAAAGCTCTTTCTTCCCTCGACGCCATAGGTGTTACAAGATAAAACAAACAAACAAAAAAACATTAAAACAAGGGAGGGTAATATGGAAACCAGGAGAAAAGAAAGAAAGACAGAGAAAGATAGATAGAGATAGCGGGAGAGAGAGAGAGAGAGAGAGAGAGAGAGAGAGAGAGAGAGAGAGAGAGAGAGAGAGAGAGAGAGAGAGAGAGAGAGAGAGAGAAACGGACAGACACACAGGCAGACAGACAGGCCGAGACAGAGATAGAGACAAATACAGAGACAGAGACAGAGACTGAGACAGATACAGATATAGATAACAGTCTGCAGGAATATTCACAGAAGAGGAAGGAAATTCATCAAAAAGGAACTCAAACAGTGCTGATGATCTTCTCACACTGCGCTGCCTCCTAGGCGCACCCAACCAGACAACTCACCTTTTGATATTTGACTTTTCTGAACTGTCATTTGTGATAACAAGTAGCCTACCTGGCAGATGGAATAGCTAAACCCTCCTAGCGCCATATTATGGGTCTACACGTCAGCGCAACTGAACCAGCTGATGGCTTCCCAGGACCTAATTATGACTGTGCTTTACATAGGTTTAGGGGGTGTAGCAAAGAAATTGCTTTTCTTTTGATCTAAGCGACGTATTTCAATGAAATTCTTCCTCAAGTGGGGATATTAACACTTTCTTATGCTCAGTAGAATTGTAAATGGGCGGATTTATCTATGGCATGTTCAATATACTGTGCCGGAACAACATAGGGGGAACTGCTGCTTTTTCTTTCCTAATCCTTACAATCGTCACTTTTCTCTCGACTGCTTTTGTATGTTTGCCACTCTCTTGTGAACTACTATATTTTGATAGTCGAAGTAGACTTTGAACTGTTGAGGCTAGAGAGGCGAGCAGAGTAATCTGATTCCCCGATTGGGCTTCTCTGTTGATATCCACCCCCAGACGTTCATACGACCTTATGCAGTTGTGAACGCCTTAAAACTTTTTAAAAACAAACAGAGATACTCGATAAATAATATTCTCTCCCTTTCGGGAATGGAAGTCGGGTCTTCTGCGTGCGATAGCGAAGGGTCTCACCGCTTCACCAATTACGTCGCCCTTAATATTGGAAAGGACGTAATATTTTAGTTTTCTCAAACATTGCTTCGATTTTTATCAAAATTCTGTGTAAAAAAAAAAATCACTAGGAAGACTGAAAAGTAAAGAGTAC
>NW_004797303.1:1188812-1190948 GCF_000002075.1 Aplysia californica
GAGAGAGAGAGAGAGAGAGAGAGAGAGAGAGAGAGAGAGAGAGAAAGAGGGAGGGAGGGGGGCAGCTTAAATCATTTAAGAGACAGGCTTCGGACCTTGTCTAACAGGACCAAGCCGGTCTCAGAGGGATACATCATCCCAGAGGAAAAACTGAGGTACTCGAAAGAAACTTGGGTCTCCTGCCTGCAACATCGAAGAACATTACAGCTATACTCTCTACATCAAAATTACGAAGTTCTACCTGACACTTTTGGCTGTTTCGAGTTACTAAGACCCTGAGGTCACAAACCAACTAGTCTATCTGCTCTATCGAAATTGTAAGACTATTCGGAATCGTTATCAATATTTTAACAGAAATGCATTCGGAAAGGCTTGACATGATGTGAAACTCAACATTTGTTACGTCAAATTTCTCAAAACTAGGTACTGAGCAGATAGAACTTTTTAATTCTGAGGTAGCGATTTGCCGCCAGTTGGAGAGATAACGGAATATTTTATGTAACGTACGCTACCCAAAAATACCAAGTTGTATCTGCTGAGTACCTAGTTTTGAGAAGTTTGACGTGAAAACATGTCTAGTTTCACATGGCAAGCGTTTTCGAATGGAATTCTTTGAATATCTTGTCAACGACTCGGAATAATCTTACGATTTTGATAGACCAGATAGAACATTGGGTTTCTGAATTCGTGGTCTTAGTAACTCTAACGGCAAACAAATAAATAAATTTAAAAAATGAACGATTGGACTTTGTAAAGCACAGGTAGTAATCTATTATATATTATTTTGTAACTTGTAAACATATTATGTGTCACTTTTCTCATAAAACTACAACAGCTACAGAGTTGAAAGTTGGCAAGTACCTGCAAAAGATAGATATGTCTCCATAACGGAGTCCATTTTTTTAATTTATTCATTTCCTGAATTTAGAAAAGGCCACCTTTTTTCTCACCCCTGGTGATAATAACCCATGTCTCGCTATTTCACCCTCCCCCCCTGGTGAGAATAGCTCCTACCCCCGGTGCGGGCATGAGGAGAGGACTCCCCCCTGACCTCTTGCAGGCCGATAAAATCACCTAGGCCCTTGGTGGCTTACCGCATGTGGTTGACAATGAATAATAATACTGATTGTTCCATTGTGGTCTTCCAGAGTGTCAGTCATGATTCGGAAAACATTTTTCGCCTCTCTAGTTTAAAAATCTCTAGTTAAAAAAAGTCTCACTACCGACACTGAGCGGGATGTGGGACGGCGGACCATTCGTTGTTTACACACTTAACGATGGCTGGCCTCTCTGCACACAATACGTTATGGTTCAAGGAACAGAGAGCGTGTACGAACGTAACGAGACACGAGCACGAGAGCATGCTCTTGTACGACGGTGGAAGGGTTGTAAATTATTCAGACCAAATGGACGAGGGCGTTAAATCGTGTTAACAAGTTTAATAGTTTTAAACAATCCAAACTCTTTTCTTCACTTTCATTTTTTTCTTTCACTCTTTTTTTTTCTTTTTTTTCCTTGCCTCCTTTGTCCCCTTTTTCTTCAACATTTGGAGTTTGGAGACAACAACAAAAAAAAGAGCCAGAGAACCAAATAAAATCCTCCGGGAAGACGCGATCCAAAAGAGCCAAATTTCTGGGATTTTGGCTCCTATTTGACAACCCTGCCTGTATATAGATCTAGATCTATGTCTATTCGGACACCAACACGATCGTGAGGAGCGTTAGCCCCTGCAACCTCAGCCCTGATCCCTCTTGGGTCATTTCCGGTAAAACAAGGGAGGGGTGAGAAAAGCGAGACATAGGTTATTCTCACCCGGGGTGAGAGTAACCACTTCCTTTAGAAAAATATATTCGACAGAAGGTTCCCGTTTTTCTTTGGACTTTATGATTATTCCAGAGAGAAACGAAACAAATCTGCGTAGATCTAGCTGTCCTTCATAACGGAAGTAATATTTCACGAGGCGCATTTTGTTTTGAGAGAATATTTCCAGATCTTCTAATTTGTTTGCATAAGGGACGGTTTGTCAACTGGGCAAGACCGGCGGTGGCGGTCAACAGTGGTGTGTGTGTGTGTGTGAGTGGGGGAGGGGGTGGGGATGGCGAAAGTAGGGGTATAAAATAAGGAGAGAGAGAGAGA
>NW_004797303.1:1191091-1192501 GCF_000002075.1 Aplysia californica
ATGTGTGTGTGTGTGTGTGTGTGTGTGTTGTGAAGGAAAGGGGTGGGAGAGGGAGAAATAGTCGACGTGAATGACGGCCGGTCAGTTCTATAAACCACGAGCCGCCACTGGTTTGCATCTCTCAAGATTTATTGATCCATTCCAGTAGAGTGTAAATGTAGTAGGCCAGTTACTTTAAGTTGATGTTAATGCACCCATCATTCCATTCATCGAAAGGGGGTCCAGCTTGTTTCATATAATTTCCTGTTTACACATATGTGAAACATCGTGGAGAAATCAGACGCTCGTCAAAGTAATGAAATCAAAGAGACAAGCATTTTTCTGCCAGTTTGGCAATTTTTATTAGATTTTTTTTTGCCTTACAACTTGTATGTCCGTATTTAAGCACATTTTCATGTGAAGTTCACTTTAAAAAATAAATTATTACAAGCACATAATTCGTAAATTTTCAGTTTTCAAGTACTCTAATGTCATAGAAGTTGCCAAACTTTGGCGACCATTTTCTCACTAATTTTACCACTGAAACCAGGAAACCGCCCACCTTCTTCAATCACAAATACCGACATCTGTTCAAGATAGATGGGTATTTTTTTCATCGAAAGCAAAGCAGATGACTAAGTTTTTAGATGATACCAGTACCAGTAGCTCTACATGTCCTAAAACTGACGAGCGTAACTTGCATACGATACCTACGAGATTATTGGCACTTGTCCGAGAAGGCTAGATGTAAATCTTTCCTACTAGAAGATCAGGGGTGGTACTGAAAGACAGCAGAAAGAAGGAGCAAAGGAGAAGCAGTAGAGGGGCTGCAGAAAGAGTCAGGTGCCTAGAGGAGGGGGTGGGGGAGAGGAGTGAGGGGGTGGGGCAGGAAGTGAAGACGAAAATAGCAGACAGAACGTTGTTAGAGATCAGGAAAGGGTGTGAAAGGAGAAAAATTTAGAGAAGAACACTTTTCCGTCGCTATTCGGATTCGAATCTGGGACCTATTGAATGAGAGGCGAACATCTTTACCTCTAGACCATGAGAGCCCCCGGCACCAATCTCCCTCCCCCTCCTTCCCACGCAAATACACCAACAACTCTTATCCCACATACACAGTTCAACTGGTTGAAAGGACAGTTAATGGCACTTAATAGAACTAATGAAGTCACTTCACAGACGAATGGCATACATTTAAAAAGTGGAAACAGAGTTGAAAAAAAGAGGTAGAAGTTAGTACAATCTCGACGCCAGTTGTTCAAGGAAAATGAAAGGAAACCTCAACTAGATGTAGATCTAATCTGATTTCGTTGGTGAAGGAGTAAAATAAGACCTTAAGTAGAGAAACATCAGTCAAGTGTCTTGTTGGAGGACAAGAGAGAGAGAGAGAGAGAGAGAGAGAGAGAGAGAGAGAGAGAGAGAGAGAGAGAT
>NW_004797303.1:1193382-1194906 GCF_000002075.1 Aplysia californica
GATAGATAGATAGATAGATAGATAGATAGATAGATAGATAGATAGATAGATAGATAGATAGATAGATAGATAGATAGATAGATAGATAGAAAAGTTAAACAAATAGACAGGCAGACAAGTCACACATCGTACTGCTAGGCTAGACGTCTCTTAGTGCGGTGTGGGCTATACATAGAAACCCTTCGCTTCCGGCCTCGAAGTTGACTGCTGGCTCGACTGCTAGCTTCCTGTTCCCCTTCATTTAAGTCATTCACCGGCGGAAGTACAGCCGATCGGGGCCAAATGTTGAGGAGTCAATGTCACCCACTTTTGCTCGGAGAGGAAGTACATTAAAATCGTTTCAACAAATATTAGTCGCCATTCTTTAACCCCCCCACACACACAAAAAGCACCACTTTTAACAAGTTCAGTTTCGTTAGTAAAGTTTAAAACGACGAGAAAGAGAAATCGTTTTAATACATTTTAGTCGCCATTCTTTAAAAAAGGAAAATAAAATGAAAGTTCAGTTGCGTTAGTATTCTCAAAAGAAGAAAAAGAGAACTAAAAGTTCAAAACGCTTCAATACATCAGTAGTCTCAAAGGAAGAGAAAGAGTACTAGAGACGTAAACAAAAATTTCAGCACCAAAAGGTTCATTGAAAGGCGGGCCCTCCAATTAAATGTATATCCCTGATAGAATAATATAAAGCTAATCAGATGGTGAAGCCTGACAGCTCCTCAAATAACCCCAGTTGAAAACGTACCGCCTTGTTTGGAGTTTGAGCCAGAGTCATCAGCAGTCCATCGCTACCTCAAAGTTACAAAGTTCTATCTACTCACTACCTCGTTTTGAGATATTTGTCGTCAAAGATTTTGAGTTTCACAACAATAGGTCAAGCTATTTCGAATGCGATTCTTTGAATATCTTCATAACGACTATAAAAAACCTTACGCTTTTGATAGAGTATCTAATTTTTGAACTTTCGATGTTTTATCTCATTGTTTTCACCTTCACCTATCCCGTAGACTGGATGTCCGACGGGGCGCTTATGAAGATTTGGCCACCAGCTTCCTCAACTCCTTCCAGTCTTCAGTTTTCCTGAGGGTGTCTTTGAAGTCCAGGCCTGTCCATTCCTTGATGTTGCTTGATGTTGTCCTTCCAACTCTTCTACGATCAGCCTCTCTCCTTTTTCACTTGACGCTGCCTTGCAGGATCATCTTGGCAAGGTCAGACGAACGGATGATGTGTCCATACCATTGCCGTTTGCGTTTCTTGACCAGAGTGAGGAGAATGTCAGCACAATTAAGGTACCATTGCATTTTTGAACCGTTACTTTACTTCATCATTTGTGATGTGATTATTTTAGTAACTCAAAACGGCCAACAATGTCAGATAGAACTTGGTGATTCTGAGGTAGCAATTTGTCAGCATTGTGCTAACTGAGGTCTGGTATACCCTAAAAGACCACCCACCTCTCCCTCTCTCTCTCTCTCTCCCTCTCTCTCTCTCTCTCTCTCTCTCTCTCTCTCTCTCTCTCTCTCTCTG
>NW_004797303.1:1196248-1197531 GCF_000002075.1 Aplysia californica
GCCTTCCTCTCTTTCTCTTTATTTGTACTGTTCCTTGCAGGATTGTTTTGGCAAGTCCTGTGGATCTTGTGACATGCCCATACCATTTTAGTTTTCGTCTTTTCACTGTGGTCACTAAAATGGTACCATTTACTTCCAATGAATCCGAGAACTAGCCAGTTCCGGTTATCTGGTCGGGTCCAGGATAACCTCGATTTAGAAACACGACGAGGGACCAGCATTTTTCTTTAAAAAAATAAGTTTGAAAAAAAAAAGAAGGACATTTTAATAAATAATAGTAATTGGTAACCATTGGTTTAAGTAAAAAAAAGAATCGGAACTTTTCCTCTGTAGCACTAACCGAAGGAATCGGTTCCGAAATCGATTCTTTGAATACAAAGTTCTATCTGACGTTTTTGGCCTTTTTAAGTTACTTAGACCACGAGGTCAGAAACCAACAGTTTTACCTGCTCTATCAAACCGTAAGATAACTCGGTGTCGTTATCACGACATTCAAAGAATTGCATTCGAAAGAGCTTGACAAGTTCTGAAACTCAAAATCTTTCACGCCAAAGTTCTCAATACTAGGTACTGAGCAGATAGAACTTTGTAATTCTCAGGTAGCAACCTGGCCGTCGCACTCAGAAGACAGGGGGCTCTCGTGGCCCAGAGGTTAAGGTGTTCGCCTCTCATTCAAAAGTCGCGGTTCGAATCCGGACAGCGACGGAAAATTTTCTTCTCTAATGTATTCACCTTTCACCATCGTTCCTGCTCTCTAAAAAGTTCTGTCGTCTCCTTTCGTCTCCACTTTCTGCCCCGACTCCCTCACCTCCTTTGCCCCATTCTCTGGGTTCCTGACTTTTTCTGCAGCCTTTCTACTGCTTCTACTTGGCTCTTTCTTACTGCTGTCTTTCAGCCACATCCCTGAATTTCAGGTAGGCAAGATCTGTGCCAAGCCGAGAGAGAGAGAGAGAGAGAGAGAGAGAGAGAGAGAGAGAGAGAGAGAGAGAGGGAGCAGAGAGACAGAGACAGAGAGAGTCACAGATAGAGAGAGACAGAGACAGAGACCAGAGAGACAAAGAGAGACAGAGAGAGCAAGAAAGAAAAGAGAGAGAGAGACAGAGAGAGAGAAAGAAAAGAAAGAGAGAGAGAGAGAGAGAGAGAGAGAGAGAGAGAGACATAGAGAGAGATAGAGAGAGAGAGCGAGAGATAGAGCGAGAGAGATATCCCGGGTCATCCAAAGTGCTGAGAGAGAAAAAAGAAAAATAGATAGAGAAAGAAAGAGAGAAAGAGAGAGAGAGAGA
>NW_004797303.1:1198942-1201147 GCF_000002075.1 Aplysia californica
CCTCACCCTCTTTAACAAGCCACCTTGTCTCTTACGCTTTTCCCCAATCAGCCCTCTCCAAAACATAAATACATAAATAAATAAAATAAATAAAACAATTTTTTAAAATACATAAATTAAAAAATTAAAAAGTAAATGAATAATGATATTGATGTATAAAAAACATAAACCCCTCAACATCAACAACAGAAAGGCCCTTTGGAAAGGCACTTTAGACGAATTTCCCACTTGGCTCGGTACTTTCCGAAATGGACGTTAAATTCGGAGCTTCCGCCTCTTTAAATAACCAAACAGTGTTGATCTACTTTACTTTTACTTTTTCATTGTCTGTTGCCGTGAAGCGTCGAGGGGGAGTGCAGTTTTCTATGATAGGCTAGTTCCACAGCTCTTTCGGTTGTGATAATTTTGTTGTTTTGTCAGGGTTTCCTTGACACCCTCGATCCACCTTTTGTGCGGCCTTCCTCTTCCTTTATAGCATGAGCGCTTCGTGTTATAGGCTCTCGAGGATGGCTGGCCAAGTGACGTACGTAACAGGTGGCCAAACAATTTTATTCTCTGTCTTTCTGTGTAATGCAGGCAGGACTCAGTGCCGAAAGCTGACCTTATTTCTTCATTTCTCTGCCTGTCTCGTCTTTCATTTTTTCTTTTTTTTGGTAAGTGTTTTACGACGTATAAGGTCATATCAGCTCATGGGACTCACCCTAGGCGATCATAAATCATACATTATATGACCGTCTAGGACTCACCTAACTTTTTTCAGCTGTTAGGAAATTTTGAATTTTGCCCGGGTGGCGACCACAGCCTACTCTTGTCGATTTTTGGACCACCAAGGGATCTTTAACGTGTTAACTTAAAAGCGTTACCTCCGATATTTTTCGCCCTTGTCCAAGAAAGCTAGGTGTAGATCTTTCCTACCAGAAGATCAGGGATGTTTCTGAAAGACAGCAGTAAGAAGGAGTCAAGGAGAAGCAGTAGAAAGGCTGCAGAAAGAGTCAGGGGCCTAGAGGATGGGGCAAAGGAGGTGAGGAGGTGGGGGCAGGAAGTGGAGACGAAAGCAGACAACAGATTATGGCTAGAGAGCAGTAAAGGAGGTGAAAGGAGACAATTTTAGAAAAGAAAATTTTCTTTTCGTCTCGACCAGGATTCGAACCCGGGACCTTTAAATGAGAGGCGAACACCTTAACCTCTAGGCCAAGAGAGCCCCCTGTCTCGTCTTGTGATGTTTTGCGGAGACATTTCATTTCGCGTGCAGTGATTTTGCTTTCATGGGTTTTACTTAATGTCCAGGTCTGGTCCAGGTAGCAGAATGTTGGTATGAATATCGAGGTGATAAGCTGTCTCTTTCCATCTATGGAGATGTTTGCGTGAGATAGGAGGGGTGCAAGCCGGTAGGTGACAGCGTTGACTTTTTGAGTTCCCAAATAGTGTTGATAGGTGCGTTAAATCTAGATCTATACCATTTCACTATTTTCAACAATATTTATTGCATTTCATAATATCAAAATAACTTTTTTCAACTCGTCTAAATAAAGTTCTGCTATAACTCACTGATACTTTTTTCCGTTCACATTCAAAAAGGAAACTTAAAAAAGAAAACTCATATCACGGGTAAAACCATACAACCTAAAGTGGGCCGAATTTCCCAGGGCCAGGCTAGAAAGGTCACGCACTGCAATAGGTATGGGATTTACCATATACATCTGGGGAAGCGTGTTCTCCCAGAATTTGATTAATTGCCGACCAAAAGCTGCAAGGAAAACGTGCCCAGTGGCTGAAATGATGTCTTTGATTTGGCAGACGTTTCCTCGGTGCGGATTATAATAATATGATTTCCCCCCTCTTTCTTTCTTTTTCTTTCTATGTTATTATATATCTCTCTTTCTATCTGTCTTCCTATATCTCGCAGTCACTCTCACATACTTTGTCTCTTATAGTCTTTGTCTTTCTCATTTACACGCACCCCCTCTCTCTGTCAATCTGTCTCTCTTTGTATCTGTTTCTCTGACTCTCTCTTTCTCTCACTATCTCTCTCACTATCTCTCTCTCTCTCTCTCTCTCTCTCTCTCTCTCTCTCGCACACACACACACAAACACATACACACACACACACACACACACACACACTCTCTCTCTCTGTCAATCTGTCTCTCTTTGTCTCTGTGTCTCTGACTCTCTCTCTCTTTCTCTCTCTCTCTCTCTCTCTCT
>NW_004797303.1:1201642-1205196 GCF_000002075.1 Aplysia californica
GAGGGATCACCCGTGAATGCTATCCCAATATTTCCATATGTTTTTTTTTCGTTTTCCATAACTCTCTCTACAATTATAGTATATATATCGCTGGTGGCGTGATGAAACCTATAACCCCAGAAACGAAAATTTTACAGGAGAGACAAAAAACTGATTTAATCTTAAACAAAATGATCTATATGAACCAAAGTTTTACACATAAAAGAAAACACCTTAGAAACGTGGTTAGTGAAAAAATAAATCACTTTTCTACGGTTTAAATCGTTACGCTGTGGGATGCGAGGTTTCATTACAACATTTTCGTCGCGATGAAACCACGTAGTCAGCCTGCGGGAGGGTTGCAAGGTTTCATCAGGACAGAGTTTGAGGGTTGCGAGTTTTCTCGCAGCTCATAATTTGGTTGCAGTATGCGTCTTTTGGTTGGAACGCCACAAAGTGATAAAAATTTTGTTTCAAGACCAGTTAGTTTAGAGTTAGATTCCCGGCCAACTGATGTCAAATAATTGTGTGTTACCTACAGAATTTGGGTTTGAACCCTCAAGCGGATTAGCGATTTGTGCAATCTCTTTCAATATAATTTGCCAGAATTTGATCTGGTTACTTCAATTTGACAAAAAAAAAGCTCAAATGAATAGTATATTTCTGCAATATGGTCTCTGTTTGCCTTGCAGATGGTTTTCACAATGGTAAGAAATAGATCTAGATCAAAATATAGCCATGTTTTTCAAAGTTTTAATGCGTCAGTCCGTTACAAAATTTACTAAGAAAACAATGTAATACACACACACACACACACACACACACACACACACACACACACACACATACACACACACGCGCGCGCGCGCGCGCACACAAAAAACCGCGCACGCACACACACACACACACACACACACACACACACACAAACACACACCATAAAATGCTTTGAAAAACGAATGGAGAATGTCAATCAAACAAAAGGTGAAGGGTCATGAATACTAAAGTGGGAAATTATGAAAATACATAACATACGTGCAGACAAAAAAAATCAAATCCAAAAAGACCAGTACGATGTCTGGGACTGGAAAAAGAAATCATAATGAATAGCCATAAAATGTAATGGCGAATTGTCATAAAGTGATGACGCATATTGGAAATAACAGATTCAAGCCCCTGCAGGTGATTGTACTTGGGAGTGCTGGATTTTTGACCAAGTCTGATAGACTTGAAGCTTCTACACAAGAATAATCCTTGAAGGATGTGTGATCCAAATATTTGTTTTGATAAGTTTCTAGTTTTGTTCTTGCCATCCTGAAGAAATGGGGGTAGTGTTGGGGGACCTCTATGCGTGCTCTTCGAACTGATCTCTCAATAGTTGAGTGCACAGTCCACTTCCATTTGTGTGTCCTTTGATCAACCATTTCTGTTCAACCGTGCTACCATGTGTTGCTACAAACAGACTGAGAGAAACATTGGCTAGTGTGGCATTTCTGTATTGTAACAAGAGCCGTCGCTGTCGATGATGGTTTTCTGGAAGTCCAGCTTTTCCTTCAGGAAATCTATTAGACATGAATCAAACTCATTTGCCATTAGTCCACCTTCTGCTTCATGCCACACGTATCAAGTAGTCTGATGTGTTGCAGCTTCAAATAACGTGAAGTTATGAACGACAAGCTTTCTTTGGTAATATAGGGCTTATGCATTCAGTTTGGGTGTAAGAAACACAGACTGAAGATCAATAAAAAAAACATGCGCCGTTTTAGGTTCATCGTTGGCAAGTAATTGATGATTTCAGATTTGTCTCGTTCCTTTTCCTTGCGCACTGTCCCTTTTCTGGAATGTGAGCCTTCCAAACATCCTCAACGCGTTGCCAACTCCACGGATAATGCAAAGGTCGCACATATTATCTTTCTTTGGCATAAACAGAGAAAGGCTATTCTGCCTGATTTTTTTCATTGAGAGGGGGGGGGTGGTCTGTTGAGAGGCTGCCTCCCGTGGTCTTGGCGGAATTGTGCATACATTTTGTAGATGTCTAAGTTCCTATGACAATTGGTTCTAAATGTTTCCATTCACTCTACTTAGTTGAATGCGGGAACATCTTTTTACACACTGGTACCCTATGACCAACTTTTAAATGTGTATTTGAAGGTATGCCCTCTCTGGTTTGTTTCTGAATACCTCATCTGAGTTTGGTCTATGTCTGCGTGTAAAATAAAAGGACACTTTTTTCATCCCGTAAGAAGACCACTCTAATCAAAATTAGAATGTCTGTCTTCCCCAGAGAGCCCTTTACATTTCAGAGTTCAGCTCTTGCAATCACAGTTTGGTTTCAGTAACGTAGCTGAGCTTTTCATTGAATCATTATGGCATTCTTGTCCATATCCACGGACAGCGTTTCGCCTATTTGTTGCAACTCCTGAAAACTCTTTCTTTTCGTCTGTGGGGCATCATTCATGCTGGCATCACAAACTAGTTGTGTTTCTGGATCAGGCGACACTGGTGTTTGTGCAGACTAAGTCCGGGATGATGCTGATACTTCCTTGTCTCCATATATATAAGGCATATCCCTGGAAAGGACTGCGACATGGTAGCTGGAGTCAATTCATGGAACGTGGTCTACTCAGTGGTTTCCAAAGCAGCCCTTAGAGGGTGTAAAGATCTAGGTGATGCGAGCACACTTAGGGGGAGATATTCAAAACAGATACGTAAATGTCCATATCACTTGTATTGTTGGGGCACAAATTTGTCACAACGTCCTCTATAGATTTCGGGGTCAAGAAGAACATGGGTAAATTCAATACTATTCGGTCTCAACCACAACCAAATGATTCGACTAATCCGCGGATTCATAGTCTGGAAAGATGTGAAACCTTACTCTCTCTTTGATCAACAAAATGGCCGGATGACATCAGGTGTGTGCAGAGACTTGTCACTTATTCTTAGTAAGGACTATTGTCACCCGTCTTTTCAAGGTGTGACTGTTGCCTTAAATTAAGTTTGTGATTGATGAGAACATCTTGTTTGCCAACGCGTTAGTCATCCGTATAACAGGATTTCAAATAGATCTACATAGTGTAATTCCTTCACTTATGACCATATTTGAATTTCTGAACTGACTGAAATAAAATGGATAGATGAATGAATGAATGAATGAGTGAATGAAATATTTCTTTATTCAGTCAGGTATATAAAATGCACCAGAAAATGTCAATTACGAGCCCTTCCATTAAGCCAATTCATTAATTAAGAAGGTTTATTCAGAATCTCGTACAAGCACGCCAGTCTCTCAAACCGGGAGTGATGAAACCACGAAAAAACAGATCGGCGCACCAGGTGAGGGTTGCGAGGTTTCATCACGCCAGGATATCATGGGGGGGCAAACATACGAGGTTTATTTGGTAAGTTTTTTTCATACTTTTTCTTTATAATTTAACCTACTGCTTTTGACACAATGTGAAGAAGGACTGGGAGAAGACATTGAGGGGAAAAAAAGCGATTTTCATAACTATTGCGGGTTACGAGGTTTTATCACTCCACCAGCGATATCATATATATATTTACAATTATATAAT
>NW_004797303.1:1205296-1210907 GCF_000002075.1 Aplysia californica
ATATATACAAAATTCCCTCTCTCCACTCTATCATTCTCTCTCTCTCTCTCTCTCTCTCTCTGTGTGTCTCTCTCCCTCTCTCATTCCCCCTCCCCTTCCATCCCCTCCTTCAATCTCCCTACCCCCACCTTCTCTATTCAAATCCCATTCCATGTCATTCCTCCCATGAACATCCTTCAATCCCATTCAATCCCCATTCTTTAAGGAGAACCACATCCTGTATGTAGCTATATCGTTACCCCAACACCTTCCCCCAAGCCTCAGGGCAAAAACGAATAACTCTCTTGTCCTCTGAATTTCCTGTCTTTTCCTTCCTAATAATCTCGTCTTGCTGACACTCCTTCAGAACAAGAAAAATCATTGAAATGCTATTGATTTTCACTTAAAAATATGCAGCTCTGAGCATCGGAATCTATAGAAATATAGCATAACATCTATTGAATAAGGCCCCTACTCTACACATTCTTACATTGTCATATTAGCAGGGCGGTGCTTTTAATGAAGCTTTTTTTTCCCTTCAGGACACGCTGCCTCAGAAGCATAAAGTTCTATCTGACATTTTTGGTAGAGCTGGGCGAAGAGTCGATTCCGGATCCGATTCCCACGATTAATACTACGGAAGTAAAGTTCCGACTTCTTTCCAACAGTTACCAGTTACTTTTATCATTAAAATCTTCTTATTTTTAAAGAATATTTCTGAAAAATAGAAGTTGATGCTTCGTAGTGTTCCGAAATCAAGGTTATCCTAAATCCTGAAAAAGTTCGGAGCCAACCACGTAACCACCGCAAGAAATCAAATCTTTAGAACGTAAGTAATTGGGTTTGGAGTCGATTCCTACGATTCCTAACTTTCAATAATCGGGAGCCTGGCCGCCCAGCACTAATTTTTGGCCGTTTTCAGTTACTGAGACCATGCGGAAGGAAATCAAATGTTAATGATCTGTCTGTTATATCAAACTCGTAAGAATATTACTCGGAGTCGTTATCAAAATATTATTCAAAGAATTGATTGCATTTTTAAAAAGCTTGACATATTGTGAAACGCTAATTTCTCAGAACTAGACACTGAGGAGATAGAACTTTGTAATTCTAAGGTAGCAAACAGTAGTTTGTTGATCTATCTGAGGGGGAGAATGGTTTGGTACTGTGCGGACAGTGTTTGTTGAAGTCTTTACAAGAAAAAGAAAAAGTGGGAGGAAGGGTAGGGGTTGAGGGAGGGAGAGAAGGAGAGTCACTACTTTGAAAAATATTCTGAGTGAAAAAGAAATAAAATCCTGAACTTGTTACTTGTTTACATCGCCAATACTCTCCAAATAACAACAACAACAACAACAACAACAACAACAACAACAACAACAACAATAAAAACAACACAAAATAACAACAACCACCCCAACCCCTTACCATAACAACAACAACAATAACAACAACAACAACAACAACAACAGCAGCAACAACAACAACGCTCACACACACACACACACACACACACACACAAACACACACACACTAACACACACACACACACACACACACACACACACACACACACTCATACAAACCCAAAAGGCAAAACCAAAAGCTAACACTAAATGGAAGTGAAATGATGATTTTTTAAAAGTCTTTAAGGTCGAGCCAAATAAAACAAACACTCGGAGAGAATCCCCCCTCCCCCAAACAAAAAAACCCAACAACCAACAAACAACCCAACAAACAAACACATAGATAGACTAAAAAGACAAATAAACACTACCTGTAAAAATAACAAAGGACAAAAACCCATATAACAAAAAATCATTAAATGAAATCCCAAGAACTAAAAAACAAAAAAACGAAAAACAAAAATCCCCAACAAAGTGCAAGCTAAATCAACAACAACAACAAAACAGACCATATAAAGAAACGGAAAAGTAAGTAAGACTATAAAATTGACACCAGGTCCAAAGGAATTGATTAGTTCAGATCCAACAAATCTTGTCATAAATAAAAGTTGTTGTAATCAGAAATACTAAATCAAAGAAATTGAGAAAAAAAAGGTGAAAAAAAGAAGAGAAATGCACTGAAGCCTACGTGAGTTTCTCACCGACTTACGTCGTGTTCAGAATAAGGGACGGACATAAATCTGGAAAAGTAACCGCATTCATCGAAGGAACGGGACATTTTCAATTTGCATAGATTTGCAATGCGATACCCGTTCGCCAGCTGAGCGAAAAGCAATTGAACAGAAATAGAAACATCATTCTCGTAATGGACGTACAGTACAGCAATGTAAGATGGTGAAAGTTATATAAACAATTGGTTTTTTTAGTATTTTGTTTAGTCTAGTGAATTTATTGATTTATAATTTTTCGTCTTTTTTTGGGGTGGAGGGGGGTAAGGGATAGGTTGCGGAGGATTAAAAAGTGAGGGTAGTTAGTTTAAATGTGTGGTTGGGCGGAGAGGAGGAGAGAGGTGGGAGATTTTGAGATGATTGAGTTGTGGGAGGTTTTGGTGGGGGTGGATTCGGGAGTTCAACAAATAAATATTTCTTACTTTATCTTCAAAATTTGTGCAGATGATATACCCATGTTCTATTTCATTCGTTGGCCATTATTTCCTCAAATCTGTGTATATGTTCTCTTTTTCTGCAGGCTACCGGACTCGCAATTGTGAGATTAAGGGTTCGGGGTTCGAGCCTCAGCTTGGCCCGACTGTGTGTCTTTGGGAAAGGAATTTTACACCAATTTTCCGTTTGGCTCATTTCTTTCGGAGATGTTCGTTAAACTCGGAGGTCCTGCCTCTTAAATAACCTAACAGTGTTGATATGGGCGTGAAACCAATACCATTTCACAATTTTCAATTCTTGCCCCATTCATCTCCTATTCCCTTTCCATTCCACCTCCAACTCTTCTTTGCCCAGACAGGCTAAAAAGATTAATGTCACAAAGAAATCAAACACATTTTTTTCCTCAGATAAGGGCCCAAGACATGGACTTCGGGGC
Source organism: Aplysia californica (assembly GCF_000002075.1). Lineage (NCBI taxonomy): Eukaryota > Metazoa > Mollusca > Gastropoda > Aplysiida > Aplysiidae > Aplysia > Aplysia californica. Next base: position 1,208,278 of record NW_004797303.1, read on the forward strand.
TCTCGTGGTCTAGAGGTTAAGGTATTCACTTCTCTTTCAAAGGTCAAGGGTTCAAATCTGGGTAGCGACGGGAAAATTTTCTTCCCCAAGATTATCTCCTTTCACATCCTTTCCTGCTCTCTAGCAATGTTCTGTTGTCTGCTTTTGTCTCCACTTTCTGCCCCGACCCCTTCACCTCATTTGCCCCCTTCTCTGGGCTCTTGACTCTTTCTGCAGCCATTCTACTGCTACTTCTTGACTCCTTCTTACTGCTGTTTTTCAGCCACACCCCTGTTCTTCTGGTAGGAAATATCTGCACGAAAAATCTCGGAGGTCTCCTGAGCAAGTTGCGTATGTTAAAAATCCCTTGGTGGTCTAAAATGGATCAGAGTAGGCTTCGGCCGCCACCAGGGGAAACATTCAAAACTGTCTACCAACTGAACATTTTTGGTGCGTCCCGTGAGCTCATATGACATTATGCGGTTGTGAGCGCCGTAAAACACTTATCAACAAACAAAAAACAAAAATTAACCCCCCCCCCCCACTAAAAAACCCCAAACAAACGTTTTCCTCAGACAAGGGCCCCAGACATGGATAAGACGAGAAGAGGGCAATAACGTACATGTAGATCCAGCACTACAGAGATCATGTTAGGGGCGCCAGTGGCGAAGTGAGTAGCGAGTTCAGACTCAACAGTAAGGTCAAGCAAGTGTTGATGACACGGGGTTCAGATGGGTGGTCACTTGGGTGTGTCCTTGAGCAAGACACGACAACTCTTGCATAAAAAACCTAGGGCGCTGCTCACTGGCAACCGACAATGCCATAGCTGTGAAATTGTTCAACATTGGTGTAATATTGTTAATTCATGTATGTATTTAGATCTATGTATGTATTTATGTACGTATGTGTTTATGATTATGTATTTATGTATATATGTATGTATTATAGCCTAACTTTAGCTATTGGGACTAATGGAATGTAATTCGTATCTTTTAAAATATTCTATTTATGTTACAAGCGAAAAAATTAGGGACAAAATCTGGCCCAGCATTGGGCGGAATGAAGATCTTTCCACCACAGTGAAAAAATGCAGTAAACTGAGATGGTATGGGCATATAACACCATCAACAAAACTTACAAAGATGATCCGACAGGGCAGTGTCCAGGAAGGGAGAAGGAAAGGCAAACAGAAAAAGAGATGAGATTTTACATTTTAAAGGAATGGACAGGTTTAAAGTTAGGTGAAGCCTTTAGAAAGGCTGAAACAAGAGAAGGACGGAGGAAAGTGGTTGCCAGATCATCCCTGGTGGCCCAACAGTAATCTGAGACTCAGGGATAAGTTAAGTAAATACGAAGATCCAGATAAAGCTGACCGTTTATTGGTAGACTTTTGTCCCATTTATCCCTGCTAGTCACATGACCCCAACAAAGCGCAATGATATTCTTTTAACACGTGACTTTTTACACGAATAAATATCAACTATACGAAACAACACCTCTCCACCAACAACACCCCCCCCTCTTTTCTTTCCCCATCAACTTCTTCCTCTCTTCCTCCCTCCCTGTCCCCTGTCTCATTCTTTCTCCTCTCAACCCCCACCCCCTGTCTTCCAACATTCACCTCCCATTCCTTTTTCCTTCTACCAACAATTCTTCCTTCTCTTCCATCTCTTCCCTCATTCATCCTCCATCCTCACCCCCCCCCCCACACCTCCTACAATCCTCTCTCTTTTTCAATCCTCTCTTCCCTCCTCCACCACCCCCTTCTCTATTCTCTCCCCCTCTCCACCTCTTCTACTACCTCCCCGCCGATTTGATTTCCAACAAGTACTTCAGCATTTCAAACAATCAAAAACTTCTTTCAAACTTTCAAATAACTTTTATTTCCCTCGTATTTTTGCAGCTCTCTCTAATGTCTTTTTCTTTTGAACAGCACATATTAATCGATACTCCCCGTTTCTATGGTGATAAAGTTAATTATACCACCAGTTTCCTGCAAGAGACAAATGTGAGAAGCCCAGGAGGTAAAGTAGAAAGCAATCGCAGTAATTGAAATAGGATAGCTCACGTTTTTCCTTCCCTGTGCTCACGAACAACGACGAAACAAATACCACCAAGCCATCAGTAATTACCCCTTTTCTTCCTCTACATATCTTTTCATGCCCCGCAAAACGGAAATTGCGGAAAATCTAGATACATACAGTTTTAAAAACGCTTTTATTTATTATTTCTCTTTTTTTTACTCGAGCTTTGAATTTGAAAGGTCAAGTCTATATCCAAGGCCTACATGTAGGTCTTTTGCAAGGGTCCCTTTCCGATTACAAGCAGGAATTGAAAAGTGTTTTAAATTTTCACCTCAGGGATTGAAAAGTGTTTTATATTTTCTCCTCAAATTTCCGTTACGAGGATGTGCTATGATCAACATTGATCGTGATTAGTATTATGACTTTCCTTTCATTGTTACTTATTTCTGATTTCTTTTGCCTTTCTCTCGTCACTCCCCAACCCACATCCATCCCGTCTTTCTATTCATCTTTTGGTCTTGCTATCTTTCTTTTGCTCTGTCTCTGTCTTTGTCAGTCTGCATGTCTGTCTGTCAGTCAGTATGTCTGTCTGCCTCTCATTCTCTCTCTCTCTCTCTCTCTCTCTCT
>NW_004797303.1:1211165-1221542 GCF_000002075.1 Aplysia californica
CTCTCCCCCTCCCTCTCTCTCTCTCTCTCTCTCTCCCTCTCTTTCCCTCTCTCTCTCTCTCACTGGGAGTAGATTTAGATAGTGTGTGACGCTATACTAACATTCTGTTTGTACGGGACAGAGCATTCCAGCAGACAGACGGAGACACTCGATAAAGAAACCTCCCGACTCGAGTATGGAACCCACGTCATCATTCACTCATCCAGTGCCAGATGAGCGGCAGACATCGGTGATCATGGTTCTCCATTGATTCCTTAGCTCGGATGCTCTTGAAAAAGCTACGTTTCCCTGATCTTTCCACGTTACCAATTTCTTTAGGTTCCCTTAGTAGGTTGCTCTTTGCATACCCCTTCCTCATTTGCATTCAATTTTGCCAGTGAGAGCTAGATGTTAAAGACCTTTATGTCTATTCAGGTGTCCCCAAAACTGCATTTGTCGTTTCCTGATTGTTATTTTTTAACATTGAGCTTCCCACGGGGGCTTCATCAAGCACTGCCTCATTTGATTTCTTATCCTTTCACGATATTCCCAGCAGACCCCTAAGAAACCACATTTTTGTTGCTTCTATTTCATTTTCACTGTCTTTAGTGATTTCCAGCATTCACAGCCATTGTATAGAAGGGTTGACCATATAGCAATTTAGAATTTTTATTTTGGTAGTCATTGAGATGTTTCTTTTTTTCAGGATTGGGCTATTGTTTTGCATGTAAAAGGTAAAGTGAGCTGATCTCTACACCATCAATGCCAGTGTAGATTTACATGTAGACGGTAACGGGTTTAAATTCATGCCTACTACACAAGACATCACTTGAAAACTTCAATTGTAAAACAATCAAAATCACATTCTCAGGTTGATAGAACTTAAAATGTTAAAGTTCATGACATATCGCTACCTTAGATTACAAAGTTCTAGATGACATTTTTGGCCGTTTTGAGTTACAAGGAGTATGGAGATCAGAAATCAAGTGCCCTACCTACTTTATCAAATGTAAGATTATTCGTAATCGTTATCAAGATAATCAAAGAATCGGATTTGAAAAAGCTTGACATGTTGTGAAACTCACAATTTTTGACGTCATATTTCTCAAAACTAGGCACTGAACAGATGGAACCTTGTAATTCTAAGGTAGCGATATTGTATCAAGCTTGGTTTTCCACAATGCTTTAGTTAAGGTAAGTGTTTTACGGCGCTAACTGCATAAGGTTAAAAATAGCTCGCGGAACACACCAAACATTTTTCGTTGGTAGGAAATTTTGAATGCTGCGCTGGTGGCGGCCGAAGCCTTCTCTTATCGATTTTGTACCATCAAGGAATCTTTAACGTGCGCATCTTGCGCACATGACCACCGAGCTTTTTCGACTTTGTCCGAGAAGGCTATGTGTAGATCTTTCCTACCATAAGACCAGGAGAGTGGCATAAACACAGCAGTAAGAAGGGAAACAGTAGAAAGGCTGCAGAAACCGAGCTTTTTTTACAAAGTGTCGGTAACACATGAGTTCCTTGCTCAGTCTTACAGATACCGACAGTAGACTATGGAAGTTTTTAATACGACACCGACAGTAGACTAAAGAAGTCGTGCATACAATCCAAATAGTTCTTCTTCAACAACAACAACAACAACAACAACAACAACAAGAACATCCATTTTGTAACTTTGATCGCATTCCCATTGTGGTCATCATTTATTGTGCGGCGAGGATATTAAAACGTTTCCACAGGAAATAAAACAACGGATGAGCGGAACGTCTCTTCTTTCATCCCTGCCCTTAATTATTGTCTACATCGGAAACCAGACCCCCGCGCCAGTTTGTTAGTTTGAGTAAAAGATCCGAGAGGCAATTCAGCTTAATAATGGTCATTTAGTGCAGGAGAAAGGTAAGATCAATGTACCGAGAGACAGACAGACAGAAACGAAATAAGAAAGAAAGGACGTGGACCTACTAGTGGCGCCCTCTAACCACCAACTACTATGTGGGTTATAAATCTAATGCGGACTGTAGCGAGTCTGCTTATTATATCCTGGCTCTGCACAAGAGTTTTGTCGTCAGAAAAAGCGAATGTTGTTAACTAATTATTTCCTGCTTTTAACGTTATTCCTTGCCCTTTTTAAAACACCGGACACTTTTGAATTATTAGGTCTGTTTTAGTGTACTTGAAAAGGTTAAACAAAATATTATTTACGAAAAAAGGAAATCTGTAAAGGATTAATGACCTCTACATACGTTTTATTTTCTTGTGAATGTCAGGAGCAGAAATTGACGGTCATGGTACCCTACTCTTTCCTGCAGTCTGTCTTCCTGGTTACCTGGAGTTTTTTTTTTCCTCATTGTCTTATTTTGTGCAGGCTATCCGTGTATCTTTTCCTCTATCTTTTTCTGTTCTTCTTTCCCTCTATCTTTCCATACAGGAGCAGTTTTTCTTGTGTATTTGATCTGTTTTGCATTTTTGTGGCCAAAGAGGGGCATCAGTAGCTCAGTGGTAAGGCTACCGGACCCGTAGTCGTCCGTGGATGTTTCCTTGGAACACTTTACACAAATTTCCTTTTTGGCTTCGTCCTTTCTTAGAGGTCCCGCTAAGAATGTTGATAAGGTCCTTACAACTATACCATTTCACCATTTAAAACTTATTTAAAAAGCGCATTCTGCTCGCTCGACAATGCACGAAGAGGCGCTATTTTGGGGCATAACTTCTATATTCAAATATAAATGACTAGGTTTGTTGGGGTTTTTTTTGAAACTTTCAAAGGTAGGCAACAATATGCAGGCTATGGAGCATACAAACTCTTTTTTCCTTATTTGTGTATGAGGGTTCGAAATGAGCTGAAACATTGTCGTTGCTCTGCTGCTCATTGGTTGTATGTGTCCGCTTCGTCTTCAAAGAGTTAAAGAATCTCAATTGGCGTTGTCTGATGGTTCTGTTTATAGATCTGTCACTACCTGCCACTTAGAACACTTCTCTATTTATTTTCCTCTCTGCGAATGAGTTTCTGAGTCTGTTTTCTCCTTAAATTAAATACCACATTAATGCAGCCTCCAGTCTTTTCTCCGTGTCGTTGTTTCGAGTCCAGCTCTCGCTTCCTGACAAAGGACTGACAGCATGTATGCTTTTAGGGCTCTTATTTTTGTGTTTGCAGTTATGTTTCTTTTAAAACGGGATTCTTGTTCATCACATTGAGTCAGTGTTCTTTTCGTATGGTTGTTTTGCTAAGTGTTTAACAGCGCTCGCAACTGCGTACTGTTGAATAAACGCGCGGAACACATTAAACGTGTTTAGTCTGGTAGGAATTAATTTTGAATTTTGACTGGGTGGCGGCCGAAGCCTACTCTGATCGATTATGGACCATCAATGGATCTTTAAGGAGATTAATTTGTACACGGAATCTCTTAGATTTTCCGTCCTTATCCGAGAAGGTTAGGTGTTAGATCCTAAGATCAGGAGCGTGGCTGAAAGGCAGCAGTAACAAGGAGCCAATGAATAGTAGCATAAAGGCTGTGAATAGTAGCATAAAGGCTGTGAATAGTAGCATAAAGGCTGTGAATAGTAGCATAAAGGCTGTGAATAGTAGCATAAAGGCTGTGAATAGTAGCATAAAGGCTGTGAATAGTAGCATAAAGGCTGTGAATAGTAGCATAAAGGCTGTGAATAGTAGCATAAAGGCTGTGAATAGTAACATAAAGGCTGTGAATAGTAGCATAAAGGCTGAAGAAAAACAGTCAGGAGCCCAGAGGAGGGGGCAAAGGGGCAGGCAGGGAGACGAAAGCAGACGACAGAACATTGTTAGAGAGCAGGAAAAGGGTTGAAAGGAGACAATTCTAGAGCAGAAAGCTTTCGTCGCAGTCAGGTTTTGAACCCGGTACCTATTGAATGGGAAGCAAACACCGGCATCTTTAGAGCACAAGAGTCCCCTTAGAGTTCTTTGCACCATTCTACAAGTTTTTCGCCTATTTAGTTGATGTTACCAATTCCGAATTGCGCAACTATGTTCTCTTTTATTTTTTCTTCAGTTTTTGCAAAGAAGTCCTTCGTTACTGTTTGTGAGGCATCGTGGTGAAATCAGGCGCTCGTCAAATTAATGAAATCAAAGAAATAAGTATTTTCTGGACATTGGGTAATTTTTTTTCTATTTTTCTTTTTTTTTTGACTCAACACCTTTTATATCCATTTAAAACACATTTCTGTGTGGATTTTACATTTTACGGGGAAGCATAAAAAAGGATATTTTCAGTTCCTAAGGACTCTCAAGATATGGAAATTACCAAGCTTTACCGGCCATTTCTCACTAACTTTGCTTCTTAAACCAGGTGACCCGGACCTCTTTCAAACGCAAATATTTTGACTTCTGTTAAAAATTTATGGATATTTTTAAAAAATCAAAAGCAAGGCAAATGAACAGGTTTAAGAAGATATATATAACCCCATATGCTCAAAAATTGACCAGCGTCTGTTTCCCCTATGTCGTGTCAAATTTTCTTTTTTTGTAACTAAAGCTGTTTCGTTGCCTGTTCAACGCCTTTGTAGAGTGTCTCAGTCTCAGTTTATACCACGACTTTATTTTTGGTTGGTGCACATAATTGGAGAATCCTTACGCTGAACGGTTTCCCTGTCAGTTTGACAACGGAGATTCTGTCACTGAATTTTCGGAAACCTTTAAAGCTCTCAGCGGTTTCAGAGTCCAATATAATGCCAAGTCGCTACTTTAGAATTACAAAGTTCTATATGGCATTCTTGTCTGTTTTGAGTTACTAGGTCCATGAGGTCAGATACCAAATAATCTATGTGCTTTATGAAAACCGTATGATCATTCGGAGTCGTTATCAAGATGTTCAAAGAAATGCATTCAAGAAATCTTGACATGTTGTGAAACTCAACAGTTTTTTACGTCAAATTTCTCAAAACTAGGTACTGACCGGTTAGAATTTTATAATTCTAGGGCAGCCAAATGTCCTCCAATGTTTGTCTCCTCCTGAATGCAGGAGACATCTGATCTTAAGCTCTCGGCTTCATTCCATTCCATTTCATCCTATCCATCCAAGTATGATTCATTTAATTTTTTTCTCATTTTTTGTTGCTTTTTTGCTGTTGCTGGGTTTTTTTTTTTTGGTGTAAGTGTTTTATGGCGCTTGCTGATACATAAGACCATGTGAGCTCGCGGGGCACACCTAACATTTCAGTTAATAGGAAATTTTGAATTTTGCCCGGGTGGCGGCCGAAGCCTACTCTTATCGATTTTAAACCACTAAGGGATCTTTACCGTGCGCACCTTGTACACGGTACCTCTGAGATTATTCGCCCTTGTTCGAGAAGGCAAGGTGCACGTATTACCTACCATAAGATCAGGAAAGTGGCTGAAAGACAGCAGTAAGAAGGAACCACGGAGAAGCAGTTGAAAGGCTTCAGAAAGAGTCAGGAACACAGAGGAGTGGGTAAAGAAGGTGAAGGGGTGATGGCAGAACGTGGAGAAGAAAACAGATGACAGAAAACTGTTAGAGAGCAGGAATAGAGGTGAACGGAGACAATTTTACAGGAAAAAATGTTTCTGTCGTTATCCGGATTCGAACCCTGGACCTTTCAATGAGAGGCGAACACCTTAACATCTAAGCCACGAGAGCCTCCATTTCTTGTTTGATTTTCTCTAGCTTCCCTTTTTGAAGCATGCTGTGGGTGTTCCTAGTGCCAAATCCTAATGGTCTTTTGTTGCTGGCAGTATCTTGATGACGATCTGGTGTCACCAGTTGCACACAAGATCATCACTTACCGAGCGAGGGGTTTCTAGAACTTCTAGTAACCCCCAATCACACACACACACACACACACACACACACACACACACACACACACACACACACACACACACACACACACACACACACAAACACACACATAATCAATCATTAACACGTGAGAATATAAAAACGCATATTAAGCAAAACTAAAAAGTGTCCGTCACACTTACCCAGTCACTTTAGCATACAAACACCCAGAAAGTTTCGATTCACGTCAAAATGAAATGTAGGCATTTTTAACTTCTTCAACCTCTCTTACAACTATTTTGCCGGATTAGAACCGTCTAAAGCCTTATTACTTCTCATACCAGACATGTTATTAGTCCGAGCCATTTTCTCCTAAAGTCCATCATTTATTTTTCTTTATCACCCTTTTTCCCCGAACCTTGGTTTCTTTCATATATTTTTAAAAATAACTCCACCACTTCTCATTCAATCATCATGAAGCCACACGACATACACAAATTGAAGCCCACATGCCCACATGCCCACATCCACACATCCACACACACACACACACACACACACACACACACACACACACACACACACACACACACACACACACATACATACATACACACGACACACATACACACACATGTCTAATCCTATATACACATATATTAAAGCTCATATTCACACATCTGTTCAAACATAAACAGACCAAATCACATAAACACCCACAATGAAATACACGGAATCGTACCTATCAACACGTACTCTCATCAAAGCACACATACATGCACCTAATCATAGGCAGACGCATCGAAACACACATACATACATGTAATCCCACATAAACACATGTGTTTGTGTGTGTGTGTGTGTGTGTGTGTGTATGTATGTATGTGTGTGTGTCCCCATTTGTGTATGTGTGTGTGTGTGTGTATGTATGTGTGTGTGTGTGTGTGTGTGTGTGTGTGTGTGTGTGTGTGTGTGTGTGTGTGTGTGTGTGTGTACGTGGAAAAACACCTAACCAATGTGACAGGTTCTTGACAGTATATACCGAGTTGTAAAAGTTCTGTCACACCCACCTTAAAAGTACAATAACTTGTTTACTATCCAACATAGCTAAGAGAAATCTTTATTCATTTCAGCCAACAATATTTGAAGAGAATTGACAAATGTTTTTCTTTATTCGAGGGAGATAATTTTATTCACTCTGACCCTTGCAAAATCCAAATCAAAGTTTGCTCAGTATGGCATGTGGCATCTTCGAGCTTGAATTACCGATACAAAGCATCTGTTCGTTGACTGAATTAATGTACTTATGGTTGTCTGAAAAATCCTCTGCCATTCATTGTGAAGTGCAATCCTCAGTTCCTGACAAGTTTGTACAAAGTGCGCCTGTTTCTAATCCTCCAGTCAAGGCCATCTTACATATTTTCTGTTGAGTTAAGGCTTGTCGGTCTTTCAGGCCAGTCCAGAAGAACGATTTGATGAGTTTGGAAGGAGTTTTCACTGATCGTTACCATTTGTGGTCGGGAGTTGTCTTGTTAGCATAATTATTCCATCATACGTGCCATATAGGGATGTTGCTGCGACGAAGTTCGTCACACTACCGTCGTCCTTTGAGGTTGCTTTGAAAAGTAACCAAATGTGTACGATAAACAGCAGAGATTCCACCTCATACCATCACATTTCAGCCACCGATTTTTGCCTCTTGGGGGACGTTGGATTTGGGAAATCTCTATCCACTTCTTTTTAACACCTTTTCTCTTCCTTCAATGCGACGAATTAAAAACCTTAACCATTGCTTAAAAGAACACTTTACCAACGTCTTTAGCTTCATCGTCAATGTTGTTATGCCAAACTTAGGTGATTTGTTCGATGAAACAGGGTTAGAATGGCTAAACGCAAAGGGCAATAATCACGTAATCCCCGACCTTATAAATGTCTAATAATGGTGTTTTAAGATAGTCCGAAGAACCTGACAGTCTATGCACTTAGTTGGAACGGGTTTCGTATATGAGTGTTGACAATAACCCAATTCTGACGTTGAGTTATCGCCCTTGGTTGGCCTCGCCTTGGCTTGTGTTGGACAGTTCTAGCGATGGTAAACGTTTGTTCAAGCGTTAGATGGTTCTTCTACACACACTTACGTGTCTTGCAACAGCGCAATTAAAGAATTTATTATACACACCGCCCCTTTATTTTCTGAATTTATCAGTTTTTTATTTACACAAACAGGTGAAAAAAGTAATCAACCTTTAAAAAGTACGGAATTTCAGAGTGTGTAGGGTAAGTTTACACATTGTCTACGTGATGGAAAGCAAATGTTGTGTGTAGGAAGCGTTGATTACAAAGTAGACCTAGAGAAATCAATACCAACACTTTGTCCACGCACTACTTCCGGCTTATGATTTCTTTCGTCTGCTCTTGCAAAAGGAGTCTCATATGTCACAGAAGTCGTACTTTTAATTTTTACTGTAATTCTTACACTGTACCGAAAATAATCGTAGTATAATGGGTGTGACAGAACTTTTGCAACTCAGTATAAACGAATTTTATCCTTTCTTTACTTATTATCACACATACAGACACATATTAATCTCACGTACTCACTTCTAATCATACAACAGATATCCAGACACACATGCACAGAAAAAAAACGAGCAAACAAACACACAGTAGACAAACAAACAATGGACAAACACGCAGTCGGCACACAAACACACAGTCGACAGACACACCGGTGTACCAACATCGTCCACAAAACCGCCGGGCTCCAACAGACACAAGTCCCTTTTCTCAATATGTCCGTGCATCGAAAAACAAATCTGGAATAACGCGACCCGTAATCACTTCCGGAGACGCCCAATTGTCCGTCACAGGCGGAAACTGATTCGCCTCATTTGCATATTACAGAGCTAAGACGCCCTCTAGCTCCTCTTCTCACTTTGCTGTCTCCGAGATCCTATAAATATTCACTGAACATCCGGAGATTTGCTAGGCCCTGTGAAGAGACAGATAGAGGAATGAACAGAGGAATGAATAAAAAAATGAATACGGAGATCGCACTTTGAAAGATATCTCTAGGTTGTTCTCAGCTCGCCATTGTAGACTGTTTGAATTGTTGCCTGTTCTCTTTGAATAGTAACAATATTCAGGGTTTGAACAGTTGCATTAAAGATCAACTGTCTGAATAGTTTGATTCACTATTTGAATATTTACATTTATTAAGTTACACAATTTACTGTTTGAATAGTAACATTTCGTCTTTGAATACTCACGACAGTCCCTGTTTGAGTAATTACATTCACTCTTAGAATAGCTATATTTATTCTCTGAATAGTCGCAATTACTGTCTGACTAGCTACAGTATTCCCTATCTGAATGGTTACATTCACTCTTTGAATATGTATATTTACTGTTTGAATTGTTACATTCACTGTTTTATTAGTTACGTTAAGATTTACTGTTTGAATTGTTACATTCACTGTTTTATTAGTTACGTTAAGATTTACTGTTTGAATTGTTACATTCACTGTTTTATTAGTTACGTTAAGGTTTACTGTTTGAATTGTTACATTCACTGTTTTATTAGTTACGTTAAGGTTTACTGTTTGAGTTGTTACATTCACTGTTTTATTAGTTACGTTAAGGTTTACTGTTTGAATTGTTACATTCACTGTTTTATTAGTTACGTTAAGGTTTACTGTTTGAATTGTTACATTCACTGTTTTATTAGTTACGTTAAGGTTTACTGTTTGAATTGTTACATTCACTGTTTTATTAGTTACGTTAAGGTTTACTGTTTGAATTGTTACATTCACTGTTTTATTAGTTACGTTAAGGTTTACTGTTTGAATTGTTACATTCACTGTTTTATTAGTTACGTTAAGGTTTACTGTTTGAATTGTTACATTCACTGTTTTATTAGTTACGTTAAGGTTTACTGTTTGAATTGTTACATTCACTGTTTTATTAGTTACGTTAAGGTTTACTGTTTGAATTGTTACATTCACTGTTTTATTAGTTACGTTAAGGTTTACTGTTTGAATTGTTACATTCACTGTTTTATTAGTTACGTTAAGGTTTACTGTTTGAGTTGTTACATTCACTGTTTTATTAGTTACGTTAAGGTTTACTGTTTGAGTAACGATGTCTGTTTCAGAAAAAAGTAGACAACATATTTACCGTCCAACAACTAGCTCACTTTTCAAGCAAATACTTACCACTTCACCACAGGCATCAGTGTAATTAAGGACCATTCTCAATTGACGTCAGCTCATAGGGTGTAGGGGAGGGGGGTCAGTGAAAAGTTGACAAAAGTTAACACGGAGTTTACGTCAACCATGTTGCTCTAAAGGGTTGGGGAAAAAAAGAAATGAAATGAAAAGAAGATGAAAATATTATAGACCATATTATTTTCTTGTCTGAAATACTGTTAAATTGGACCATAATATTGTTTTTGTGCTCTAAAAACTTGACAGTTCGGGTATTTATTTTTGCTGTATTCTGTAATAAACAAAAGTTTTTATTTTTAAAATTTAAAATCTAGTTCAAAAGTGTAAATATAAAATGCATCTGCTTCAAGTTCTATCTAAATGTAGATGTACATATTGACTGACGTCAACTAGGTTTGGG
>NW_004797303.1:1222384-1223896 GCF_000002075.1 Aplysia californica
GTATATATATTGAATATATATAAGAGTAAGATGGACAGATGGACAGGAGCAAAAGAAGGACAGAGTAAGACGGACAAATTGAGAGGAACAACAGAGAGAAAAGGTAAAAACCAACAGATGAACAAGAACAAAAGAGGGAAAGAATAAGACAAGTAGAGGGATAGGAACAACGAAGGAAAAGCAAAAAAAAAAAAAAAAAGAGTTGGACCAAGCAGTGGCACCCTCTAACCACTCAACTGGCACTGGCATACACGAGATTTCCAGAGTGGGTGGTAGGCGGGGGCTTGGGTGTGGTTTGCTTTATATTCTTATCAAACATCTATCGTCCTCATCTCTCCTCCTTTTTTTTTTGAGTTTGTAAGTATGTTGTTGACAGAGTTGTGGTTCATGAAACGCATGCTGCGTATCCCTTGGACAGGTAGAAAAACAAATGAAGACATTTTGGTTAGAGCAAATTGCTGACGACAGTTTAAGACGAATATACGAAAGCGACAGGCAAATTTCATAGCACACACAAAGCGGAAAAAATCATTGGTGAATATTGTAACAACAGGCAAGTTTGATGGAAAGAGAGGCAGAGGCAGACAGAAGGAAAAGATAATGGACAGGTTGACAACATGGCTGGGAACAGCAAGGACCGACAGACATAATCGCTACACCGCCAGTCGACAAGGCACCCGGTGATGGTGATGGAGTCTCTTATAACACCTCTAATCTTCGGCACCTATATGAACGTATTGCTTTGCAAGTCATCCTGGATAACCAAACGAAATCGCTAAAACAGACTTATAAGAGAAACTAGCCGAAAATCATTTTACACCCTCCTCCCAACCACACACACACACACACACACACACAGACACACACACACACACACACACACATACACATACACATACCCGCCCCCACACACTCACACACTCACACACATTCACACTCACACAAAAACACACACCCATTCACACAGGCACACACATAGACACACACATGTTCCCCCCAATACTCACACTCACTCAAACGGGCACACATACATAAACACAAACTCACACACTCTCACCCACACACAGATACACACACACACTCACACACAGACATACGCACACAGACATAGACACACACACACACACACACACACACACACACACACACACACACACACACACACACACCCTCTCTCTCTCTCTCTCTCTCTCTCTCTCTCTCTCTCTCTCTCTCTCTCTCTCTCTCTCTCTCTCTCTCAAAGATATACATGTGTACACACTCACATTCAGAGACACATAGACACACACACGACTCCCCCTCACACACACATACACTCACACACACACCATCTCACCCACTCACACAGACACACACTCACACACACATACACTCACACACTCACACACTCACACACTCACAGACACAAACACACACATACACTCACACACAAACACACATATACACACTCCACACTCACACACACTCACACACACACTCACACACACACACACACACACACACACACACACA
>NW_004797303.1:1225980-1229736 GCF_000002075.1 Aplysia californica
CCTCCCACCCTTTCCTTAAAAAAAAAAATCTAAAGATGTAGTAGTTTTCAAGTTGACGTTCTTGTACTGGTAGAAAAGACGACGTCAAACTTCCCGTCAATAGCACGAGCATCTCATAGCGCTATACTGCTAGTGTATAAAGTTACATCACTCACAAGCACACACAACTCTATGGGAAGGCCCCTACGCGTGAGGGGTATAACCCCCTCAGGGAGGATCAAATACGGTTTAAAACGCGTCAACTCCCGAAGAAAATTAGAATCATAAAGATGTCACATTCCATCAATATCCAGAAAAATCCGGAGTGAGTTTTCGAGCTGTTTTTTGGGGGGTCCCCGAAAGTTGTTCTATTTTCTCCTCGCTTGTTGCTTCGTGTTTTGAGTTAAAAGAAAAAAAGAAACAGCTGAAAAAAAAAAAACAACCCCGCAAAAGAATATAACAACAACAACATCAACAACAACAACAACGACAACAACAACAACCAAAATCAAGAAGAAAAAAAGGAGGAAAACAACCCCGCCAAGAAAGAACCTATAAACGTTTCTATACAATAGGACCGACGGAAAGTCGTAGACAAAAGCACCGAACTACAATCACCGAAACTCCTTTCTGTCTGATCACGCCAGAGACAACAGAGGGAAAGTGTATCGGGAAATCAACCTGAGCTGTTTTTTCGATAGACCTTTTGTTACATTTGTTGTTTTTTAGGCGTGTGTTTTTGGAATTTTAGTTGGGTTTTGTTTTGTTTTGTTTTGGGTTGTTTTTTTTTGGGGGAAAGTCAAATTAAACGAAGAAAACATTCAGGGGGGGGGGGATTCAAGGTTGTTTTGGTTCATGAGTCTCACAAAGAGATTGTATACAAGGAGTATATTATAAAACTCTCTGTCTACACAGCTCTACTTTTAAAAGAAATGTATTTAATGTAGTTGTTTTTACGACCTTGTCAACACAACTTGTATCATGGAAGAGCCAAACTTCAACTGAGGTCAAATGTTTCGGGAAATGAAACTGATATGTTTTTCAATAGGCCTTTAGATACCTTTTTACTATTTTAGGCATTTTTGGGGAGATTAATTATTTTGCTGGAAATTTAATTAAGGTTGTTTACGTACATGTGTCTAACAAAGAGATGATACACACTGAGTATATTATTATAAAACTCTCAACCTACACAACTCTAATTTTTTTTTTTTTATGCGTTTAATTTAGATCTAGGTGTTTTTACGTCCCTATTAACTTAGATTATTAAGCACGCAGATTTCAACTAGGGTATATTGTTTCGGGAAATGAAACTGATAATTTGTTTTTCAATAGGCTTTCTCATGGTGCTTTTATTGAGGCATTTGTTTTGGGATTTTAATTGTCTTGTGAAGAATCCAATCAAGGTTACAAGGTTATTTACGTAAACGAGTCTCACAAACAAGTGGTCTACAGGAAGTATACAGAACTCTCTACCAACACAACTCTTATTTTGTTAAAAATATATTTAATGTAGGTGTTTTGTGCCTATATCAACACAATTTGTGAGGCAGCGTGGTGGAATCAGACTCTCGTCAAAATAATCAGAGTGACGAAACTTGCATTTTTCCCCAGGTTTGTAAATTTTTATCAAATTTTTGTTTTTTGTCTATACAACTTTCATGCCCATTAAAGAATTAATTTCTGTGTGGATTTTTCTGAAAAACGTTGATTAAAGGCACAACAAAAATGTACATTTTCAGTTACCACGGACTCTTAAGGTAAGAAAATAGCTAATGTTTGGCGGCCATTTTCTCACTAATTTTACCTCTGAAAACAGGTGACCCCCACCTCCTTCTTTCGCAAGTAGTTCGACTTGTATTCAAGATAAAAGGATATTTTTTGTCATCCAAATTAAGACAAGTGAACAAGCTTTAAGATGATACCAATAACTTTAAATGCCCAAAATTGACGAGAGCCTGATTCCACCCCGCTGCCTCACATTTAATGTAGGTGTTTTTGCGCCTATATCAACACAATTTAGATTATTCATTTAGGACCTAGAGTTAAACTGAGGAAACGGACATGTTTTTGCCATAGATCTTTAGATGTCTTTTCGTAAAGGAAGATGAACGTTTGATAGGAAAGAAGGAGCAAACCGCACCAGAGCACGTGCCATCATCCAGAAGAAGAAAAAAAAATAAGACTGAAAAACAGTTGGGAGAACAGAAGCGACAACATATTCCGCTACCTCAGAATTTGTTTTTGATAAATGTTTTACGGCGCTCACAACTGCATAAAGTCATCTGACTTCGAGGAAGTTGGTAGGAAATTTTGAATTTTGCCTGGTGGCGGCCTATGTCTACTCTAATCGAATTTAGACCACAGAGGGATCTTTATCGTGCGCAACTTGCACACGGGACCTCCGAGATTTTTCGCCCTTGTCCGAGAAGGCTAGGTGTAGATCTTTTTAACCAGAAGACCAAGGGTGTAGCGGAAAGAGAGCAGTAAGAAGGAACAAAAGAGTAGCAGTAGAAAGGCTGCCGAAAGAGTCAAAAGCTCGGACGAGGGGCAAAAGGGGTGAGGGGGTGGGGGCAGAAAGTGGAGACGAAACAGACGACAGAACATTGCTAGAGAGCAGGAAATGACGTGAAAGGAGATCATTTTAAAGAAGAATTTTTTTTTGTTGGTACCAGGATTCGAACCCGGGACTTATGAATGAAAGGCGAACACCTTAACCTCTAGGCCACGAGAGCCCTCCTACCTCAGAAGTACAAAGTTCTATCTCACATTTTTGGGGACTGTTTTGAATTACTAAGACCAAAGATCTAAAACCAAATGAATAGTATTCTCTATTAAAACAGTAAGATTATTTGGAGTCGTTATCGAGATATTCAAAGAATTACATCCAGAAAAGCTTGACGTGATGTGAAACTCAAAATTTTAATTTTTGACGTCAGATTTATCAAAATCAGGCTCTGAATAGATAGTACTTAACACTATCCGTACGACGTGGGGAACTCTGTGCCACCACTTTCCATAGAGGAAATTTACTCGTTAAGTTGATCCGTACGCTTTGTATAGCAGTCTGTCAAAATGGGTTTTTTTCAGAAATGCTGAAAGTTTCAAAGAGATCTCCGTACTGGAAGTATTATAAAATGTGAAGAATACATCCCCGGGCGTACGGATAGGGTTAATTCTAGGATAGCGATACACATACACATTATGTCGGGATTAAACATTCATCACGTAGGTAATAATAGACAGCATTTGTATAGCGCATATCCCCGCTCGACAGCAAGCTCTATGCGCTTTACAATCTATACTATTACCCCAGCAGACCTCAGAACATTCTGAAACAACCCCAACTTCCCGGGAAGCATTCAGCGCAAGCAGTCATTTATAGGCGTTAAAACACTAAATAATACTGACAAGCTCTTTCGTTGTCTACAGCCGGGTACCCATTCCCTCCTGGGTGAAGTGAGGAAAAATCGAGTAAAGAGCTTTTCCTAAGGACTCAACGTCGGGCCCGTGGCTCGAACCCCCAACCCGCAACCTCACGTTTACGAGTCAGGTAGCCTAACCACTAGTCTAGGCAGGGCCGTCGAGAGCCAGGTCGGGCCCTGGGGCAGCAATCACCTTCGGGCCCCTCCTCCCCCTGGCCCCACCCACTCTGACCTGCAATTTAATAAGCCAATAAATACATTGTACATATGCATATTATATAATCACTTTGCTGTAGCGTATCTATTACATACCAACATACGCTCTCTCTCTCTCTCTCTCTCTCTCTCTCTC
>NW_004797303.1:1231859-1234480 GCF_000002075.1 Aplysia californica
TTCTTCTTCTTCTTCTTCTTCTTCTTCTTCTTCTTCTTCTTCTTCTTCTTCTTTCATTATGCTCCAGCTAATCCGCCTATTCTCTCACGTCTTCCTCTTTTTTTCCTCTCTTTCTCCTCCTCTTCCCCCTCCTCGAACTCATGTCTTTCGCGAGAGAGGCAATGTGGCCCGACATTACGTAACTGCTCCTCCTCTGCAGTTAACTCATGCACTAAAAGACTGGAATAATGTCCTCTACCCAGCTCCCCCGAGGTTAACCAAATTATGATGTAATCATTTTCTGAGCTAAAAGTATTTATCATCTTGGCAAAGACTGCTCCGCGAAGCCGACTTGTTACGTCACAAGCTCTTGCGTTTGCGGTCCCATCAAAGATTGCAGGCGAAAGGATGATGCAGTTTCCTCAAAATGTGCATTTTGTAACAATAAGCAAACAAACAGACAAACACGCAAATAAATAAATAAACCCAACAACGCAGGACTCTCATGGTCTAGAGGTTACGGTGTTTGCCTCTCATTCAATAGGTCCCGGTTCGAAACCTGACAAGGACTGAAAATTTTCTTCTGTAAAGTTTTCTCCTTTCACCCCCTTTCCTGCTCTCTGGCAAAGTTCTGTTGTCTGCTTTCGTCTCCTCTTTCTGCCCCCCACCCCCTCACCTCCTTTGCCCCTTCCTCTGGGCTCCTGACTCTTTCTGCAGCCTTTCTACTGCGTCTCCTTGGCTTCTTCTTACTGCTGTCTTTCAGCCATACCCCTGATCTTATGATAGGAAAAATCTAACACCTAGCCTTCTTGGATGAGGGCGAACAATTTCTGAGGTCCCGTGCGCAAGTTGCGCACGTGAAAGATCCCTTGGTGGTCCTAAAAGCGAAAAAAAAAAAACAACAGAAGAAAAAAAACCCAACGACAACACGCACATAAAAAAAGACACGAGGTCCTCATAGTTTGCAATGTCTTGTTAGCAATAACTCACCACAGACCATAGACTTATAGCCAGCCTAACCCTAGACCGTACACTGCCATGATGGTGCCTCTCTTCCTTGTCCATAAAACCGTCGATGCGAAGCCTTACAAAATGACGGCATGGATTATTGGGAGTTTTGGGGTTATGTAAGTTAAATCCGTTTTGCTTGTTGGAATCTAATGATTGTTGTTTATCAAAGATAAAAACAACCCCCCTACCCCACCAGGGCAGTGCTACTGACTGGAGTTGTCTTTAGACCATTCAAAGAGGTGGGGAGGGGGGTATTAACATGTTCCTATGCACAGTAGAATTGTAAATTGGCTGATTTATGGGGGGGGGGGTTGTTTTTGTAAAGTGTTTTACGGCGCTCGTAACTGCAA
Organism: Aplysia californica; assembly: GCF_000002075.1. NCBI lineage: Eukaryota > Metazoa > Mollusca > Gastropoda > Aplysiida > Aplysiidae > Aplysia > Aplysia californica. Next base: position 1,233,200 of record NW_004797303.1, read on the forward strand.
AAGGTCATATGAGCGCGCCGGACACACCTAATATTTTCAGTTGGTAGGAAATTTTGAATTTTGCCCGGGTGGCGGCTGAAGCCTACTCTCATCGATTTTAGACCACCAAGGGATCTTTAACGTGCGCAACTTGCACACGGGCCATCCGAGATTTTTCGCCCTTGTCCAAGAAGGCTAGATGTAGATCTTTCCTACCAGAAGATCAGGGGTGTGATTGAAAGACAGCAGTAAGAAGAAGCGAAGGTGTAGCAGTAGAAAGGCTGCAGAAAGAATCAGGAGCCCAGACAAAGGGGTAAAGGAGGTGAGAGGGTGGGGGCAGAAAGAGGAGACGAAAGCAGACGACAGATCATTGCTACAGAGCAGGGAATGAGGTGAAAGGAGACAAATTTAGAGAAGAAAATTTTTCGGTCGTTACCGGGATTCGAACCCGGGACCTTTTGAATGAGAGGCCAACACCTTAACCTCTAGGCCCCGAGAGCCCCTGCTGATTTATCAATGTCATGCTCATACTGTGCCGGAACAACATGGGAGAGCTGCTGCTTTTTCTTTCCTCATCCTTACTGTCGTCATTTTTCCTCTACTTCTTTTGTATGTTTACCACTCTTTTGTGAACTGCTATTTGCGTAGTGCCCTGATATTCGAAGCAGACTTTTTGCTGTTGAGACAAGAGAGGCGAGCGGAGTAAGCCTGATTCCACGTTTAGACTTTTCCGTTGACATCCACCTCTTGGCGCGCATGTGACCTTATTATGCCGTTGTGAGCGCCGTAAAACCTTCCCGAAACTGAACTCTATTGCCGTAATCCTATCCTCAACTATCATTCCCTTTGCTGGATATCTATGTCGCAATTACTTTACTGATTACAGGCTGAGTTCACCACTAGTTACGTCACTGTGTCCGACAGTCCTTGCTCCCCCCCCCCTCTCTCTCTCTCTCCTTCTCTCTTGTTCTCTCTTTCTCTCTTTCTCTCTCTCTCTTTCTTTCTTTCCATCTCTTTCTATATCTCTTCCTCCCTGTCTCTCTCTCTCCTTCTTTCTCTCTCTCTCTTTCTCTCTTTCTCTCTCTCTCTTTTTCTCTCTTTCTCTCTCTCTTTCTCACACACATAAATGCAAAAGCAAAAATACACACAGGCACGCACAAACAAACACACGTACATACAAACAAACAACCACCAACAAATCAATATACAAAGAAACACACACACACATACACACACATACAAATCACAAACAAACAAATAAGAAAATAAACAAATGAACACACACACGCACAGCATATCCTC
>NW_004797303.1:1235081-1236977 GCF_000002075.1 Aplysia californica
CCCCCCCCCTCCCCCAGCCCCTTTTCTATATGGTGATGAACGAAAAACCCAACAGCCATTGACGCACAGACAATAGAAAAGACCGCGAAAGGACCCCCATTCATCATCAGTAGTATTTGACAATTGTATTTCTCGCAACCTCATCCGGGCCAAATCAAAAAGCCGACCAAAAGCGCGGCGGTTATTACAGAATCCGACTGTTCCTCATTGTGAAGAGAGAGCGTTCTAATTTGGCCGGCTTTTCCCTCGTGTGTCTTTTATCCGCGCTTGTTTGGCGTGTCGCGAGTCCAGGTAAACAAGGTTCTAACTCTCTCAGCTTTGACTGTTTGGAGCAAGAGTGTTGAAGAGACCCCTCCCTTCCCAACATTCCATCACCCCCCCCTCCTTCATTCCCCCTTTCCACCCCCCACCCCCACTCAATCCATCACTACCCCCTTCCCTCTCTCTATCACTCTCCATCCCCACACCATACCACCATGCCCTAATACACTTCATATACTCACTCTACATCATAAATGGCAAATGGATCATGTTAAGTAAAAAATTGTCACCCCTATTTCTCTATTTTCTTATATAAAACCATGTTATTAAGTAAAACGAAGCACATCCAAACAATAGTGGTCATTTAGAGCTGGGAAAAACTATGACAGACAGTCTTTGTTTAATTTTTTGTTGCAGTAAAGAGAACCACATCGACACAATAGAGGTCATTTGTGAGACATCATGGTGAAATCAGGCACTCGTCAAAATAATGAAATCGAAGAAATAGGCATTTTTTTCGCCAGTTTTGTGGCTCAACATCTTTAATATCCACATTAAAAACACATTTTCATGTAAATTTGACTGAAAAACGTTTATTTAAGGTATACAATATTTTCAGGTTTCAGTTTTCAAGGACTCTCAAGCTATTTAAGTTATCAAAGTTTGGCGGACATTTTCTCTCTAATTGTATAACTAAAACAAGGCGACCCTACCCCCTTCAATCGCAAATATCTCGGCTTCTATTCAAGATAGATAAATATGTTTTAAGTGGAAGCAAGACAAATGAATAAGCTTTCAGATGACACCAATAACTCCATATGTCCAAAACTTGCCCAGCGCCTGATTTTACCAAGTCACAACAAATTTGAGGCTGGGAAAAAATAAGACAAACAGACTGACAGAAACAACAGAAGGAAAGTGAAAACGTAGGACTACTACAGACACCCTCCAACCACCCACTAAGACAGTCAGACAGACAGACAGACAGACAGACAGACAGACAGACAGACAGACAGACAGACAGACAGACAGGTAAAACAACCAGCCAGTGTTGAGAAGTACGACCTACCAGTGGAGCCTCCAACTACCCGCCATGTTACTTTTGTTCTTCGCTTGGTGAAGATATCATAGTGAGTAAAATCATTGTTGAATTTGCACATATGTGTCGCGACGCGGTGGTCAAACATATAGGGTTTGGGTATATCATTATCACATTTCTTCATTTGTCTTCCTTTTGATTTTTCAAAAATACAATTCTATCTAGAATAGAAGAGAGATATGTGCGATTGAAAGAGGTAGAGGGCACCTAATTTCAGAGATAATATTAGCGAGTTCATAGCTTGAGAGTCCTTACAAACCAAAAAAGTACATTTTTTTTGTGCCTTTAATCAACGCTTATCAGTAAAATCCACACCAAAATGGTTCTTTTAATGGACATACAAGGCGCAGAGCCAAAAACTGCCGGTTTCTTCGATTTTATTATTTTGAAGAGCGCCTGATTTCACCACGCACGATGCCTCACACATTATCAAAAGTGAGGGTATCTGAGTTAGAACCTTGTAGCTCAGAGGTCGCTGTGTGTTTCAAGCCCTGTATCAATCACATCCCGGTATTCCCACTGAGGGTTAGCAGCAG
>NW_004797303.1:1237077-1239705 GCF_000002075.1 Aplysia californica
CCACCCAACCAACGTCCACTCATCCTCTTCCTCGTCCCCCCTCGCTCGCCCTGTCAATAAAGACTTTTCTATTAAAACAGGAAGTCCCAGTAGACCGTCGAGATCAGCGAGCGTTCCCACCGTTTGGACAAGCCCTCTGTCTGACAACGGCTGAAATGACGTAGACAATCCTGGAGTACAATTCTCAGTTTTGTTTGCGCATCGCTTTTGTTGGTGTCGCGGTTCTTTTCTTCGAGAGTTTTTGCTTCTGAATGAAGGCAGAGAGAGAGCTGCTGAGTGGAGGTTATGCTCATATGTGTGGCAGCGTGGTGGAATCAGGCTCTCGTCAATTTTTGGGCATGTAGAGTTATTTGTAGCATCTTAAAGCTTGTTCACTTGTCTTTATTTGGATGAAAGAAAGTATCCATTTATCTTGAATACAAGTCGAGATATTTGCGAAAGAAGGAGGTTGGGGTCACTTGATTTCAGAGGTAAAATTAGTTAGAAAATGGCCGCCACAGATTAGTTATTTCCTTAGCTTAAGAGTCCGTGGTAACTGAAAATTTACATTTTTTGTGCCTTTAATCAACGTTTTTCAGAAAAATCAACTCAGAAATGAGTTCTGTAATGTGCATGAAAGGTGTTGAGCCAAAAAACAAACAAAAGTTTGATAAAAATTCACAAACCTGCAGAAAAATGCAAGTTTCTTCATATTGATTATTTTGACGAGAGCCTGATTCCAGCACGCTGCCTCACATATCATCAAAATGTCGTCATCGTTTTCGTTGTTCCTGAATATCTTGTTTCTTTGTGAAATTTCTTATTTCTTGTTTGTTCGCAGAAGATTTTTGGCTGTTTCGTATCGTCAGTGTGTGGGTGGTTCAGTGGGTGGTTGCCGGGGGCTCTGGTGTGGTTTGGTCCTTCTTTCCTATCAAGCATCTACCGTCCTTTTCTCTCCTTCTTCTCTTATGTGTTTATTACTATCTTTTTACACTTCTAATTTTAGGCATTTGAGTGACCTAAATGTGTTACAAGTGCTGTAAAAGTCTTACTTAATCATAAACAGTGGGGGGTTAGAGCGTAAACGATAAACACATTGTTTTTTTTAGCTATTGGGATACGCAGCATGCGTCATATGAACCACAACTCTGTCGCCTCAATTGTTCAGAAAGAGGCAACAGCAACATTTCAGGAGACCCCGTCGATGCAAAAGATGAAATGGTGTAGGTTTAGTGCTTCTGTCAACACTACTAGGCTATTTAAGAGGCAGGACCTGAGAGTTTAACGATCATCTCCGAAAGGACCGAACAAAATGCGAAACAAGTGAAAAGTGCCTTTTCCGAGGACAAAACTTAGAGCGAGCTGAAGACTGAACCCAGGAACCCTCAATCTCACGATTACGGTCCAGTAGCCAAGAAATACATGTTTCCCCGGAGTACTGTCTTCTTATTTAGGTCGTCTAGACACTTGTCTTTGTCCGATAGAATAGACTAAACATAAACCATGTCACCTAAGCAGAGACTGTGCCCACCATTTCGGAACTTCACGGTGACATTAAAGACGGCTCTAGTAGGGAACGGGATAGAGGGTGCCCACGTCCCTCGTAACTCATTGGAGCAGAGGAAGATTGTACTAACGCTAACATTACTTAAACGCAATTCCACATCAACTCTCATCACATCATTGTTTTAAAAATCATCATTGCTCTCAGATAATTAATTTACATCTATAATCCTTGAATCTCTATCTGCAACAGTAAAATTTCATACTAGACTAAGTATTTACGTAACACACTTTTGGACATTATGAGACGCACATTTTTCTACTAATCAGATGGTTTCAATATTATAAATGGGCAAGGGTTAAAAAAAACAACAACCGACCACTAGGCCACCGACGCCACTTGCAACAAGCAACAAAATATCAGGAAACCGTGTCGATGGATACAGACAGAGGAATAAGAAAGACAACAGTCATAAGGAGCGGACACAAGAAGCGTTTGAAGAAGAATTTTTTTTTTAATGCATGCTGCCTGCTTAATGCCAAGCCTATTTTAAGCCATTTTTATTCACTATTCTAACTTTCGGCAAGCTAAATAAAAAAAGACCTCCCGTGGGCTAGAAGTTAAGCTGTTTGCCTCTCATTTAAAGGTCCAGAGTTCGAATCCGGGTAGCGACTGAAACATTTTTCTTTCACCGCCTTTCCTGCTCTCTGTCTTTGTCTCCACTTTCTGTCCCCACCCCTCAACTCTTTGCACCCTCCTCTTGGCTCCTGACTCTTTCTGCAGCCTTTCTACGGCTTCTCTTTGGTTCCTTCTTACTGCTGTCTTTCAGTCACACCCCTGAGGCTATGGTAGGTAAGATCTACACTTAGCCTTCTTGGACAAGGCCGAAAAATCTGGGAGGTCCCATGTGCAAGTTGCGCACATTGCAGATCCTTTGGCAGTTTTAAATCGATAAGAGTAGGCTTCGGCCGCCACCTGGGCAAAAATTTAAAGTTGCTACAAACTGAAAATATTTGGTGTGTCCCGTGCGCTCAGTTTATGACCTTATGCAGTTGCGAGCGCCGTAAAACACTAACTAAAAAAATAAAATAAATTAAAAACAGCAACAAAACAACAACAATAAAAATTTCAGTTTAACAAAACAA
>NW_004797303.1:1240253-1243126 GCF_000002075.1 Aplysia californica
ACACACAAACACACAAACACACACACACACACGTGCACACATACGCGCATACACATACACACACACGCACACACGCACACACGCACACACACACACACACATCCACACAAACACACACAAACACAAACATGCACACACACGCAGGCTTATAGTCACATGCATAATATAAATGAACAGTAATATAAACAATGATAATTCTTAAGCCAGATACATACTCAGAATTCTAACAGTAATTCAATGTTTTTCCTGATGCATGCTCTAAGGTCATATTAATACTAAGCCGTTGTGAGATGGATGGGTTTGTCTTGATCTCCCAGTCAACAGGTTTGCTAGTACTCATTCATCATTCTTGGATCAGCTACTGTTCCCCAAAAATGATAACATTTTCAATTTCCTGTGATGTGCCTTCTTAACTTTTCTTCTTTTTAACGATATGTGATAGGATTATCGTTGTCTTAGAATTACAAAGTTCTATCTGACATATTTCGCCTTTTCGAATTACTAAAACCATGAGGACAGACACAAAATATTCTATCTCTTCTATCAAAATCGTAAGATTATTCGGAATCGTTATCAAGATATTTAAAGAATTGTTTTTGAAAAAGCTTGACATACTGTGAAACACAAAATCTTTTACGTCAAATTTCTGGAAATTAAGTACTGAGCTGATAGAGCTTTGTAATTCTGAGAAAGCTTTATGGGTCTCGTTCTTGCCCATAGATCATTCTTCAGGCAGGACCTTCCATTACTAAAATGTGTGTTTTTTTGTTTGTTTCGTTTTGTTTTGTTTTTTGATGGGAAAACTGACACCATGCGGAAGGAATTGAAGTTAGATTGGGTAAATGTGTCAAGACGCGGTTGAATCAGGCGCTCGTCAATGTTTGGACATTTTAAGTTATTGATATCATCTTAAAGCTTGTTCATTTGTCTTGATTTCGAATTTTAAAAATACCCATTTTTCCTAAGTACAAACATATCGAGGTATTTGAGATTGAAGGAGGTGGGGGACCCTGGTTTCAGAGGTAACATTAGCAAGAACATGGAGGCCAAAGTTTGGTCATTTCCATAGCTTGAGAGTCCATGAAAACTGATAATGTACGCTTTTTGAGCCTTGAGACAACGCTTTTCCAGTGAAATCTACACAGAAATGTGTTCTTAAATAGACATAAAAGGTGTTGAACCAAAAAACAAAATTTAGATAAAAAATCACCAACCTGACGGAAAAGTGCACGTTTCTACAATTTCATTATTTTGCTGAGCACCTGATTTCCCCACGGTGCCGCAGAAATATGCACAGAAAGCACTTAGAGGATGAGAACCACACGGGGAGAGGATAATCATTTCTTTAGTAACCTTAAGGTGGAAGAGCATTGACGTTAACTCTAGAAAGTCGAAGTTCTATCTTATCAATTCATAGCTTTGAGAAACTGGACGTTAAAAATATGGATTTTTACAATATGTTAATCATTTTCAAAAGCAATTCTTTGAACGTTTTGACAACAACTGCGGTAGTCAAGTGGTTAGGCTACCGGGATCGTAATCGTGAGGTTGCGGGTTCGGGACTTCGACCTGCTGGCCCGACGTTATGTCCTTGAGAAAGACACTTTACACGAATTTTCCTCACTTCACGCAGGTGGGAATGGGTACCCGGCCAAAGACAGAGAAAAATCATGTCAGTATGTTAGCGTTTTTGAGCCCATAAATAGCATCTTGCACTGTATGCTTCCCAGGAAGTGGAATTTATTTCAGAATGCTCTTAGGACTCTGCTGGGGTAATAGTATAGCTCATAAAGCGCATAGAGCTTGATGTTGAGCGGGGATTTGCGCTGTACAAATGCTTTCTATTATAATTGTTATTAATAAACTTACATCCCCCTCCCCCTCCCCCCCAGCCAACCGGGCCTCACTCTTAATACGTGAAAATCCCTGGTCTCCCCGATCGGACCCCCTGCAAAAAAAACACCGACAAAAAAGCAATCCCCAACCCCACCCCCAAACAAAAAAACCAATTAGCAAAAAACCCCCCAACAAAAACAAAAAATTAATTTTAAAAAATAAGACCCCCCCGCCTCAACCTTAAAAAACAGCAAGAAACTCATCAAAAGTAAAATAAAGACCCTACTATTAACTGAACATTACGTACAGTAAGAACATGCGGCTATTTGAAAGCAATTGACCATAATATGTAAGGTATCGTGGTGAAATATCGTCGTCGTCTAAATAATGAAATCGAAGAAAACGGTATTTTATATGTTTGACAATTTTTATTAATTTTTGGTTGTTTGGCTTAACATCTTTTTGTCCCTTAAAAATACTTTGCAGTGTGACTTTTTACTGAAAACGTTGATCAAAGGCGCAAAAATGTAAATTTACAGTTTACAATGACTCTCCAGCTTTGAAAGTCCCCAAACCCCCACATTTTTCATCCCAAATATATCGACTTCTGTTGAAGATAGATGAGTAATAATATTTCATCGAAAGCAAGACAAATGAACAAGTTTTAAGATTATACCCAAGACGGAAATAATATTCCGTCTTGGATTATACCAACAACAACTTATGGCCCAAAAATAGACGAATACCTGATCCACCACGCTGCACAAGTTACTTTCTAAAACCGCTGAAAATAAACAGCCCACACTCCCCTCCCCCCCCCCTCTCCCAGACAATGTGCGTGACGTCATGTTTATGTTGTGAATGAAGAACACACATATCGCTTACGCTGTCACAGCTTAGCGTCTGACGTCATCAACTTCTTCCTTTTTCTTCTAAACATTCTCATATCAATGTCGGCCATAAAATTGTTTGTAAACAAGGCATACTCACGTTCTTAGTCTTTCTCTCTCTCTCTCTCTCTCTCTCTCTCTCTCTCT
>NW_004797303.1:1244534-1254191 GCF_000002075.1 Aplysia californica
TCTATGTGTCTGTGTTTATGTCTGTGTTTATGTCTGTATTTGTGTCTGTGTATGTTTGTGTGTTTGTGAGTGTGTGTGTGTATGTGTGTGTGTGTGTGTTTGTGTGTTTGTGAGTGTGTATGTGTGTGTGTATGTGTGTGTATGTGTGTGTGTGTGTGTGTGTGTGTGTGTGTGTGTGCGTGAGTGTGTGTGTGCGTGTGCGTGAATCTAGCAACACGTACGTCACAAAGATCTAGTATGAAATCCAACACCTTTCATTCAGCCTCACATATCGCCAGAGGCTGTCTTTAAATTAGTTCTAACCACACCTCAAACTCGCCCACCCACCACCTTCTCCACCCTTCTCTCTCTCTCTCTCTCTCTCTCTCTCTCTCTCTCTCTCTCTCTCTCTCTCTCTCTCTCTCTCTCTCTCTCTCTCTTTTCGAAATCTTTGAGATACGAGACAGTACTCTGAAATTTGACACCTTAGCAGCTCCTCTTTGATATAAATCAAAACCATCACCACATAGCAATTTTTTTTTTTTCCTTTTTTGTTCTTTAATAATGGAGATCTTGGGAAGGATTTTAGTTCAACATGATCAAAGAAACTAGAGAGACCTCTGTTCTGTGACTTCTGTCGCGAGCTTAGGGTGGAGGGAAAACAGGTGAATAAGCAAACTTGTCATAACAAAGTTCTTTTGATTGATGGTTCTATCTGAGGATAATGGTTATTATTGTATGTATTCTGTCTGTCTATCTATTTGTCTGTCTGTCTGTCTGTCTGTCTGTCTATCTCTCTGTCTGTTGATATGTCTGTCTGTCTGTCTGTCTGTCTGTCTGTCTGTCTGTCTGTTATGTCTGTCTGTCTGTCTGTCTGTCTGTCTGTCTGTCTGTCTATCTGTCTGTCTGTCTGTCTGTCTGTCTGTCTGTCTGTCTTTCGTTGTCTCTCTTTATCTCTCTTTCTCTGTCATCATCATGTAATTGCTCTATCTTTCTTACACGATATATGTCTTTGTATTTCTTTATTAATTTCTTCATCTCTCTGTCATAAAAGAATTAAAAATCTTAAAATAAAAGCAAGTATAATGTTTGGAACTATTTCTTCAGGTTTTTAGGTCAGAGAATAAAACGCTGGCTGTGCAACGACAAAAAAACAAAAACAAAACAAAATAAAAAACCCAACAAGAAACACCCCCCAAAAGAAAACACCCTCCCACTCCCCCCTCCCCCCAAAAAACCTACCAAAAAACCCCTAAAAATGTGTAATCCCAAAAACAAAACAAAATAGAGCAAATCAGAATACCGACCTCACCTCCAAATATTTTTTTTTTTTAATAGATAATATATAACCTTTGTATAGCGCAAATCTCCTCTCAATAGCAAGCTCTATACGCTTCACAATCCATAGTATTACCCCAGCAGACCTGAGAGCATTATGAAACAACCTCAACTTCCTGGGAAGCATACAGTGCAAGCAGCCATTTATAGGCGCTAAAATACTAACATACTGACAAGATCTTAACGGTACCCATTCCCACCTGTGTGAAGAGAGGAAAAGTCGAGTTAAGTGCCTTTCCCAAGGAGACAACGTCGGGCCCGTGGCTTGAACCCCTGAACCTGCAACCTCACGATTGCGAGTCCCGTAGCCTAACCACAAAACACAGCTAAACAACAAAAAAAAAAAACAGCAAAAAACTCAACCCAAAACAGAACAAAAACAAAAACGAAACGAAACAAAACAACGTAAATACAAAACCTTAAAAAAGTCCCCCCCCCCCTCCCCCTTCCCCAAACACCCACCACCACCATCAGTTTAACACAGAATACATCACCAGTAATTTATTATTAACTTTGGGGAAATCAAAAACTAGGACTTCGTCCCTGTCTCTGGGAGCCAATGAAAGAATCCACAGAAACGCGCTCGCTCTTCTTTCTATAGTCTGTCAGTTCAAATATATTTATAAAGGAATAGACACAATGAAAATTAAAGACTAACCGAGGTAAAAACAACTAACCGAAAAAAACCAGCAAAAAGAACCCACCCCAACCTAAAAACAAAACAAAGAAACAAAAGGAAAAACGAACTAAAGAAGAATTTAAAAAACAATTAATGCACAACAACCAAAAAGCAGACAACCTCCCCCACCCCCTCCCCCACCCCCAACAAGAACAACAAACAACAACATTAACAGTAACAAAAACAACAACAACAACATCATCGTTATCAACTACAACAATTATAACAACAAAATGAAAAGCAACAGAAACCAGGACAAACAAATATAACATTGATTAGATCCCTTCCTCCCTCCTCCATTACTTTCTTCCTACCCCATCCCTTTCTCCCTCCTCCATCCCTCTCTCCCTCCCCCATCCCTTCCCCTCCTCCAACCCATGAAAAAACTCAACAGTAGCTAATAACAGTGTGACAATAATTGACTGTAAGAACAAACTACAAAGAGAAACCAACACAACCACAAGGAAGCAAGTCTCAGGCACAAAGGATAGAATCCAAACAAATGCCTTGTTTTTCACTGCTGTCTGCCAGTCTGGTTTAATAAACACAAAGAAGAGAGTACCACAGAAAGTTTTAATAAATACAAAGAAGAGAGTACCACTGAGAGTAGTTAACTACAAACTGAATAAATAACACAGTACTACAGATGAATAAAGAGACAACTAAAGAAATGATGTGGTAGATTAGAAAGGGATTACCGATTCTAACTCTTGAATTCTAAAAACAACACAAGTGAAAACTCACGAACAGTAAAGCAAACAAACAAAAACCAACACAAGCATTAGAATGAGATAGAAGACATGAAATACAAACTTACACAAACAACTGTAAAGGAAAACCAAAACAAACAAACGTTAACGAGAAAAAAAGAGAAGAAAACAACAACACAATTAAACCCAACCAGCACAAAACAAACGCAAAAGCCTCTAGAGCAGAACCAAAGTCTAGAAAAAGCTCCATTACCGATAATCACAGAATTCTACACTTATAGAACGGGATCTGTACCACGTGACTTGTGAGGAATTGAAGACCGAAAACAATGGCGTCTTGGGGGCAAGATTTATCGTTTTTGGAAGTAACCCTATAGCTTTTAAAGCAAGAGCGGCTTTTACAAACGAGTGAAAAGTGGAACATTTACTGTCCAGTTTGTAATTTTGAGTTACAAAATTCACTGTGCAACCTAGAGATTGGAATTAAGGTTTCAAATTGTTGTGTTTTTGGGTGCAACAACAGAAAAAGCAGACACAGAGAGTTTATAAATATAAGATCTACAGAACTGTGAAAAAATTCGTAACAGGGATGGGATTGTTCACAGCACTTCTAGCTTCCCATACACATTTTGCATATGGCCTACGTAATTTTTTAGTAGCAAAACTTGTTACAAGAAATTTATTTTACACTGAACATATTTTCTCACTAGATCTAATTAATGTTCTCAAAACATGCGTTCAATAATTAGCTTTATGTCGCCAGCAGAAGTAGAAAAAAGGACGGACTTGCTTTTAAAAGAGATTTTTAAAAATATTGGGCTAGTATTTATTAAAGAATTTTCTTTAAAGAAATTTCTAGAATAATATAGAACCTATAGATGTGTACAAATGTTTGAAAAAAATACCCATCGGTTAAGACGAATTGATATAGATCTAAGTCATTGTGTAAAAGCAGGAGAATCTAGATCTAGGTGTTCGATAGTTCAATAGCCTAGATATTTGATAATAAGTTGCGGATCAAATTTTTGACCGCATGCTACAGTAGTAGAGATAGCGTATTATTTTCATCCGAAACATTAATTTCAGCATCCATACACCTTTTTGGGCCTTTATATAAGCACGTGTAGGCCTACTTGAATTATGTTACCTTCATAATTGTTTTTGAAAGCATTTTCAATTCCTTTCACTTTCACTTCTCACACGCGGGCACATATAATTATGATTATAATTTAAGATTCCAAATTTGACGAATGTATTATTAAATAGCGTATAATGCTGAGTTAGCCAATGCATTGCAATGCGCACTATGATCAATTATTGAATTGTAACAAGACTTCAATTTGATCCGTAAAGAGACCACTTATTTTTTATACGTGTTCATGAATGTGTGTTTGTTTACTGTGTGCGGGGATTAAAAATTAAAGATTAAAGATACCAGATCTGACGAATGTATTTAAAAAATAGCGAAATAGTGCTGGGTTAGCCGATGCCTTGCGATACACGCTTTAATCAATTAATTGAATTGTAACAGCTCTTCAATTTGATCCGTAACAAGACACCACTTATTGTTTCTTATATGTGTTCAAAAATGTGTGTTTGTTTACTGTGTGCGGGCATTAAAGATTCCAGGTCTGACGAATGTATTTATTAAATAGCATAGGCCCATAGGGCAGGGGTGGCCAACGCATTGCGATACGCACTTTTATCAATTAATCGAATTGTAACAGGACTTCAATTTGATACGTAACAAGAGACCAATTATTTTTTCTTACGTGTTCAAAAATGTGTGTTTGTTTTCTGTGTGCGGGGATTACAGGGGGACAAGCCCATCCCCTCGACATGTGATCCAGGGTATGGGGATACATTTTTCTCAAACTGCACGCAGCTCTGAAATCCTTGACCAGTGACCACTCACCATGGAACTCTTTCTGTTATGACTGTAGACACAAGTTTCTTCATTATCACATCTGAATGAGCCTATCATTCATGCATTAGAAATTACACTCCCAACACACAGAAAATGACTTTGAACATATATTCAGGAAACATATGCCAGTTCCACTCTTGTTTACTTTGTTTTGCATTATTGGCTTTTATGTGTAAACCAATATTTTGAGGCCTTGTTTTTGGCAGCATGTACAATAGGCCTATGTACTTTATGTGCAACCGACACATTCTCAAATCTCTTGTATTTGTTAGACTCGCACGTGCTTTAAACAAAGCATGTTGTTGTACACATTGATGCAAACACAGAGATGAATTCTTAAAGTGAGAAATAATACATTTCCTCAATATCAGCTCAATTAATTTATTTATCTCTTTTTAGTAAATTGGAGAAAAGGCTTATATTGTTCTTTTTTGCTTGCTTTGGATGGCCTTAAGTCTAATGACAATATTATTGTAGTGAGCATGTTACTGTCAGCGCCCCCTTTATCGTAGATCTAGTACTAATCAAGATTATATCTAGATATTTTGCCAACAGAATTAATGTTCATAATTAGTGTTATTATCAAGTGTATTGTGATTGTGAAGATCTTTAGTAGATCTAGAGATCTAGATCTATCTAGATCTAGATCCCATCCCATCATTAAAAAAAACAACAAACCAACAATACAAATACAAAAACAGAATAACATTGCCAACTATGACATATTGTTGGCAATAAAAATGTGCTAGACTATTTCACTACATTTCCACTTCGAAGAAAGTTTTAAAATACGGATGTAAGGTGTCTTCCAAGCACTACCACTAGCATCAGCGTGCATAGCAACGCGAAGCCTCGCTGTGCGGCGCAGCCAAAGGTGCCCTCAACTGGCCGCAAGGTTTTAGTTTCAATTCCTCACGGCGAATCAGCGATCGCAAAGAGGGAGTTCCGCTTCTATAAGTGTAGAATTCTGTGCCGATAATTAACCCACGGAAAAAAGCAAAAATACAAACCACAGAAACTCAAAAAATAAAAACTGGGGCCTGTAGCCTGTCCCCGAGAACAAATGTGTGAAGATGCGGCAGAATTAGGCGCTCGTCAATGTTTTAGTATCTGGGGTTATTGGTATAATCGTAAAGCTTGTTTATTTGACTCTCATTTGATGATATCCACATCTGTCGTGAATATAAGGCGAGATGTCGGAGCTTGAAGGAGATTGGGGTTTTTTGGTTTCAGAGGTCAAATTAGTGAGAAAATGGCGGCCAACGTTTGTTGCTAAAAAAAAAAGCTTAAAAGACCTTGGAAACTGAAAAATGACATGATTTTGTTGCACCTTAAACCAACGTTTTTCAGTGGAATCCATACAGAAATGGTTTTTAATGCAAATAAAAGATGCTGAGCTAAAAGAAATGGAAAAACAAGGGCGAACTGGTAGGAAAATGCTGCTATCTTCGATTTAATTATATTGACGAGCGCCTGATTTCACCACGACGCCTTACAAATGAAAGAATCCCGACAAAAGCCCCACCCTACAACACGAACTGCCAACACGTCCCGCCTCCCTCTCTGCACATTGCTCTCTTACACGGTTTCTCATTTCCCTAGTGAGGGTCAATAATTGGTCCTAGCCCTCGACCTAACATGTCAGAATCACTTCATTAACAAGAGGAGACAATCTTACATAAGTTGATTAGAGATAATAGTACTATGAGATAGATGTTGACGCAGAGTCCCACTGTCTCCTTGCTAAGCTTAAAGTGTGCTGATGAGGCCCTGAAATATTTGTGAGGCAGCGTGGTGGAATCTGGCTCTCGTCAAAATAATCAAAGTGAAGAAACTTGCATTTTTCTGCAGGTTTGTGAATTTTTGTCACATTTTTTTTGGATTCAACACCTTCATGCCCATTAAAGGACTCGTTTTTGTGTGGATTTTTCTGAAAAACGTTGATTAAAGGTACAATAAATGTACATTTTCAGTTGCCACGGACTCTTAAGCTAAGGAAATAACTAATCTTTGGCCGCCATTTTCTCTCTAATTTTACCTCTGAAAACAGGTGACTCCCACCTCCTTCATTTGCAAATATCTCGACTTGTATTCAAGATAAATGGATATTTTTAAAATCTAAATAATGACAAGTGAACAAGCTTTGAGATCATACCAATACCTCTACATGCCCAAAAATTGACGAGAGCCTGATTCCACCACGCTGCCTCACATTAAATTAGTATCAATTTTGCTGCCTCAGAATCACAAAGTTCTATCCGACATTTTTGGCTGTTTTGAGTTAGTGAGACTATGAGGTGAGAAACCTAATGCTCTATCTGCTCTATCAAGATCGTTAGATAATTGGGAGTCGTTATCAAAATATTCAAAGAACTTCATTTGGAAAAGCTTAACATGATGTGAAACCGACAACCTTTGACATCAAAATTTTCAAAGCTAGGTACTGAGCAGATAGAACTTTGTTATTCTAGGGTGGCGAGTATACACAGGGTTGCAAGACCCAGCCAGTAACGATTTAATTTGTTTCCGGTGCCTGTTATCCAAGTTCAGTCGCTGTGCTAATTATTAGAGAAAAGGAACTCAAACTTAGACAGCAATTTAGAGTTTTATCATGTATCTATGTGTAGATGCTGTTTTAAGAAAACTTCATTCATTTTTGTTTCGATGGCTTTTTAGAGAGGTTTTCAGCTATCTTTGTTTAGATATGGTCAGGCCTGTCGAGAGGGGGGGTCAAGGGGGGGGGGGCAGTGCAAGCAAGCAAGAGGAAAAGAGAGAGAAAATAGAGAGAGAAAGAGAGAGAGAGAGTGAGAGAAAGAGAGAGAGTGAGAGAGAGAGAGAGAGAGAGAGAGAGAGAGAGAGAGAGAGAGAGAGAGAGAGAGAGAGAGAGAGAGCGTATGTTGGTATGTAATAGATATGCTACAGTAAAGTGATTATATATGCCTATGTACATTGTATTTGTTGGGTTGTTAAATTGCAGGTGAGGGTGGGTGGGGCCGGGGGGGAGGAGGGGCCCGAAGATGATTGCTGCCCCAGGGGCCGACCAGGCTCTCGACGGCCCTGGATATGGTGTTAGGGAAGTATCATCTACCTTTAGGTGCTGCTTTAGAGATATATTCTCTATGTTGAAAGGATGTTCTACAGAAATATCATCTACCAATCTGCAGGTGCTATATGTCGAGGCACCTTTTCGCCCTCTCCTCATCCCGCCTTATCTCTCTCTCCCTCTTTTTCTTTTCCCTCTACTTCTTTCTTCTGCCACACCCCTTCCACCTCCTCCTAATATCAATGTTATGTGCTATGGATAATTGGTCGTTCTCCACATCCCTGGGTGATTGGTCTCATCTCTTACTGTGCTTCTGCAGCTTCCAGTCCGTTTTCCTCTTTTTCTTTTTCTAGTTGGTGTCCAATACCACGTCTGATAGAGCAATCTTGTCTTGGGCATTTTTAAAACATGTTCAAAATATCCCTATCTTCTTCTTTGTATGGTCGTGTTGATATCTTCAATTGAATCTCTTTACAACACTCTATTACAGAAAAAAAATTGGTGGGTGGTGGAGGGGAGATGAGGTCGGAGAGATTGGAGTAGAAAGAGTGAGTGGTCAAGGGAGGATGGGGAGGAGTGAAGGATAGAAGGTGGGGGGAGGAGAAAGTGTGAAACAGAGTGGTGGGAGAAAAAGGGGAGGGAGGAGGCGGGAGAATGAGGGAGTTTAGAAGGAAAAAAAGAGGAAAACAAGAACTAATGGACAGAATGGGGGGAAAGAGAACGGGTGAGGGGAGAGACAGAAGAAATGAGAGAGAGAGAGAGAGAGAGAGAGAGAGACAGAGAGAGAGAGAGAGAGAGAGAGAGGGAGAGAGAGAGAGAGAGAGAGAGAGAGAGAGAGAGAGAGAGAGAGAGAGAGAAAAGAAGGGCCGAAGCATACTCTTATCGACTTTAGACCACCAAGGGTCATCTTGAAAACAGAACCTCCGAGATTTTTCCCCCTTACCCGAGAAGGCTAGGTGTTAGATCTTATCCACCATAAGGTCAGGGGTGTGGCTGAAACACAGCTGTATGAAGGAGCCAAGGAGGAGCAGTAGAAAGTCGAGAGAAAAAGTCGGGAGTCCAGAGGAGAGGGCAAAGGAGGTGAAAGGGTAGTGGCAGAATGTGGATACCAAAGGAGATGACAGAACATGGTTAGAGAGCAGGAACGGAAGTGAAATGAGAAACTTTTAGAGAAGAATATTTTACCGTCGCTGCCAGGTTTTGAACCCGGGACCTACGGAATAAGAGCCAAGTACCGTAAACTCTAGGCTAATGGAGTCCCCCTGATAGAGAGATGGAGAGAGGGTTTGCTCTTAGAGGCGGGGGTCTAGTATGACGGGAGTGGATTGGACTGGGTTGGGTTGGTGCGGGAAGAGTGTTTGAGAAAAACGAGAAAGAGAGGCAGAAGGAAACAGAGAAGTAGAAGGAGGGGGAGGAGGAGGAGGAGAAGGAGGAGGAGGAGAAGGAGGAGGAGAAGGAGGAGGAGAAGGAGGGTGATGAGGAGAAGGAGGGGGAGTGGGAGAGGGAGATGGCAGTTAGGGGAGGGTGTATGACGCGATGCGATTGGGTTGGGTTTAGGGGGGTTTGTGGTTCGGAGCGAGGGGTTTGGGGTTAGGATTGGGATTTCAGTGTTTGGAAAGGGGGAGGGAGAGGGGGAGGTGAGATGGGTCGAGGAATAATCCGTAAACATCCTGAGAGAACTAATATTTGTGTCGGAGTTGTGAAAAACATTAGAGGGGACACTGCGGGTATTAACTCTCCCCCTCCCCCCTCCCTCCCTTCCCCTAAACCTTGGCGGTCTGGCTTCTCCTAATGACGCTAAGCCTCTCCGCCATCATGCCACGATTAGCAGACATCCGGTTGTGACTTTGTCTACAAAATAGTTTGCGAATGTTCTTGAACAAAGGGGAAATGGTGCGTAGAATGTGAGGGCGACAGAAGGTGGGGTGGGGTGGGGTGGAGAGAGAGAGAGAGAGAGAGAGAGAGAGAGAGAGAGAGAGAG
>NW_004797303.1:1255233-1256917 GCF_000002075.1 Aplysia californica
CTCTGTCTGTCTGTCTGTCTGTCTGTCTGTCTGTCTGTCTGTCTGTCAGTCTGTCTCTTTGTCTTTCTTACCTTTTCTCCAGTGGATATGTTGGGTAAATTACTTAACAGCCCATAGACCTGGGTTTGAATCCTGTAACGGGTGGCCAGTTTGGAAAGAAAGCGTGATGTGTGTAATATAATCTCTGACACCGCGGTGTAATCAGACTCTTGTAAAAATAGGGACATTGAAAAGACAAATATTATTTCGCGCTTTGGGCATTTTTTAAGTCCCGATTAGGCTCACAATATTGGCTTTTGATTTGTAGGCATTTTTAGCTTCTTCAGCCTCTCTTACAACTATTTCATCGCATAACAACCACTTAAGGTCTTTTCTTGCCATGCTGGGCATGTTTGTCACCACCATTTCTTATAAAGTAAACCTTTTAGTTTTCTTTATCGCCCGTTTTCTCAAAACGTCGTTTTTCTATATATTTTTTTTTAAATAACCCCACCATTTTCCATTCAATCTTCATGAAATTTTTACAGAATGACGAGAATATTATTCTGCAAACTTGAATACTACCTCTGGAAAAAAATTCATTAAGAAAGTTCTAATTCGTTCAGGAAAAATTCAAGACAGATTTGTAAATCTAATGTTTGCTAACATGAATGCAAAGAAACAATCTACTTCCATAACAAAATAAGTGCGGTATTCATTACATAAGAAATGTAAACACAATCCAATATGGCCACTGTATCCTAGAAGCGAAACTTTTTCTTTTTTCAAATTTGATTGCAGATTTTCAAACTTCTTACTTACTCTTCCTTTTTCCTTCATCTGGTATCTTTAGGATGTTGAGAGAAGGTGAAGGTTTCGGTACTGTACTAGGTGGGTAGCGGCTGTGATAGATAATGACATGTTGATCCAGGACCTTTTTAACCTCATCCAGGCAAATCTGTCTTGGTCTTCCTCTTGATTTGAAGCCGGATTCTCGTGTGTTGTAAGCTCTAGCCGCAAGTTGTTTCTGGGGAATTCTGGTTATAATTCGTCCAAACAATTTAACTCTTTGACGCTCTATGAATTTGGTTACTGGTGGTATTCCGGTTTGTAGACGTATGGTTTCGTTTCTTATGCGGTCTCTTCTGGTGACGTTGATGTTTTTGCGGTGACACCTCATTTCGCATGCATTGATTGCTCTTTTGTTTGCCTTGTTTAGAGACCGTGTCTGGCACTGGTATGTTAATGTTGGTATGAAGATGCTATTGATGAGTTGGGATTTCACTTCGGTTGGGATATTCTTGCGACTTAGCAGTAGTGCTAGCTGGTAGGTCACAGCATTTGTCTTCATAAGGCGAAAACATAGAGAACGCCGATTTTGGAGACTGACTCAGTAAGCGCCGATACGTATAACGATTCCCTTATGATTTCCAATTTGCACCACATAGTACTGGCAGATTGAAGGCGGCTTTAAGCACCGATCGGAGTTGTCAGCTTTACCAGAATCCAAACTATAGGTCGTTAAGCCACAGTTGCCCACGGTTGAAAAAAATCCTGCTCACTCAGTTCTCAATATTTCAATTTGAAATTTTGGAAAATAAAGTGAAATGACCTGGACGTCACGAAAACTGTTTTTCTAAAATCGTAGTTTGTTTACCCAAAAAGATAGCTTATTTGGGCTTTGTATTTATCTCGAGCCCCAGTG
>NW_004797303.1:1257920-1260418 GCF_000002075.1 Aplysia californica
CTAACATTATATGGAACATTTCAAAGCAATCAAACAGAGGACTTCGCGCTGATTCGCTCTTAGGTGTGGGCAGCTGAGGCTGAACGACCTATACATTCTTATTACGCCAAAAAACTGTGAAGGGCGCCTCGCTGTCAACTTGCGACCTCAGTGCTTTCTTGTAGTATCTCCATTTTTTAACAGTGAATTTGTGACTTCTTCTTAAGCTCATTCTTTGTTGTGAACTGCTTTCACTGTTATTAAAAATGGAGAAGCGACAAGAAAGCACTGAGGTCGCGAACTCTCAATGCAGTCTCGCCGTCGCCAACTGGGGTTGAGCGGTTTGCGTGACGTCACCCGACTGGACAGGGGCCAATTTTAAAAGGCCATTTCAGAGCTGGTGTTTCACGGCAGCCAAAAAACTAATTACATTTTTTAAATAGGGATCGTTAAATTAGGGTGGCAGCCGAGCAGAATTACATTTAAAGCAATATTGTAGGAATTTCGAATTTTTTAAAATACCCAAATAAATGCTTCATAAATACCAGCTGTGTTGTGGTGTAAATATTTTCCATCTAGATCTAGGCTAGCGCCTGTCCGCGTCGATCTTCAGCCGCTTAAGTTTCGGCGTTCTCGATGTTATCGCCCATAGCTCTTGTTTCTATTTCTTTGTCCATACACCCATCTTGTGTGAAGCAAGATGCTTCCCAAATATTTAAATACCTTTACTTGTTGGAGTTGTGTTCCTTCAATAAAGATGTTGAGTTTCCCTGGGTTTCTGCTGACCTTCATAACTTCTGTTTTTGAAATGGACTTTTTCATGTTTAGGTGTTTACATTCCTTATTTAGTTTTGTGGTGTGTTTTTGTAATCCCTCTTCATCTGTATTTAATATACTCTGGTCATCAGCAAGTAGAAACTCGTTCAGTTCAGTGATGTTGTCATTTGCTGCACACAGGATGTTTTTATAAACTGCCATGATGTTCTCCAGCAGCTGTCCTCTTACACCATATTCCTCTAAAACTTTTTTAAAAAATTGAATCCTTACTGTGCTTGTTATATGTGGGAACTGTGGTACAATATGCTCCACTAATAAGCGAGATAGCCTTCAGAAGTAGCCCCCACCCCCATAAACCAAATTCTATTTTATCTATTTACTTTTTTACTCATTAACAAGGGCGGTTTGTTAACTGGGCAAGACAGGCGACGCGGTCAAATTTTTGTCAGCTCTACTGTTGACACGAGATTTATTGCCGCTGATGATTTTATTCAGTTTAAAGTAAATCCGAATAAACATGTTTCAACATTCAAAAAGCACCTTGCTGATTTGAAGGCGTTCAAATAGACAAGTGGGATTCACTGCTGTTTTGTCGTGACAGAGCCGCATTCCTTCACCTTTGTTTATCGCACCGGCTCGTAACTTTAAATCGTCTCCCGTCAAGCCGTCACATCGCGCAACTTTGTACGAGGACAAACGAACACGGCGGGTACAGTGATGAAGTAAATCTGCTAGGCAAATCCATCGACTGCCCTAAGAGCGAATATAACAACCCTTGATTGCCAAATTGGCCTCCGTGTTGCTTACAAATTCAGTAATGAGACTGTTTTGATTCTTGAGCAGCACAGACAAATGAAATACTTTATCAGCTCAATACATGTACTTATCATTCAGCCTTTCTCTACTACCATCAGAACATTTATTGTCAGCATGGCACTAATATTTTTTGTTTATTGAACTTTTAGCCACCTATAGTTCCTGTTTGGTTACTATTCATCTCTTTCTCCCCACTAATAACGTACCTGGCCCATATGAGTCTAGCCAGCGAAAAGAGGAATCGTCTAGTGAAGATATATAAGGAGAATTATAATGAGGAGCGATAGGGACTCGGCTGTCAGAGTCTGGGCCGAAAACAAAGGGCCTACCCCCTCCATTCCCTTCCCTTATCCACAGTCACCCAGCCTGACACCAAGTTCTATTATTAGCATTTGACACACTTCCCCACTTTTTTACCACAGTGTTCTGAAAACTGAGAAGTGAAATGAAGAACGTTTGATTACATAATGATGGAAAACTGTTGTGTGCTAACTTTGTCCAGCTTTGTATAGTAGCTGATATAGTTTCTGATTGTAGACTTAATCTGCAAGGGACAGCGTCATTGATACAGTATCAATTGACTTTTTGTCATCATACAGTACTGTTCTTATTACATATTTACAGGTCGAGTGCACGTCGATATTGTGTGTGGGTGTGTACAAACTTAGTAGAAAGTAAAAGTCTTTGGTTAAAGTACCGGAGGCCATGACCAGCAGTTCATTGTGCTTCTCACTTTCAGTTTGTTTTCTGGCATAGACTCTAGTAGTGTTTCTTTTTCTATGCCGTTCAAGTCAGTTTCTATTAACTCAGAAACTTCCATCATACATTAATCATAATATTGTTTCTTGACACTAACACAGATCTTTCACATTATATTAAAATGTTTACAGTGGTGTGTGTGTGTGTGGGTGGGGGAGGGGATGGGG
>NW_004797303.1:1260624-1264344 GCF_000002075.1 Aplysia californica
TGTGTGTGTGTGTGTGTGTGTGTGTGTGTGTGTGTGTGTGTGTGTGTGTGTTGTGAAGGAAGGAGATGGGGGGAGGAAGAAAAAGTCTATGTGAATAATGGCCGGTCAGTTCTATAAACCACGAGCCGCCACTGCTCATTAATTAATTAATTCATTAATTCATTTATTTAATTATTAATTCATTCATTCCTTTCTTCCTTGATTTATTGATAGATTGACTGATTGATTGATAGAATGGTCAATTGATTGAATATTTTCTTTCCTTTTTCCATCTTTCTTTATTTTTTGTGGGTGCGATGGGGAGAGAGGGGGGGGTGGGGTGTGGAGCTGAACACATTTATGCTCATTTAAAAGCACATTTCTGTGTGGATTTTACTCAATTATTTCTATTTTAAATTCCTGATCAATGGCACAGACAATAAATAATTCATTGCAGTTTCCAAGGACACTTGAACGATGGAGGTCACCAAACTTTGGCGGCCAATTTCTCAATAACTTTTCCTGGGACACTAGGCAACATCTCTTTTTTTCAATCGTTAACAACTCGACTTCTATTCAAGATAGATAGGTTTCCTTTTTTAAAATTAAAAGCCAAACAAATAAGCAGGGTTTAAAAAGACACCAATAACTCGAAATACCCAAAAATTGATGTGCGCCTGATTCATTTGCGTCGTGACACTGCTCTACCTCAGAACCTTTGGCCCTTGTGAGGTACTAAGACTATGAGGTGAGATATCAAATTATGTTCCATCTGCTTTATTACAATTGTAAGATTATTCGAAGTCGTTATCAAGATATTAAAAGAATTGCTTTCGAAAAAGCTTGACATGCATGTTACCAGGATACCTGGAGGTATCATCTAGGACTCAAAGGTTGACGTGTAATGACCCTCCATCCTTCACGGTTGCGAGCAGCCATTGCATATGCTGCCATATCCAGGCCAGCCTATGTTCTTATGTTGTCCATCCATGTTATTCTTTGACTTCCTTTGGCTCTCTTGCCTAAGATTTTTCCTTCA
This sequence comes from Aplysia californica, assembly GCF_000002075.1. Taxonomy (NCBI): domain Eukaryota; kingdom Metazoa; phylum Mollusca; class Gastropoda; order Aplysiida; family Aplysiidae; genus Aplysia; species Aplysia californica. The sequence goes on from NW_004797303.1 coordinate 1,261,643, forward strand.
AGCACCTCTTCTACAATATGAAACTTAAAAAAAATTTGAAGTAAAATGTCTCAAAGCTAGGTACTGAGTAGATAAAACTTTGTAATTGTAGGGTGGCGTCAGTATTATTTAAGTGAGTCTCTCCCCGTCTCCTTTTCTACCGTCGTCAGGTCTGCAGCAAACGATGGCGATCACGGCGCTTGCCTCTCATTCAATAAGTCCTGGGTTCGAAACCTAAGAGGGGCGGAAAATTGTATTCTCTAAAGTTTTCTCCTATCACCTTCTTTCCTGATCTCTAAGGCTGGTCCCAGAGTGCTTCTGTAGGTCTGATCTGTAGCTCGCCTAACGCGCACAATCTGCGTGTTAGCACAGCTGCAGTGTGCGTTGGCGTCTGTAGGATGTGGGATGTGGCAATTGACGGGTCTGACATTCTATGTACTGTGTACCGTGTGCCGTGCTACGCGATGCACCAGCGTTGATGGAACATCATCCACAATTCCATGACCGGATTTTAACAAATAATGTCAAATTGAAGAACCTTTTATTATATAAGAACGTAACAACCCCGAGTAAAAAATGTAAGACTTTTTATCCTTCATATTGATTTGACAAAACTTAAAGACTTTAATTTTAAAGGACTTTTTCTAAAGACCTGAAGGAACTCTGTGTGAGAGTTGTATACGCATTCTCTGCTTCAATCCTGTCTCCTCATTCGTTTGGTCTGTTTTCCTTCTTTCATAATTCCAATCTCGTCATACTGTATGATATTCTTTCATCATTACCAAGCACTTGCTTCGAGATCTCTCTACAGACACTGCACATAAAAATATTAGATCTAGATTGATCTGGAACTAGATCTAGATAAATTTTGAGGTGAGTGCTTTAAATCTAGATCTAATCTAGATCAGATGTAAATTAGTATTATCTAGGTCTAGATTCTAGGCCTTTCTAGGTACATTCCTCTGCGTCTCAAATCTTGAACTTTCTTCAATCTAGATTCTAGCCTAGAAGCACACAGGTCTAGGAATGTAAACAAACAGTCGAAACTAGGCCAACCTCTCTATTCGAAATTTTAATGTATGATAAAGTGCATTTCTTAGGATTTTCTGGTCAAGTGGTCATGCTAGCACCAATATCTAAAAGTAAAGCACCTAATAATACTTACTTCTTGCTGATTTTGACGACCTGTGAAAATTTTCAGTCGAAAATGAACAAGAACACTGTTGAATAGCACGTCTGACGCGTCGCACAACCCAGCTGACAACAGACGGACAACACAGAGACGCTGCTCAAGCACACGGTAATGTATACGTCCATTTGCACGGTGCGAGCTAGGCGAGCTACAGGTCAGACCTACAGAGTCACTCTGGGACCGGCCTGCCGTCTGCTTACGTCTGACTGCCAGTGCCAAAAGTGAATCCTAAACAAAGCGCAACAAAGTAAAATAATAGCTTGTGAAATATAAATGTCAAAAAAAAATTAACAAACATTAAATATATAAAGATGAGACAGACAAGGAAACGAAGACATCAGACAACAGGAGGGCGTCAAATCAAGAATGAACTACATCGAGAGACAACAATAAATAAGATGGTTAGGACACGTTATGAAAATGTGCCACAACAGCCAGGCTTAAAGGTCTACTGTGTTCGATTCTACGTCTTCAAGGCAACGAGAAATTATAAAAAGGAATAAATGATAGATCGAATGGAGTCAAAGGCACCCGTCAAAGGCACAACAACATGACGACCAAAAAACCAAAACAGTTCGGCAATTGTATGTCCTATCGACACCTTGAGGAAGGAAAAAAGTAAATTAATTATGAAAAATAGATAGATAAAACGGGAAACCAATGCTGTAATCTCGGAAAAATAATCATGGAAAAGAAAAAGAGCATATTGTTGCAAGTACTAAAGGGAGGAATGAGAAAAAGTCTAATACCAGAGATATCTAAAACACAATTTGGCTCTGTTCCTTTCAATGGTACATAAAGGTCTCGAACATCTAACTCTCACTGGCAAACTTGAAAACAAACGAGGCAGGGGTAGGCCCAGAGCAACCTTCTTATAGAACCTAAACAAATGGGTAACGGGGGAAAAACAGGGAAACATAGTTTTTTTAAAGAGGATCCTAGCAAAGGAATGTATGTAGGACGATGATCGCCGATGTCTTCCACGGATCTGGCACTGGGTGAGATAGATAAACAGATAGATACATAGACTGACTGATAGACAGATATATACAGATAGATAGACAGACAGAAAGAAAATAGACTGACTGATGTACAAACATAGATAGATAGATAGATAGATAGATAGATAGATAGATAGATAGATAGATGGATAGATATAGATAGATAGATAGATAGATAGATAGATAGATAGATAGATAGATAGATAGAGACAAGCCAGAAGAAGAGGTGGAATGATAAAGGAGGAGGAGGGGGTACAGTGTATCTCAACAACAAGTAACAACTCACACACACACTTCCTCCCTTTTCCCTCTATTCCCTCTTCCTCCTTAAGTCGTTATCTCTTTCATTCTCCCCTTCCTTCCTCATTATTGTCTTCCTTCTTCCCTCTCACCCTCCTTCACTATCTCCTTCCCCTCTTCCTCCTTCCCTATCTCCTTCCTTCCCTTCCCCCTCTCCTATCTCCCCACCCCATACCCTCTACCTCCCTCTCCTTTCCCTCTCCCCACTCCCTCCCTTGCTCCTCCCCCCA
>NW_004797303.1:1264444-1266491 GCF_000002075.1 Aplysia californica
CTCCCCTCCCCTCCCTATCTCCTTCCCCTCTTTCTCCCCTTCCTCCTTATCTCCTTTCCCTTTTCTCCCCTATCTCCTTTTCCCCGTCAACTCACCCCCTCTTTCCCTCTTCCCTCCCTCATGCATTATGCAGGAGACAGTGTCGGAAGAAGCAGCTTTCCCCAAGTCTACTAGGGGTGGTTTGCGGAGTCGTTCTGAGTTGCCGACAGATTTATCCTGTCGTTGGAAGTGCTCGGATGGCGAGAGCCGTTGAAGCCAGTCCGAACCCATTAGCGGAAAGGAGGACATTGCTGTGAAATACGCGCCCCTTGGGACTCTCGTAGCCTAGAGGTTAAGGTGTTCGCCTCTCATTTAAAGATCCCGGGTTCGAATCCGAGTAGCGACTGAAAAACTATTTTCTCTAAAATTGTTTGTGTTCACCTCCTTTCCTGCTCTCTTGTAATGTTCTGCCTTCTGCTTTAGTCTCCACTTTCTGTCCGTACCCCCTCACCTCCTTTGCCCCCTCCGCTGGGCTCCTGACTTTTTCTACAGCCTTTCTACTGCTACTCCTTGTTTCTTTTTTACTGCTGTCTTTCAGCCACACCCCTGATCTCCTAGTAGGACAGATCTACACCTACCTTTCTCAGAGAGGGCGAACAAAATCTCGGAAGTTCCCTTAAAGATCCCTTGGTTGTCTTAAATCGATACGAGTAGGCTTCGGCCTTCACCCGGAGAAAAATTCAAATTTCCTACCAACTGAAAATGTTTGATGTGTCCTGTGCGCTCATAAATGATCTTATGCAGTTTCGAGCGCCGTAAAACACTTCCTAAAAAATCCCAACAAAAAACCCGCCCCTTGGAGCCGGCGTTTACTAAACGGCGCCTTTTACCACCCAAATGAATAGCCAATAGACAACGGATAAAAACTGAAATTGGACCATAATACGCTGACCTTCTCACTCTGTTCAGGAAATGCAAACTGTAATGGTATGAACACATCATCCTTTCATCCGGCCTTGCCAATATGATCTTGCGAGGCAGCGTCCATGGAAAAAGGAGCAGAGGCAGACCAAGAAGAGTTGGAAGAACAACATCAAGAATTGGACAGGACTGGATCTCAAAGACGCGCTCAGGAAAGCTGAAGACTGGAAGGAGTGGAGGAAGCTGGAGGACAAATCTTTAAAAGTTCCTAGTCGGAGATCCAGGCTACGGGATAGGTGAAGGTGAAAATCTGATTAGTAATTCATTTTAAGACATTTCGCTACCTCAGAATTACAAAAGTTGTGTCTGACATGTTTTGTCTTTTTGAGTTACTAAGACCATGAGGTCAGAAACCAAATATTCTATCTCCTCTATAAAAATCGTAAGATTGTTGTTGGTCGCTATCAAGTTATTTAAATAATTGCATTCGAAAAAGTTTGGCATATTGCTATCTCAGAACTACAAAGTTTTGTCTGCTCAGTCTCTAGTTTTGAGCCTTTTGACGTCAAAACGTTTTAGTTTCACAACATTTCAAGTCTTTTCGAAAACAGTTTTTTAAACACCTTTATAATGACTTCGAATAATCTGACAGGTTTTTTTTCTTTTTCTTCTCCCTTGCCCATGTATCTGAGATTGACACCTGATTAGTAGAAAAAAGTGCGTATGATAGTGTCCCATAGTGTATTACTTGCATATTTAGTTTGACAAGTAACTGATAGTACAGTGATACACATAGAGATTCAAGGATTATAGATGTAAGTTATTAATCTGAGAACGATGGCGATTTTAGAAAAACTGGTGGTGATGAGTGATGATGTGGATTGCGTTTAAGTAATGTTAGCGTTAGTCTTAATTGCCTCTGCTCCAATGAGTCACGAGGGACGTGGGCACCGTCTACCCCGTTCCTTTCTGGAACCATCTTTACTGTCACCGTGAAGTTCTGAAAAAAAACCCCAGAAAATGTTTTTTTCATTTTGTGTTTCCAAGGTAGTTTTTACACCAATGGGTTTCAGTTTCATGAAGAAACAACGGTGGGTGTGTCCGGGTTGAAAAAAAGGTTGAAGGGTGTGTGTGTGTGGGGAGGGGA
>NW_004797303.1:1268407-1271417 GCF_000002075.1 Aplysia californica
CCCCCTCCAACCCCAATCCCAGAAACAAAACCACGACTTATGTTAAAAGAAGAGGCCCCCAACAATTTCTATGATGTCAGTACTAAAACAAAACAAGAGTGCTATACCAGATCATTTTTAAACACTGACATAAATAGAATTTAAAGAATTTGGGACATACAGACACATTCATCAAATTACGCACATAGACACGCGTTTACACATACATGTACACAAAAAGAAAACCACACACACACACACACGCACACACGTACACAGCACTGAGACGATTCAAACTGGGGAAATACACAACTAGTGCACAGTACACTACCTCAGAATTATAAAGATCTGTGTGCTCAGGACCTGGTTTTAAGAAATTGAAAATCTTGAGTTTCACAACATGTCAAGCTTTTTTTAATTCAATGCAATTCTTTAAACATCTTGATAACGACTCCGAAAAATCTTACGATTTTAATTGAATGCAGTTTTTAAAATATCTTGATTACAACTCCGAATATTCTTCACGATTTTTACAGAGCAGACAGAACATTAAAATTGGATTTGACCTCATGGCCAAACATGTCAGATAAAAATGTGTAATTCTGAGGTTTGAATTTATCACCCTGTCGTGTTCAGCTCACTCTTAGAAGGGGGAGGGGGCTGTCATGATCTGGAGGTTAAGGTGTTCGCCTCTCATTTAAAGGTCCTGGGTTCGAATCCAGGTCGCGACGGGAAAATTAAATTGTTCTTTTCTAAAATTGTCTCCTTTCACCTCTTTTCCTGCTCTTTGGAAATGTTATGTGGACTGCTTTTGTCTCCACTTTCTGCCCCTACCTCCTTTGCCCCCTTCTCTTAGCTTCTGATTCTTTCTGTAGCCTTTCCACTGCTTCTCCTTGACTCCTTCTAACTGTTGTCTTTCAGCCACATACTGGTCTTATGATAGGAAAGATCTACACCTAGCCTTCTCGGACAGGCGTGAAAATCTAGGAGGTCTGGTGTGCAAGTTGCGCACGTTAAAGACCCTTGGTGGTCTAAAATCGATAAGTGTAGGCTTCGGCCGCCACCAGGGCAAAATTCTAAATTTCCTACCAACTGAAAATGTTTAATCTGTCCCGCGCGCTCATATGACTTTATTCAGTTGCGAGCGCCGTAAAACACTTACCAAAAAAAACAACAAAAAAACCCCAACCCTGTTCATTTACTGATTAGACACTGAACTATAATTGTTTGATCTTATTTTCCTCATTCGTCATTATCATCTGCTTGCCCGTAATGCAACTATACTGGAGTGCAAAAATAACGCGAATCTTCATTACAATACAATGATTGACAAAAAGCAGCACACAGGTTTCAAGTTCTTTGCTTTGTTTATTAGCTGAAACTTTGCACACTTCTTGAGTGACATAGCTGACATGAACTGAGGGTCCAGCACATGCATCTGAGCTCACGTTGACCTTGACCTTGGTGAGCAAACTTAGTAACGCGTATGATCTTCACGTGCAGCGATTACAGCGAGGCATCTTCTGTTCATAGAGTTAGTCAAACGGTTGATCTGGCCATTTTGGATGCCACTGAAGATCTGGATGATGGCTGCAGTCAACTGGGCTGCTGTTCGAGGCCGTGGCTGCATCTGGTTAAGGTGTCTTTGGATCACGCCGCATAGTAAGGAGTCTTAAAATCAGCAATCAAACTTGAGAAAAAAAAGTTTCGATTCCATGAATACGGCGGCCATATTGTATTTTGTTGACATGTCTTTCGTAATGAATACCGCACTTATTGCTCATGGAAATTGATTGAGTTTTTTTTTGCATGCGTGTTGACAAACATTAGATCTAATAACTTGTTTTTTTTGTTTCTTTTGCTAAACGAATTAGAACATTTTTAATGATTTTTTCATGAGGCAACATTCAAGTTTGCAAACATCCGTAAAAATCCACACTCCAGACACCACCAACAAAAATCTATTTCATATATAAAAAATTAAACAAACATATTTTTAGTATTACATCTTCTCTTCATTCTGTGAAAATTTCATGAAAATTGGATGAAAAATGGTGGAGTTATTCAAAGAGGTATAGAGAAAAGTCGCATTTTGAGAAAACGGCCGATAAAGAAAAAGAGGAAATGGTGGGGACAAACATGCCCGGTATGGAAAAAAATACGGTTTTCGGGGGTTCTTAAGCGATGAAACAGTTGTAGGAGAGGCTGAGGAAGCTAAAATTGCCTACAACTCAAATTCAATAATTTTGAGGCGAATTGGGACTTTGGGGGTGTAACCCCCCCCCCCCCCCCTTTAATTGATGCTAAACTTGCTGCGACAAAGCAAGGGACAGACTTATGAATTGTAAGAGTTAATGTAAAACGCAAAATCTAATTCGTTTAATGGATAAGATAAGATACAAAGAATCTACAGTGTGAGTTATGGTGGGAGATGAAGAATTATCCTATGAGTGAACCACTACCCCTTCCCCATCACTTGACTCTACCTCTGCCCCTTTCCCATATCTATTCCTATCCCTTCCCTATACCTACCTCTTCCCACCCCCCTCTGTCTCTCCCTCTCTCTCTGTTTATCTCCCTTTTTTCTGTTTCTCTCTATCTCTCCCCCCCCTCTGTCTCTCTCTCCATATCTACCCCAACCCCTTCCCTAGACCTACCCGATTCCCACACTTACCCTTACTCTACTACAACCCTTACCCCCTTCCCTACCCTTCCCCTTTACCAACCTTTACCCCTTCTCCACCTTCCCAAGCCATACCCCTTCCTCACCTTTACTCTATCTCTACCAATTCTCACTCACCACCCACCCCCCTCCCAACAGAAATGTGTACAGATGAAGTAGTTAAAAGAGCTCCCACGACCTGGCCCGTTTCCCGTCAAAAGACTGCCCACTGTCCACAAGGCCTGGTCATTTCCTTCCTGTCAGCGCCCGGGGCTGGTAGACAGGCGGCCGAGACCGATCTCGAATAGAACAATTAGGTTGAAGGACGGGGTGGAATACAAACACTTAGATATGTCACCCTTCTTCCCC
>NW_004797303.1:1271908-1274408 GCF_000002075.1 Aplysia californica
TAATTTATTATTTTTAAAAAAAATCTTTCTCTGTCACTTACTCGCCCACATTTTCGTTCCCCCATTTTTACTCTCCCTGTTTCTCTTTCCGACTTTCACTTGCTCCCTATCTCTTTCAAATTGAAACAAGTAGGCCTATGCTGGTTGAATCAATTCAATGAATAACCCTGTCACAGAAAATTGACACAACTTTTTTTCTTTCTGTTTTTTTTTCAAAAGCAATGGAAAGCGCGTAGACACAATAACGGTCATCTAGTGCATGGGAAATACTAGGCCAGACAGCCAGCCAGCAAGACAACAGAAAGAAAGAAATAGGACATACCAGTAGCACCCTCCGACCACATACACCGATAGATAGACAGAAACAACAGAGGGAAAAAGTAAGACATGAATCAAAACAGGACACCTTCCAAACACCCTCAAAATTAAGACTTCATAGGCGAAACACAGAGACAAAGACTGGACAATACATCCCAATGGATAATGTATTAAATCTGTGGCATTGTGGTAAAATCGGGTGTTCTTCAAAATAACGAAATTGAAGAAACTGACATTTTTATAAAGGTTTATTCAAAAGTTTAAATCTTTATATATTTTTGTTACCCGATGTGCACTATATTTTTGGCGGAATGTTATTTATTAATAACGTTACACGTCGTCTTTGCTTTTGTGCAGTATTATAATATGTTTGAATTTGATTGATTATCATGTATTGATAGAATATTATGTATCCAAATATGACGGTCGTTGATGTGGAGATGCCTTGTAAGGATAAGGCAACTTTGTTCATTTTGATTTTTGATGAAAATAAAAATAAACAAATGTTTGTGCACATCGGAGTGACTGTAGTTATTTATGACTACAATTTTATTTCTTTATGTATCCCATTTATCTATTTATTTATTCATTCGTTTATTTATTTATTCATGAACATATTTCTGCATGGCTTTTACTGAAAAACATTAATGAAACGAACAAATATATGAATGTGTACGGTTTCCTAGGATACTCAAGTTTGGGAAGTCACCTAATTCTTTCGGCAATTTCGGTTGTTGGCTTTTACCTCTGACACCAGGATACTTCATCTCCTTTCATCTTAAATAATTTCCTTATATATCTTAAATATCTAGAGTAAAATGCACTAGTGCAACCACTTGGGGTGGTTGCTCATAAACCCCTTTGAGTTGCCAAAGTGAAATTTCCTGAGCAGCAGTCGGTTCATATTGTTAAAAAGTGAGCCTAACAGTGCCTGTATAAAAAAATGGCAAACAAATAAAAGCTTCAGAGGGAAATACTATTTATTGCCTTTTTGACCCTGTGTGCAACCGTATGTCCTCGGTGAAACCAGTTTTAGTCATAAGAGCAACCAATCTGTCTGCCCTCAACATTCATCAAAGAATGTCAGATCTGCGGCTGACATCGGCGATCATGATTCTCCATTCATTCCTTCACTCGGAAGCTACGTTTCCCTCATCTTTCCCTGGTACTCATATGTTTACGTTCCCTAAAAAGGTTGCTCTGGGGGTACCCCTGCTTCGTTTGTCATCGATTTTGCCTGAGAGAGTTAGATGTTCCAGATTTTTATGTCTATTCAGGTGTCCCAAAAACTGCATTTGTCGCGAAACATAATGTCATTTAAATGCGACCAGTTGGTCAATACAAGAATGAAATGATAATGTATGATAAAAATTTGCTTTTTAATTAACTACAAGATCTCAGATAGCTTAGTCTAAAAATGAACTACAACGAACGTCTGAAAATTGAAATAGTTGAAGCCGTTTTTGACAGAACAAATGACTGTCTAGAACAGGGACACGGTGTTAATTCCACTACTACCTAAACATAGGACGAAAAAAATGTGGGTTTTAGGGTTTTTTTCAGTAGTTGTTTTTTGGTGTGTTTTTTTAGCTAGTGTTTTGCGTCGCTCGCAACTGTATAAGGTCATGTGAGCACGCGGGACACACCAAATATTAAAACTTCCAGTTGGTAGGAAATGTTCAATTTTGCCCAGGTGGCGACCAAAGCCTACTTTTATCGATTTTGGACCACCAAGAGATCTTCAACGTGCGCAACTTGCACCCTGGACCTTCTAGATTTTTCGCCCTTGTCTGAGAAGGCTAGGGGTAGATTTTCCCTAACAAAAGTTCAGGTGTGTACCTGACAGACAACGGTAAGAAGGAGCCAAGGAAAAGCAGTAGAAAGGCTGCAGAAAGTGTCAGGAGCCCAGAGGAGGGGGCAAAGGAGGTGAGGGCAGATAGTGAAGACGAAAGCAGACGACAAAACATTGTTGGAGAGCAGGAAAGGATGTGAGATTTTCAGTCGCTAACGGGATTCGAACCCGGGACCTATGGAAGACATATGATTAAATAGAAAACAAAACCAATGGAAAAAAACAACTGGAATACCCTGTCAACGAAAACATTGCATATATTATAGACTGCATCACTATATTATATACCAAAAAGGTAAAAACCAATATCAAGCCCCCCCCCCCCCCCAA
>NW_004797303.1:1279408-1293138 GCF_000002075.1 Aplysia californica
TACTTTCCTCTTCTATTCCCACTTCCTCTTTCTCTACCTCTAACCCCTCTTCCTCATGTTCCTCTTCTTAATCTTCTACGCCATTCCTCCTCTTTTGCCTCTTCTACCCACTCCTCTTTTTCCTCTTCTATCCCCTCCTCCCCCCCTTTCCTTCCTCTTCCTCTTCCTCTTCTCCCTCCTCTACCTCTTTTTCCTCTTCTACCGTATCTTCCTTTTTGTCCTCTTCTTCCGCCTCTTCCTGTTCTTTCTCTTCTCCCTCCTCTCTCTATTTTTCCTCTTCTCCCTCCTCTTCCTCTGTTCCCTCAATCCCTCATTTCCCCCTGTCCGCCATTGTGTTTGCCGCTCGTGACATGCGCGAAAAGTCAGACAACTCCCCACTTCCGGTCCACACGGGCCAGGCCAATCACGGGTGCTAATCATGTGTGACCCGCCAGGTTCCTGTTTCAATTTCCCGCGTCATTAGCTCCCCTTACCTGGACGCCTGAACTCGTTCTGGGGCCCGTCCGGCCATAATTCTCAGCACTTTACATCCCTCAGTTCTCGACAAGATTTCCACAACTGTTTTGGCTCCCGACGCCTTGTCAAGATAAACATCAGGGTGATGGGGTGAGGGTGGGGTGGGGGGCAAAGATTTGCCACGTCCGGCTCAAACAATTTGGGGGAGGGGTATTGTGCAAAGGGGGGGGGGGGATATTGGAGGGGGGGGGGGTGGGAAGGAGAAGGAGAAAACTTTTTTAGATGCGTAAAAATAAACCATAGGAACAATAAAGGTATGAACAACATTTTAAAGAACTTGCTTTGCTCGATATAGGATACCATTTATAGAAGATTAACTATTCTTGTAAAACAGTACGAATGAATGGGGTAAGGGGTTCGTTTGTTTTTGTTTTTTTGTGGGGGGGTTTTTGGAGGGGGGGGGGGGGTGGGAGGGGTGTTGCAAGAAATATCCCGGCATGTGAAATATTAATGTAGCAAAATCTAAAACTAACTAATACACAAGGAGCAACTGTAAAAAAAACCCATAACAAAACAACTACAACAAAAAGAAAACAAAATATAAAAAACAAGAACCAAGAGCATCCCAAACAACAACATAAACAAGGTTATCGAAATTGTATAATCGAATATTTTTCTAGAAAAATAATGAACAAGTATGGCAGTTCCACACATTCTGTATAGAATTGTGTTGTATATTATGTATAGAACTGGTTGAATATTGATTATTATATTTTCCATGATTCTTTGGAAATCTAAGCTTTCTATTCTACGATGTCTAAAATGTGTTTCTTGTTTTCATCGACGTACATGCATTGGCCCGGATCTATTTCCGTTTTCCTTCTTCTTGATTTAAAAAATGTTATGTCACGATGCGATGGAATCAGGCGCTCATCAAATCTTTAGCATGTTTAGTCATTGATATCATCCATCTTAAAGCTGGTTAATTTGCCTTGCTTTCGATGAAAAAATACTCATTTATGTTGAATAGAAGGGTAAATATCTGGTATTGAAGGAGGTGGGAGTCGTCTGGTTTCAGAGGGAAACATCTAGGGGAAAAATGGTCGCAAAAGCTGGGTGACTTCCGAAGCTTGGGAGTCCTTGAAAACTGCAAAATTACGTTTGTATGCCATAGGTCAACGTTTTAAAAAGATTTTTTTGAATACTAGAATCCCTTCAGAAAAGTGTTCTTAAATGGACATTAAAGGTATTGAGCCAAAAAAAACAACCCCACCCCAAAACAACTACAGATAATTAGATAAAAAAGGGAAACAAGCGACCATATAATAATAATCCATTTTTTAAAATTTCATTATATTGACGAGAAACTGATTTCACCACGCTTCCAGACAAAATATCCTTTCAATGTAGGACCCCACTCTTCCAGTCAAAATCGACGCAGTCTAAATAATTTCGGATGCGGGCTATTGCCCTTCTTGCCAGGGCCAACTCTGGCTGAGAGGAAAAAAACTGTTACTGTTCTACCATAATGATAAAGATCACTTCTAAAGCACCCACTCTCTCGTGGTTCTAAGTGCTTCATAATAAAATTACAATAAACTCAGATTCAACGCACAATTTCTTACATACTGGCACGTTCAATGTACAACAATTAATTTTTCCATTCTGTAAAAGTACACATGCACAAAAAATACAATCAATGTGGCTACTGATCACACTTGACTTTTCGTTTAGTTTTAGTTAGGTTTTACGGCGCTCGCAACTGCATAATGTCATGTGAGCGCCAAGGGTGGATGTCAAAAGGGAAGTCGAAACTGGGAATCAGGCTTACAGTGCTCACCTCTCTAGCCTCAACAGCTCAAAGTCTGCTTCGACTATCAAAGCACCCCGGAAATAGCAGCTCACAAGAGAGTGACAAACATGCAAACAAAAGAAGTAGATGAAATAAAATGATAATAAGGATGAGGAAAGAAAAAACAGCAGTTCCCCTTATGTTGTTCCGGCACAGTATCAGCATGCCATTGATAAATCAGACCATTTATAATTCTTTAAGTTTATTAAGGGTTTTACGCGCTCGCAAATGCATAAGGTCGCATGAGCGCATACAATTCTCTTGTGCGTAAGTGCATGTTAACATCCCAGCAGTGGGAATGGTCAAAAGACAACTTCAGTCTGTAGCACTGTCCTGGTGTGGGCGGGGGGGGGCAATAATTCTTCCATTCTGACAAAGAACACATGCATAAAAAGACAATCCATGTGGCAACTGATCGCACTTGACTTTGGGAGAAAAACCAACCTAATGAGTACAGCAGCATTTAAGCAAAAGGGTTTTTAGACCAGATTTAAATGCAGTCAAAGGTGGCATGTCATATAAATCCAGTGGCCAGTTCCTTTTCTGCCCATTACAAGTACATTCGTCTGAGGATTTTACAAAAAATTGTTGATCGAAGACTTAAAAAATGTAAATTCACGGTTTCCAAGGAAACTAGAGCTTTGGAAGTTACTACACTTTGAAGGTAATTTTCTCACAAATTTTACCTCCTATGCCAAGACGACCCTTAGTCCCTTCAATCACGAGTACGACGACTCTTACTAAAGAAAAAGGAATGTTTTTCCATTGAATTCAATTCCAATAGACAGGCTTTAAGATTCTGCCAACAACTCAACACATATATCCCGAAAACCTATTGACTAACGCTGGATTCCACTGCGTCGTGACACTTATCTATATCATGTATCAGACGTACGGCTTCGATGGCAGTCAACTTTTTTTTAAAGAAAAAAGACTCACATAGAGATAACAACCGCCGTATAGGGCGAGGAGAAACAAGATCAACCGACAGAAACAACAACAGCAACAACAACAACAACAACACCAACAATTGTAACAATAACAGGCAACAAAAAAGTAGGACCTTCGGGCAGTGTCCTCCAGCCAAAAGCGACCACGATAATGATATTTGGGTCATAGCGAGTTTGTTCAGCAAAATACAAACACACGCTTAAAACACAGCGATCCTGATTGGTTGAGTGTTTGCCAAATACTGTATCTTAGAATTATTCTTACCCCACATTTTTTATCGTAATCGATAAAGACGTTTATTTGTGTTCTGCCCACGGCGTCATCACTAAATGCTGTTTACATTCCGGTTCATAAATTGCCACTTCCGGCATCCATACGAGACAGTTCCGGTGTGGCTGAGAATGCCAGGTAGGCGTGTGGCTTGCTGGGTGGCGTACCTGGCAAAGAAGTATGTCGGCTGAATCGTGAAATGATAGTGTGTATGTATGTGTGTGTGTGTGTTTGTGTGTGTGTGTGTGTGTGTGTGTGTGTGTGTGTGTGTGTGTGTGTGTGTTTGTTTGTTTGTTTCTTTGCTCCTTTTTACTGCTTTCAATAATACACTAAATTGTAAAAATACACAAAATCCAGTGTCTTTAGGCCTTTCCCAAATGGGGTATATTGGCATGTTCCTATGCACAGTCAAATTGTAAATGGGCAGAATTATCAATGCCATGCTCATACTGTACCGGAACAACATAGGGGGAACTGCCGCTTTTTCTTTCCTCATCCTTACTATCGTCAATTTCCTCAACTCGTTTTGTATTTTTGTCACCCTCTTGTGAACTATTTCCGGGGTGCCTTGATAGTCGAAGCGGAACTTTGTGTTGTTGAGGCTAGAAAGATGAGCAGAGTAAGCCTGATTCCTCGTTTGGACTTCTCTGTGGTCATCCTCCACCTGGCGTTCATGTGACCTTTTCCAGTTGCGAGCGTCTTAAAACCTTACTAAAACTAAACTAAACCAATTCAGTAAAAAGTGAGGCAGCGTGGTGGAATCAGGCTCTCGTCAAAATAATCAAAGTGTAGAAACTTGCTTTTTTCCGCAGGTTTGTGAATTTTTATCAAATTTTTGTTTTTTGACTCAACACCTTTCTTGTCCATTAAAGAACTCATTTCTGTGTGGATTTTTCTGAAAAACGTTGAATAAAGGCATAAAAAATGTTAATTTTCAGTTACCACGGACTCTTAAGCTAAAGAAATAACTAATCTTTGGCGGCCATTTTCTGACTAATTTTACCTCTGAAAACAAGTGACCCCCACCTCCTTTCGTAAATATCTCGACTAGTATTCAAGATAAATGGATGTTTGAAAAAAAGGACAACGCGTAGAGTTGCTAGTTAATAAAAGTTTTTTTATATAGGTTTCCGACCCGGCACGGTTTTAAGGACACACGCGTTTAGATTGTGAGTTGGTTTTTGGTTTGTTGTTGTTTTTTACGTTGGTACAAAGAATTCTTTCCTCCATTGATCGTTTTCTCTCCAGCTTGTCTTCTCTCGTCACCACACATATCTTTCTCCTTCTCCCTCTTCTTTCGTACAGCACCTCTCCCTCCCCCTTTTTCTCACTCACATTTAGTACACAAGCTCACACATCTTTCACACACACACACACACACACACACACACACACACACACACACACACACACACACACACACACTCACACACACACACATACACACACCAATACTCTCTATCTCTCTTTATCTCTTTCTCTCTATCTCTCTATCTCTCTCTCTATCTCTCTCTCTCTCTCTCTCTCTCTCTCTCTCTCTCTCTCTCTCTCTCTCTTCATCTTTCTCTTCACTATTATTACTCAAACTGCTGTGAAGTAAATCCTCTTCTTTACTCGTTAAAATTGATCAAGGGCGATGATGCAATGTGATCGGATTTTGAATCATGGAGAGCGGGACTGAAAGAAATTTGCGAGTCGCGTCGATTAATTGTCGAGGTCTAAATAACAAACTAAAGCGAAAAACTATCTTCCCTCAGTGTACAAAATTTGAAATAGTTTGTCTTCAAGAAACGTATATCACAGAGAAAACAGCGAAGGAATGGGAATTAGACTGGAAAGGAGAATTTTTTTTTGCTGAAGGTACACAGAGAAGCAAAGGACAAGTTATTCTTGTTAATAACAGATCAAATTATGAAAACCTTAAAATAGTTATTAAAACAGACAGAATACTGGGGTTGAAGTTCTCTCTGAATGATCAAATAGTTCAAATAGTAAATGTATACGGTCCAGTTATCACATCTGAAAAATTAAAATTCTTTGATCAGCTTCATTCTCTTTTGAATCCTGGGGATGCAGACCATATGATTATCTGTGGGGATGTTAATGCTGTATTGAACAACACCCTTGACATTATCACTGGAGAACCGCATAATGTGGTTGTGAATAGAAAATGTATCGACTGGGTCCAAAACTGTCATCTTAGGGACACATGGCGTTCGGTACATTGTGAAGAAAAAGACTTTACATGGTCAAGACCCACCCCATTCACAGCACGTCGTCTCGACTACATATTCTGTAATGAGGAATTTTTACCACAAGTAGTAGAAAGTAGACACGAAATTCTCTATGGCACGGATCATAAAGGGGTGGTAACTGTTTTTAGAGCGGATGAATTTAAAAGAGGACAATCGTTTTGGAAATTCAATAATTCGCTATTGTATGATAAGGAATTTGTCTGTGACATGAACCAATGTATTGACGATTTTTTGGAACCTACCTCTGACTAATACTATGTAAAAAGATGGGAATTACTTAAAATACTAGTCAAGGAGACAAGCGTAGTACATGGGGTTAAAAGAAAAAGAGCCTTGAGATACAGAGAAAACGCACTGGCTAATGAAATTGCTAGATTAAACAGACTTATAGTAGTGAATCCCCATGATAAAACCGCTCTTCAGCAGCTCGTGAAGAAAAGGAGCGAAGTTGAAATAATAGAGCTTAGTAGAACTAGAGGGGCCCAAATTAGATCAAAGGTAAAATGGATTGAGGTAGGTGAGAAAAACACGAATTTCTTTCTTACTTTGGAAAAATTTAAAGGCTGTAGTAATACTATAACTTCTCTTAAGAGGTGCAGTGGGAAAGGAACTGTAATACAAAATCACACTGAGATCATAGAAGAAATAAAAACACATTTTGAAGGGTTAGACAGACAAGATGCTAGTGTAAGCGATGTAGACCAAGGTATAACGAGTCTGATGCAAAATATTGACCACCCAGTATTGTCCGTGGTGGAACAAGAAGAAGATAACAAACCAATTACCATCGAAGAACTTGACATGGGAACCAAAACACTAAACAATAACTCGTCTCCTGGGATTGATGGCATTACGGCTCCGTTTTATAAAATGTTCTGGAAAAAACTCAGAGAACCTTTGTTTCAGTGTGTAGAGCCAACTCTGCTTGAAGGCCAGCTTGTGCCAACTCAGAGAAAGGGGGTAATCACATTGTTGTATAAAGGAAATGATCTTCGAAGGGATGATCTTAAAAACTGGCGCCCAATCACCTTGACAAATACGGATTATAAAATCATTTCAAAGGTGCTAGCTCTACGCCTTCAGAGCATTATGGAAAATATAATCAGCCATGACCAATCAGGTTTTTTAAAAGGAAGATCAATTGCAGAACATATCAGAACTCTTGATGACGCTATTTTTAGCTCCTCAGAATATGATATCCCGGGAATGGTGGTCTCCTTAGACTTCCAACGCGCATTGACACAATTGAAAAGAGATCAATTTTAGCTGCTTTGAGAAAGTTCAATTTTGGTGATCAGTTTATTAATATGATTAAAACCATTATCACTAACACAGAGTGCTGTGTGCAAAATGGGGGGTGGTTGTCTGGATGGTTTAAGACTGAACGTGGGGTTAAACAGGGGTGCTGCGCCAGTCCATTTCTTTTTGTCCTTGTAGTTAAACTGATGGCCATAAAAATAAGAAGTAATAAAGACATAAAAGGTCTGTCATTACAGAGAGGTCAAAGGACAGTGCAGCTGGGTAAGATTCTCCAATACGCAGATGATACTACGCTGTTATTGAGAGACCAACATGATCTTGTCGTTGCCCTCAGGGACATTGATAATTTCTCTAGGATTTCGGGCCTGAGACTCAATAAGCTGAAATCAAAGGGCATGTGGATAGGTAGGAGTAAACATAATGATCAGACTCCAGGGAATATTGCCTGGATGCCAACTGGTGGCAAAATGAAGATACTTGGGATTTATTTTAGTGCAGTCGAGGAAGCTTCTAAAATTGACCTAAATTGGAAAGGAAAGATAGAAAAAATTAAAAATATCATGAAAATGTGGCAAAAGAGAAACCTTTCACTGTATGGAAAGGTAATACTCTGTAAGACTTTCTTGCTGTCGCAAATTTCGTATATCATGCAAGCACTGTTTTTACCTGACGAGGTCACTAGCTACATTGACACACTGTTTTTCAAATTTTTATGGCAGAAAAAGTTCTCGAACCGAAAGGCTGAGGAGAAGATTAAAAGAACAGTCCTTTGCAAGTCTGTAGAAGAGGGAGGGTTAGGTATGATCAGGGTGCGTGATCAACAAAAAGTGTTCTTATTGAAATGGATGAAGCGTCTAGCAATAAGTAAAAGTTTTGCTGAGGACGAGTTGCAAATTACAGACATCATTTTCAATCAACTTGGTGGTCTAAAGTACTTTTTAAAAGCAACTATTAACCCTAAACATCTGATCAAGCCAGCTGGTGCATCTACATTTTGGATAGCGGTCATGACAGTATGGCTTGAAGTACAAAGAGAGCTAGGTGATACGCAGATCAAACAAGTGAATGACATTCTTACGCAGCCCCTTTTCAACAACAAAAAGATACAGTACAAAGGTAATTCACTCTTTCTGAAACATTGGATGAAAAGAGGAATAAAAAACATTTACCAGGTTTATGACAGGGGACGGGTGAAAACAAAAGAAGAAATGAAACACACAATAGGAAATTATGCAGGCTTTGACTTTGATTATTATGCTCTAATTAATGGCCTACCAAAATCATGGACAGAGCAACTGAACCAGAACAACACACTGGAACACAGTCAGTGTGCAGCAGTTGTGTGTGAAATAATTAGTGCAGAAAGTCTTCAGGTACTTTGTAGCAACAATCAGGAGTTACGACGAATTGTCTTGGGGCGGGAGCAGGTTCAAGTATGCGGTAAGAACTTTTGGTTGAAAAAGCTTGGAGTAGACATAGTAGATAGGTATAGTTTAGCACATATGGCCACGCAAGAATCTCGTCTTCGCCTTCTACATTTTAAAATACTTCACAATATATTCCCAACAAATATCTTGTTGAATAGGATGGGCATAAAATCTTCAGAACTGTGTGAATACTGTGGTGTAGCAGACTTTGTCGAACATATGTTTATCCACTGTTCACGATTAAGGGGTTTTTGGAATCATGTGTTTCAGCTGATCTTCCAAATCACAAATACACATTTTCCGATGACAGACGCCAATATTCTACTCGGCGTGAAAAGGAGGGTGGAGTAAATAATAGTGTAGTAAAAACAGCAAATCATATTATACTGATTGCAAAAATGTGCGTCAATAAAATGAGGTATGGTGACGTAAAGTATATTTTCATATTATTTGAGATCGAATTTGAACATAGGAAAAAGTCTGTAATATTTGATATCACATATTGCACTCTATTTAAAATAAAACACAATGCATATCGATAACAACTTTTTTCGATTATTTTCCAGGTGCTAGCGGCGACCTTATTTCCGTGTTTATATATCCATGTTCTTGTTTCAAGGAGCTGTACCTAGGGTTCATCGATAGCTCTTGTGGTGGGGACAGCATTGTTTTAATATATGCTGCTTGCAGCACAGCACAAATAATCTGAACGAAAGGAAAAGGTAATGCACGTTTAGTTACATAGTATTATAAAATGGCATTATATTATAACACTGTTCAATACCCCTTTAGATATAGTTAATGGACGCCTTATGTTTGGAAAAAAGATGGCAAGTCTCTATAGTATAACCATTCCCTCAGCACCCTGTTCACCAAATTATAATTAACTCTCACTGTATATGCATACATGATAGGTATATGTCTCTCTCTATCTCTCTCTCTCTATTCCCTTCTTTCCAATCCGCATACTCTTCGCTGTGTCTTTCTATCGCTATCTGCTTCTGTCTCAATATGGCTATCTACCTATCTGTTTACCTTCCCCAGCCCCATAACTTCATATCATCGCCGTCTTATTCATTGCCCGCCACTAAACCTTTCATATCTCGCCACCCCCCCCCCTACTGCCCCTCCCGCTCTCTCATTCCCTCTCACGTCTCTCTCTCTCTCCATCTCTCTCTCTCCATCTCTCTCTCTCTATCTCTCTCTCTCTATCTATCTATCTATCTATCTATCTCCCGCTTGCTCTCTAGTCATTTCTAACCACTAAAACATATTCAGCCAGCATTTCCACAAAATTGGCTTTTTTAAAATGTAGGAATTGCTTCCAACGTTAGCAATGGAAGTAGATCCACCAATAATGGACGAGACTGGGAGGATTCAGACATAGGGTACTTGATTCGGGAGTTTGAGGTCGCTCCCCCTGAGGCGAGGGGATACAATATTCTGTGTAAATTGTGCCCTCTCGATTTGGGCTCGAGGATCCTGCGCCAGAATCTCTCCAAGCTCAATCGGACTCGAAAAGATTACTAGGGGCAAAGGATCAGGGAGTAGAATGCTGCAATTGTAAAGATCATAATCTGCCAACTTGCTATTTACAACCCGCTTACAAATACCCCCAACATACCTGCCACTATACTGTCTTCCCACTTAGCTCCTCTCTACACTTGTCTTGGCCCGATAGAATAGGCTAACACTAACGATGTCACCTTAGCAGAGACTGATCCCACCATTTCGGAACTTCATGGTGACCTTAAAGATGGTTCCAGTAGGGAACGGGATAGAGGGTGCCCACGTCCCTCGTGACTCATTGGAGCAGAGGAAGATAGGACTAACGCTAACAGTACTTAAACGAAATACCTCATCATCACTCATCACCACTATTAATGTTAAAATCATCACCTCTCTCAGATCAATGACTTACATCTATAATCCTGGAATCTCTATCCGCTATTATAGTTAACTGATATACTAAGTATGCATGTAATACACTATTGGACACAATCATATGCACTTTTTTCTACTAATCAGATGGCGTCAATCTCATAGAAATGGGCAAGGGAAAAAACAAACAACAACAGATAAATGAATGTTTTTTTCATCCGAATAAAGACAAGTGAACACGCTTTAAGATGATACAAATATCTCTACATGCCCAAAAATTGACGAGAGCCTGATTCTACCACGTTGCCACACAAATGTTTGGAGTGGTGCTAGTGCCAGGTGCTAGCTCTTTACTATTTCTCGGTGTTTTGTCATTGGTTTCCTTGTCCGTAGCACCACAAGATACGACAATGTGTCTAGCTGGGGTTTGTTTGATTGCTTGTTTATTGAATACATAGAAAATTATCGACAACATGATAATAGTTGCTTACAGCTGGGGAAATGTAGACAAACGTACAGACATACAGAAAATGTGAGAGAGACAGAGACAGAGGGAGGGAAGGAGAGAGAGATGGAAAGAGAGATGAGGAGAGAGGGAGAGACAAAGAGAGAGGCAGGCAGAAGGAGGGACGGAGAGAGAAGGCGAGACATATCGATAGATAGAGAGCGTGAGAGAGAGAGAGAGAGAGAGAGAGAGAGAGAGAGAGAGAGAGAGAGAGAGGGAGAGAGAGAGAGGGTGAGAGAGATAGTGAGAAATAAAAGCAGGACCAATCAGTCATACCTTTGAACCACCAACACATTCAGAAGTTCTATAGTGAAGGAACAGAAGTCATACTTACAAGTCAGTAGCACCCTCCAACCATACGCACGGACAGAAACAACAGTTAGGGCGGAAGGGGGGGGGGAATCAGTGGCACCCTCCAACCATCCCCACAGACAGAACAACAAAGGGGGTGGGGGAGAAAAACCTGCTAATGGCACCCTCCAACCACCCACTTCTTTGCAGGGTGATAAAATAGCCGGAACAAAATGTCGGTCGTTATAATCATCGAGGGGTCAGTATCTGTGGATGATTTTGGGTAGGGAAAGGTGGGGGAAGGGGTGGAGTCGTTTCAAAGGCAGGGGAGGGCGGAGTTGGTAAACGGGGTTGTGAGGGTTAGGGTAGAGTGGGCAAGAGATTGGGGGTGGTTGAAGGGTGAGATTAAGGGGAGGGGTGGGAGTGGTGGGAGTTGAGGTGGTGGTGGTGGAAGTTGAGGTGGTGGATGGGGAAAGAGGGGGGGGGGGTTGCAGTGGTGGGAGTTGAGGTGGTGAAGGGGGAAAGAACATAATAACAATATGTGTCACGATGTGTTGGAATCAGGCGCTCGTCAATTATTTTGGGCATGTAAAGTTATTGGCACCATCTTAAAGCTTGTTCAGTTGGGTTGCAACTCCCCCCCCCTCAAACAGTTATTGCAATGTTTTTACACCTCGCTCCTATAATATGTGAGGCAGTGTGGCGAAATCAGGCGCTCGTCAAAACAGTGAAATAGAAGAAACAGGCATCTTTCTGCCAGTTTGCAATTTTTATAGAATGTATTTTTTTTTCTTTACTATCACCATTGTTGTCCAATGAAGAACACAATTCTTGGTGGATTTTTACTTTAAAAAAGTTAATCAAAGGCAACAAAAAATAAGTTTTCAGTTTCCACGGACTCTCAAGCTATGGGGATAACCAAACTTTGGCGGCTTTTTTCTCGCTAATTCTACCTTTGAAACCAAGTGACCACATCTTCTTCTATCTCAAATATCTTGACTTCTATTCAAAATAGATGGGTACTTTTTCACAGATAGCAAGCCAACTGAACACACTTTAAAATGATACCAATAACTTCACATGCCTCCCCCCCCCCCCTAAAAAAACAACAACAAAAAAACAACAACCCAACAATAACTGGATGCGTGTGTACATCTCTCTCTCTGTGTGTTTGTGTGTGTGTGTGTGTGTGTGTGTGTGTGTGTGTGTGTATACAGACTTCAACACAAGATAAGGACCACTTGCAAACACACTGAGTGGACTTCTTGGGTCGACCTGCACATGGGCGTTCTTGGACTGATCCAGTGGCTTGATGGCGCTGCCTCAGGTTGACAATGACAGAGTGTGACACTGCAAGCCTTTTGGCAACTTCTTGGGTTCCAATTTTATCCTGCAGCCATGCCATAGGTCTGGCACGATCAAAGTCTCTCAGCTTTCGTCTTGGTGGCATGCTGATGCGATACTGGAAATGGCGCAAAGGCGGATTTTATTGCAACAAAAGTGAGCACAATTCGAAACCAAACGTTCGTTTATGACGTACACCAGAAATTTTAAATGAGGAATGTATGTGGTTTCGTACAGAAGTCAATAACCCCCCCCCCCCTTCCCCTAAAGAACTGACCAGACACCCTCCTTTGTTTGCCCCCCCCCCCCTTCCCCCCAGCAAATTTGGCTAAAACTCCTCGAGGATTTCCGTACTGCACGTGGTGGTTTTGCCCATTTTGGAAGCTTTACAGTACGCATTGGTAACCCATTAACACTTTCAGAGAAACCAATTATGAAACATTCCTGACTGTCTTTTTGGGGGATTTAAAAAAAGTCAGGGCTGTCTATCAAGGTGGTCCTTAGCTTATGTTGAAGTCTGTATGTTTGAGTGTGTGTGTGGTGCTGTATATGTGTATGTGTGTGTGTATGTATGTGTGTATGTGTGTGTATGTGTGTGTGTATGTGTGTGCGCATGTGTGTGTGCGTGTGAGCGTGTGTGTCGTGCATGTGTATGTTCGTATGTGCGTGTGTGTTTGTGTATGTGTGTTTGTGTGTGTATGTGTGTGTGTGTGTGTGTGTGTGTGTTTGTGTGTGTGTGTGTGTGTATGTGTGTGTGTGCAATGGAACTCACATAGCCAGTTTGAAAACAATTAATCACTATAATGATGAGGATCAGAGATATGGAGGACATTGGAAAAAAAAAAAGTGGAGTGAGGCGTGAGGAAGGTTAAATTTTTGTGTTCTTTTTGCTGCTGTCTTCGAACACAAACACGTTGGACGTGCCGATAGACAGACAAATATTGATATCGCGACGTGTCTATGACCACAAATCTCGCCCACTGAGATAGAAATACTCCCTTTGTTCAGTAAAAGCACATTTGCTCGAAACATGATCCAGCTATTGACGTGTTTATCTGTACGTAATCCGGTTGATTGCTTTGAGATAAATGTCAATATGGGCGGATAAACGAACAGAGCTAGCAGTAGTAATTATAATAGGCCTACTGTCAGAGATTTAAGAGGTGGGCACTTCTGAAATCTAAATGCAATCTAGAATGGGATCGGTTTTGAAACCCCACCCCTGCTCCCCCCCCTCC
>NW_004797303.1:1294287-1295153 GCF_000002075.1 Aplysia californica
CACACACACACACACACACACACACACATACGCCCACAAACACACTACCCCTCCCGTCCCCACAAACCCTTCGTTTAGTTTTATGAATGACGTCATTAGTGCTGGTCGATATTCTCCAGAGTTACGTGAAGAAATTACTCAACTAAACTTCTGAAGGTGACCTTGATGTGTGACCTTGGGAACAGCTGTGAGCGGTTGTAGGTTGTTTTTGTCTTTTCTGCCGATCTCTCTTGGGTAACACGCGTGTGCTCAAACTTACAATATTATAGATAGACAGATAGATAGATAGATATATAGATAGATAGATAGATAGATAGATAGATAGATAGATAGATAGATAGATAGATATCAATATTATGAAACCCAAGAAACCGGCATTTTTAGTTCGTTTGTCATTAGGTTACTTTATCAAATTTTTGCTCAGTTTAAAAACATATTTTTTGTAAAAAGTTCGATTTCAATACAATTTGCAGTTTCTAAGAACTGTTAAGCTTTGGAAATCACCAAAATTAGGCTGCGAATTTCTCAAAAATTTTACCTAAAAAACCAAGTGACCCCTATCTCCTTCAATCTAAAATACCCCGATTTCTCCTCAAGACAGATTCATATTTATTCATCGAAAGCAAGTCAAATGAAAATGGCAAGAAATCCACAAGCCTCAAAATTTACGAGCACCTGATTCTGCTACGTCGTGACACAAATAAATCTACTATCAAACTCAAGAATCGAACTCTCGTCCTTTGCTTAAGACGATAAGTTTTTAAAAATCGACAAACAAACCAATAAATCTTGCTTATCCACATGCTGGCACATTAATTTGATGTTTCACCACACACCAACTCTCTCTCTCTCTCTCTCTCTCTCTC
>NW_004797303.1:1295274-1298229 GCF_000002075.1 Aplysia californica
CATACACACACACACACACACATATACACACACACTCACACAAACAAACACATACACACACACAAGCACGGGCGCACGTACAAACACATACACACACACACACACACACACTCACACACACACACACACACATACAGACACACACAGACACATATTATACCCACACACATGCGCGCACACACAGTCATATAAACAATCTCTCACATATTATTATTCTCTCTTCCACTCACATCTGTACACATTCACACTCATAGACTGACTCACAGTTACACGCATAATATAAATTTTAATGAACAATTATCTTTAATAATGATAGTATAATTAACTTTATTAACTTAATTAAAATTGTAGATGTTAAACGACCATATCGACCCAATTTAGATAATTATTTAGGCGGGCTCCCGACCATGTTTGTCATTGCAAGTCCGGACTGTGAGGGGCACGCCATCCCTACAGAAACACCGATATACTCCATAAGTTAAAAAAAACAACTCGGGATTCGAACTCGGGTCTCCTGTGTTCAACAATAAAACACTTAAATGCTACACCACAGCTGCTGGTGTTTTGTAGTTTTAGTCAGATCATCATCATCATCCAGTGCCAGATCTGCCACAGACATGGGCGATTATTGTTCTCCATTCAGTCCTTTGTTCGAATGCTCTTGAAAAAGCTTCATTTCCCTGAACTTCCCCGTTACCCATTTTTTCGAGTTGCCTAAGCAGGTTTCTCTGGGCCTACCGTTGCCTCATTTGTCTTCCATTTCGCCATTGAGAGCTAGATGTTCAGGACCTTTATGTCATTTCAGGTGTCCCAAAAACTGCATTTGTCGTTTCCTTGTTTCCTGATTGTTTTTAACAGTTAGCTTCACCCAGCACTATCTCATGTGATTTCTTTCCCTCCCAAAATATTCTCAGCAGTCTCCTAAGAAGTCACATTTAACCAGACTTGTAATAATAATAAAAAGATATGTATTCTGACAGTAACCCGATCTGATAACATAATACTGTGTCACGTTGCAGTGGAATCAAACCCTCGTCAATTTGTGGGGGCATTGTGAAGATGTTGGTATCGTCTTAGAGCTTGTTCACTTATCTTGCTTTTGGTGAAAAAAAATACTCATCTATCTTGAATAAAAGTCGAGATATTTGAGACTGAAGGAGGCAGGGGGATCGCCTGGTGTCAGGGTTAACATTAGCGAGAAAATGGCGGCCAAAGTGTGGTGACTTATAAAAGTTGAGAGTCCATGGAAACTGAGATTTTATAATTTGTTGTGTCTTTAATCAGCGGTTTTTTTTTATAGTAGAATAAACACGGAAATGTTTTGAGATGGACAAAATAAAAGAGGTGTAGCCAATTGTAATTTTAAAATATCTATACAAATAGCCAAAAGTGCCAATTTCCTTGAATTCATTATTCTGACGAGAGGCTGATATCACAACGACAACTCGAATATGCTTTAAAGGTCAAAGCAATTTTTTATATTGCAAGATGAGTGAGATGATACGAGTTTTAATGACACACGTAAAATGACCTTCTGTGTCTTTCTTTATTTCACAACAGAAGCAAATGTCTTTTACTTTGTGTTGTTCATAGTTTTATTTGAGGGAACTAGAGATATTGCTTGTCCGCAAAGTTTTCAATTACGTTTTATATGGCGAGAAACGTTTCACGATTCAACGTAAAAAGAGAATGTACACGTGCTTTATGCATGCTTTCCGTTTTAATCAATTCGTTTTTTTCTTAAACTTGATGTCTTTCGCTACCTCAGAATTACAAAGTTCTATCTGCTCAGTACCTAGTTTGAGAGAAATTTGACGCAAAAGATTTTGACTTTTACAACATGTCAATTTTTTTTCAAATGCAATTCTTTGAATATCTTGAAAATGACTCCGAAAAATCTTACAATTTTGATAGATCAGATAGAACATTTAGTTTCTGACAGTATTGTCTTAGTAATTCAAAACGGCAAAAAATGTCAGGCAGAACTTTGTAATTCTAAAGTAGCGTTATGTTTCCGGCTCATGTTGTTATACTGAAATTGATAAAACTTTCTGTGGTCGAATGATTTTTATTAGACAGCAATATTATACCAACTTGGAAATGTATACAAAAGCTTCTTGGGAAAAAAGTATTTTCTTCTTTCACTTTTTTTGTTAAGGAAAGAAATTTGGATATGTCTGTCGAGTTTCTTGTCTTTGACAACGCAAAAAAAATCTATAACCTGAAACTTTCTCGACGTTTTAATTTCTAATTTGGAGTGGCTTCTGGGATAATGTTTTAGAGCAGAAGTCGACAACACGTTCTTTGCATTTAAAGCAGCTTACGAGTTTAACGCCATTCAGGGAAGTTTAGAATAATAATTTGATAAACAGTTTCGTCATGGTCTACCTTAATCAGCTTAATTATCTTTCGCAAATTTTGTCTACTTGATGTTAGTATAAATTTGGCAATCGTTCGTGTACAGTAGAGTGTAAACAAAACTGACGACAAAACACATCCTTGAGGGCTCCCGCCTTGCATTTGTTGTGATGTGTGCCGGTGAGGCATGTTTCAATTTTATGTACGTACTACATGTAGTTGGTCAGAGAATTCCTTATGCGGCTTGTTAAAATGACGTGTGTATACTGGGGATGTATTCTGAGGGGGGATTAATGGGATATATAGGAAGGGGGTGACTACCAAAGAATATTCAAGGGAGTAAGAGGTGGCGACAGGGCGAAAGGGGTGGGATTGGACTGATGGTGGGTGATATCTCTAAAAAAAGATGTAGATATCGGGTTAGGTGGGGTGGAGACGAGGTGGAAAAGGTGGGAGTGGGTGAATGGGGTGAGGTTGAACGGTGGGTGATATCTCTCTAAAAAAAAGCGTATTATTATATTGAGTGGGGGTGGATGGTTGGGAATAGGGGAGCGTAGGCTGAGATGTAAAAGTGGGAGCAGTCAAGGCGGGGATTGT
>NW_004797303.1:1299989-1302418 GCF_000002075.1 Aplysia californica
TATCCATCACTCACATATCTATCTATCTATCTATCTATCTATCTATCTATCTATCTATCTATCTATCTATCTATACAACAATGTCCTCTTCATTTACACATATCCCTATTCTGAATTTCAACAAATTCCGCATCCACCTAACTCCCATTCCACCACCAACGTTTCAAGAAAATGTCCGAAAAAGACACAAATAAGCCTCAGTTTTTTGGCTTCCTTCTGCGTGACATGAGTCACAAACAATTTGTTTATAGAGACGTGTTTTATTTAATATAACCAGGGTGCCTACAAAAATCGACCAACGACATTTGTGTGGCAGCGTGATGAAATCAGACGCTTGCCAAAATACCGAAATCGGAGAAACCGGCATATTAAATGTTTTTCCGGTAGCTTGGAAATTTTGATCAAAATTTTATTTCTTGACTTTACCTCTTTTATGTCCATAAAAACCCAAAACTTTTTGATGTAAAGCATTAATTTAAGGCACAAAATAAGCTTATGTCATTTTTCAGTTTTCAAAGACTTTTTAGCCTTTGGAGTTACCAAACTTTGGCGGCCATTTTCTCGCCAATTTCACTCTAAAAAAACCCAGGCGACCACACTTCTTCAATCTCAGATATCTTGAGTGTTATTCAAGATAAATGAATATATATATTTCGTTGGAAGCAAGACAACTAAATCAGCTTTCACAAGATACCAATAATTTCACATGTCCGAAAATTGACAAGAGCCTGATTCCACCGCTGCGTGACACCTTTGTCGATTAATATCTTCAGCAAAATACACATTTTTCAACCACCAGCCCCCCCCCCCCAAAAAAAAAAAAAATTAAAAAATTAAAAAAAATAAAAAAATAATCAATCCATGAAAATCTAAAAATCACCCCGCAACATAAAAAACCCAACCAACAGACAAAACAAATAGAGAGAGGGTAATTGGAGCGGTCCACAAGTAGATCCTATATCTTGTCTTACACTCTGTGCTCGGGTCTGTCCGTCTGTCCGTCCGTCTGTCCGTCTGTCTTTCTCTGTACCAGCAGCAAGCGACAATTACATGGTGTCGATGTTTCTTTTTTTAAGGCCCCTTCCCCTTTATTTATATATAATAATAATAAAAATTATACATATATGAGAGAGCGTGGTGAAATCAGGTCCTTATTTACCCATATCAAAATAATCCTAGTGAAGAAACTGGCATTTTACTGCAGATTTACGAACTTTCATCGAATTTTCATTTTTTTGGCTTAACACCTTTCATGCTCATTAAAGAACGCAATTCTGTGTCAATTGTACTGAAAAATTGATTCCAGGCCCCCAATATATAGATTTTAAGTTTCTACGTACTTTCAAACTAAGAAAATTACTTACTTTGGCGGCCATTTTCTCACTAATTTTATCTCTGACACAAGGTGACCCCTTCCTCCTTCAATTGCAAATATCTCGGCTTCTATTCAAGATTCATTGATATTTTTCCATCCACAGTAAGACAAATGAACGAGCTTAAAGAGAACTAGCTGACCCCCCCCCCCTTTCAAAGAAAGGATTGATAGGTGCATTAACATCAACTGAAAGTCTTTGGCTTACTGTAGTTACACTCTACTGGAACGGAGCAATAAATCTTGAGAGAAAAGTGACACACGTGAGTCCAAGTTGACAAATTATATAATAGATGTATAGATTGATTCTCTATTCAGCTTTCGTAATTGTGCACTCTCTAAAATTTCAAAGGTGTGGAATTAATGCGCACGGTTAGCGAACGGGAACCTCACTTGTTTACAATGGTGTCTTAGAAGACGGACTTTCCCAAGATTAGAACTCTCTGTGGACGAAACAAAGCATTTTGGGAAAATCGGGGAAAGCAGTTTGCGTGGATTTGTTTAACGTTAGGTCCTAGCCACATTGATGCTGTGGACGCCTGCAAAGTTTCAAAGGTGTGGGTTTGGTAATAATTGGGAGGAATTCGTGCACAAAGCCTCCAAAATCCACTTATAATAAGAATAAGATTATTATTATCCGCACTTCGGTTCTTGCGAACTACTCATACGTACGTAGAAGCACAATATGAAACGGAAGTAGTCTGTACTAAAATATGAAATGGCTAAGGGCAGAGTCAAAACATCTGAGAGCTTCAATTTACAGGAAAAAACATCAAGCCTGAAAAATCAAAAGGCAGTTTCCAAACTTTGAAAATATGCCCACGTTTCCCTTTGGGACAATTCTTGTCGGAATCATATTTTTGTAGATTTTATTGGCACCCGTGAAAAAAAGTTTTTACTGACCCCACAAACGTGCTTACCTACATTATAATAAAAAGAAGATATGACAACTTGCCCCAAAATTGACGAGAGCCTGATCCCACCGCGTCGAGACACATATATTACAATATATATAAAATCCCATATATAATATAAATATATATATATATATATATAT
>NW_004797303.1:1302692-1305573 GCF_000002075.1 Aplysia californica
ACACACTCATACACAAATATCTTTTTAAAATAAATAATAAAGTAAAAAGAAATAGAAAAAAAGAGAAAAAGAGAAAAAAAATAAGACAAAAAGAAAAAAAAATCCCCATTTCCCGGCGAGAATTGCAGCCGAGCAGAGTAATTACGTCACACGGTTTATGATTATCGCTAGATAAACATTATCCTGGAGTCCACGCCAAAAATCCAATTTGCTCCTCTCTCGTTGACTCTGACGTCTATGGCACGCCACGGCTACGGTCTTCGCCGTAACTCATGGAAGACCGTGAGTTCGATTCCAGAGTAGGGAAGACAATTTCATTGAGTAATTGTAGTATCTCTTTTTGTGTTTCGTTTTAGTGAGAGTTTTACGGCACTTGAAACATAATAAGATCATAGAAGTGCTGAAGATTAGAGGTGTTACGGTTGCTCTCTTGTGCTTTTTTTTTTTAGTAAGTGTTTTGCCGCGCTCGCAACTGCATAAGGTCACAATATGAACGCGCGGGACACATTAACCATTTTCAGTTGTTGGGAAATTTTTAATTTTGCCCAGGTAGCGGCCGAAGCCTACTACTCTCATCAAGTTTAGACCACCAAGGGAGTCTTTAACGTGCGCAACTTGCACACGGACTCTCCGAGATGCTTCACCCTTATCCGAGAAGGTTAGATGTTCTATCTTACCTACCAGAAGATCAGGGGTGAGCCTGAAAGACAGCAGAAAGAAAGAGCCAAGGAATAGCGGTAGAAAGGCCGTAGAAAGAGTAACGAGCCAAGAAGTGAGAGCAAAGGGAAGTGGGGGTGGGGTAAAGAGTGAAGACAAAAGCAGACGACGGAACATTGAGACAGCATCTGTTTTTGTAAAAAGATGAATGTCTACTTAACAACGTCAAATTTTTGTGTTGAATAAAACGGCAAGACAAAGAGACAAAAACGACTTAGGGAAAGACATGAATTAAGACCCTCCAATGATACCTTCCAACTTCACGTTTGACGTCTGAGGCCGGAGCCTGTTTTGATTGATTTGGACCACCAAGGGATCTTTAACGTTCACAATTTGCACACGGGATTTCCGAGGGTTTTTTTCAGCCCTTGTGCCCTCAGTCAGAATTGTATTCATTCACCTAAATGAATATTTTCCACAATTTTGACACCCACATTTTGGATCTATTTCTAAGTTATGGCATGTTGTGTCACAAGTTTTACACCATTTTCAATAAAACAATATTATTGCAAGCCCCGAGTATTTAAGAAACGGGTGATCATAAATTCTTTAAAATGTGCCGTAATACGCTACCTTAGAATTACAAAGTTCTGCCGGATGTTTTTGGCCGATTTGATTTTTTCACACCATGATGTCGGATGCCAAATTGTTCTACCTGCTCTATCTAAATCCCACGATTACTGGGAGCTGTTATCAAATTTCAAAGATTTGCACTCTGAAAAGCCTGACACTTTGTGAAACGAAAAAATATTTGTGAGGCAGCGTGGTGGAATCAGGCTCTCGTCAAAATATTCAAAGTGAAGAAATGCGCATTTTTCCGCATGTTTGTGAATTTTTATCAAATTTATGGGTTTTTTGGCCCAACAACTTTCAGACCCATTAAAGAACTCATTTCTGTGTGGGTTTTTCTGAAAAACGTTAATTAAAGGCACAAAAAATGTAAATTTTCATTTACCATGAACTCTTAAACTAAGGAAATAACTAATCTTTGGCAGCCATTTTCTCATTAATTTTACATCTGAAAATAGGTGACCCCCTTCTCCTTCTTTTGCAAATACCTCGACTTGTATTCAAGATAAATGGAATTTTTTTTCATCCAAATAAAGACAAGTGAACAAGCTTTAATACGATACCAATAACTCTACAGGCTCAAAAATTGACGAGAGCCTGATTCCATCACGCTGCCTCACATTTGACGTCAAATTTCTTAAAACTAGGTACTGAGCAGCTAGAGCTTTGCAATTCTAGGGTAACGAATAGTTAAACACCCTTTCAACACAGTAAGGTTATTTTCCCAAAAAAATGTTTAGTACTAGTTCGGCACTTCCAAAACAATAAGGTCATATAAGTGCCGAAAATTAGAGGTGTTACAAGATAATAACAAACACACAAAACGAGTGAAAGATAAGGACGGTACGTGTTTGATAGGAAAGAAAGAGCAGACCACACCAGAGCACCCACCAACTACCCTTTGAGGTTATAAGAGGCGGTCCTTTCCGATTAAACACCTATCTCCTACAGAACCATTCCAACAGGACGGAGAGCGGTGAGAAATCTTCAAACAACCCAAGCTCAAGATCAAGATTTATGACAATAGAGAGATTCTATTTCTCCAAATACGTGTCGTTAATGGGGGTCGTTTTTAAACGGTACGCTACCCGGTTCCTATCATCGCTGCACGCGCGTTTATACGACTAGCGGGGCCGATTAAACAAAGGACTTAATTTGCTTAACCTGAGAGACGAGTGGGAAACGTGCCCGGGGGAGACCAACAAACAAAGACAGTATTGATCCCAACCGATCTGTCCTGGTTTCCAATACTCTCATCTTCCTCCTCCCCCTCCTCGTATCTCTCCTTCCCCAACACCCTATACGTCCTATTCCTCTTCTTCTTCCTCTCCCCCTCCCTCCCACGACTTTTTCTCTCTCTGTGTCTCTCAGTCTCTCTGTCTCTCTCTCTCCCTCTCTTTCTCCCCCTCTCTCTCTCTCTCTCTGTCTCTCTCTGTCTCTCTCTTTCTCCCTCTCTCTCTCTCTTTCTCCCCCTCTCTCTCTCTGTCTCTGTCTCTCTCTCTCTCTCTCTCTTTCTCCCCCCCTCTCTCTCTCTCTGTCTCTCTCTCTCTCTGTCTCTCTCTCTCTCTCTTTTTTTCTCCCCCTCTCTCTCTCT
>NW_004797303.1:1306259-1316311 GCF_000002075.1 Aplysia californica
CCCGGCCAAGGGCAGTACCACTGACTGGTGTCTTTAGGCCATTCACAAAGGGGGGATATTAACATGTTCGTATGCACAGTAGAATCGACTTGATTCCCCGTTTGGACTTCTCTATTGACATACACCGCTCATGAGACCTTAATATTATGCAGTAAAACCTTACTAAAAACAAAACTATATTTCCACTAAAGGTCGTGACGATCGCGC
Organism: Aplysia californica; assembly: GCF_000002075.1. Lineage (NCBI taxonomy): Eukaryota > Metazoa > Mollusca > Gastropoda > Aplysiida > Aplysiidae > Aplysia > Aplysia californica. The sequence goes on from NW_004797303.1 coordinate 1,306,467, forward strand.
AATTTTATTTCAAGCTAGAGCAGTCTAACAAGCAAACAGAAGTTTGCAGTTATTCATCGTGTTTTCCTTGAGTTTTCTCTGCCTGCTGAGATTGTGTGGCGTCGTTAGTCGAGTGGTTTTGGCTACCGGGCTCGGAATCGTGAGGTTGTTCGAGCCTCAGGCTTGACGTTATGTCCTTGGGAAAAGCGCTTTACACAAATTTTCCTCACTTCACCCACGTGGGAATGGGTACCCTGTTATAAACTGGGAAAGATCTTGTATGTTAGTGTTTTAGCCCCTATAAATGACATTTTGCACCGTATGCTGCCCAGGAAGTTGAGGTTGTTTCAGAATGATATCAGTCAGCATGGGTAATGTTATAAGATAAGACAAGATAGGATAGGATATGATAAGATAAGATATGATAATTTTTACCACATCAATTACATATTCATGCCAACATTATGCTTCCAGTGCCAGACCTGGAAATTAAGTAAAACCCATGAAAGCAAAATCACTGCCATCGAAATGAAATGTGTCTGCGAGACATGTTGAATAATAATAAATGAGTTATTGTGCTTTTAAGGTGGGTGTGACAGAACTTTTGCAACACGGTGTGGTTGGAGTTCTCTAAATAACCTGTTCTTGGCCCACCTCTGCCTCTTTTCTCTAGTACTTTTCCTAGAGCCAGCGAGATATCCAAAACCTCTATATTGATCCAAGCGTCCGAGACACTGCATTTGTGTCACGACATGGTGAAATCAGGCTCTCGTCAATTTTTGGACGTGTGGAGTTATTGGTATCATCTCAAAGCTTGTTTATTTGTCTTGCTTTTGATTTTAAAAAGTCCATTTATCTTGAATAGAAATTGAGATATTTGTGAATGAAGGAGGTGGGTTCACCTGGTTTCAGAGATAAAACTGGTTAGAATATGGCCGTCAAAGATGAGTTATTTCCTTAGCTTGAGAGTCCGTGGAAACTGAAAATTTACTTTTTTGTGTGCCTTTAATCAACGTTTTTCAGTAAAATCAACACAGAAATCTGTTCTTTAATGGGCATAAAAGGTGTTGAGTCAAAAAAGGAAAATTCGATAAAAATTTACAAACCTGCGGAAAAATGCCGGTTTCTTCATTTTGATGATTTTGACGAGCGCCTGATTTCACCACGCTGCCTCACATTTGTCTGTCGCTAATTGTGTCTCCACGTGAGCGTCCCAGAACAAGTAATACCTGTGGGGAAATGGAGACCAGAACATGATTTGTCGCCATCTCTCGACCTCACTTCACGCTGATGGGTTGACCTACTTTTTGCCGAATTGCACTAGCGCACAAGTACAATTCGGAATTTTTAAAATGTTTTTCTTTGTTTTTAGTTAAGTTTTTTTTGGGTTGTTTTGTGGGTTTTGTTTTATAATTTTTAGGGAAGTTGCTCAAATCGAAAGAAAATAAACCAAATCGAGGATTGATTTTCTTTTCTTTCAGTTTTCCGCTGGTTATAGAATAAGTGTGTTTATTTTAATCTGATTCCATTGTACTTTTAACCTCGGTTCTAGAATTCTTGATCTTGAACTTTGTTAGGATAAAAAGAAGTACATGGACACAATAATGGCAATCTAGTGTTGAGGAAAGTAAGACAGACAGACAAAAACAACTGAGGAAGAGTAAAGAAGTAAGACCTTTCAGAAGCTCTCTAACCATCCCCTTGAACTTGGTATGTTTGTTTGTTTGGTCTATGTTTGTTTGCGTACAAACAAGTACATCGAAATAGTAGCGGTCATTAAGTGCTATTGGAAAGGCATAAACAAGCCAACAGTTGCATGGATCCTGGAGAATGGGGTTGGGGTGGAGGAGAGGGGAGGGGGAGGAGAGTGGAGGGGGATGAGGGGGAGCAGCTACAACATTGCACTGCCTGCGATGACACCTGTTCTCCAACCAAACAACTCGTAATCGTGAGATTGTGGGTTCAGGGGTTCGAGCCGCGGACTCGACGTTGTGTCCTTGGGAAGTGCACTTTAACCTGGTGGGAATGTGCACACGGCCCTAGACAGCGAAATATATTGTCAGTATGTTAGTGTTTTAGCACCTATTAATGGCCGCTTCACTGTATGCTTCCTAGGAAGTTGAGGTTGTTTCAGAATGCTCTGAGGTCTGCTGGGGTAATAGTATAGATTGTGAAGCTCATAGAGCTTTCTGTTGAGTGGGGATTTGCGCTGTACAAGTGCTTTCTATAATTATCATTATTAGATCTACTAAGTATAAAAACTAGATAGACGGACAGGAAGAAGAGAGAGGAAAGAAATAAAGAAGGACCTATGATGGCTGACTCCAGCCATTCTAGATAGAATCATAGTGGGTGGTTGGTGGGTACTCTGGTGTGGTCTGCTCCTTCTTTCCTATCAAACTTCTATCATACTTATAGTTCCTCCTTCTTTTCGTGTTTGTTACTCTCTCGTAACGCTACTAACCTTCGGCACTTATATAATAATAATAATAATAATAATAATAATAATAATAATAATAATAATAATAATAATAATAATAATTTTTAAAAATAGTAATATTAGTAGCATTTTGTGTAGCGCATATCCACGCCCGACAGGAAGCTCTATGCGCTTTACTATACCATTATTACCCCAGCAGACCTTAGAACACCCAGAAACATTCTCAGCTTCCCGGGAAGCATTAGTGCAAGCAGCTGATCAAGCGCTCAAACACTAACAAACTGACAAGAATATGACCTTGTTGTATTGTAAGTGTGGTAAAACTCCTACTCAAATCGAAAAAATTGGAATTATAGTTCTACGTAATGACAGAAGACATGGGTCTTTGGGGAACTGGCTGGGTCTCCGCGTTGAAATTTTTTGGGGGGGTTAAGTATTTTACGGCACTTGCAACTGCATAATGTTATGTGAGCGCGCAGGACAAACCAAACACTTTCAGTTGGTAAGAAATTTTGAATTTTGTCCGGGTAGCGGCCGAAGCCTACTCTTATCGATATGGACCACCAAGGGATCTTTAACGTGCGCAACTTGTACTCGAGACCTCCGAGAATTTTAGCCCTTATCCGAGAAGGCTATGTGTGGATCTTACTCACTATAAAAAATGGGGTGTGACAAGCAGACAGCAGTAAGAAGGAGCCAAGGAGAAGCAGTAGAAAGGCTGCAGAAAGAGTCAGGAGCCCAGAGGAGGGAGCAAAAGAGGTGAAGGGGTATGGGTAGAAAGTGGAGACGAAAGCGGACGACAAAACATTGTTAGAGCAAGGGATGTGAAAAGAGAACATTTTAGAGAAGAACTCTTTTCGTCGCTCTTCGGATTCGAACCTGGGCCTATTAAATGAGAGGTGAACACCTTAATCTCTTTGGAGGTGGGAATAATAATGCTCGTTCTTCGTTTTTTGTGTGTCTGCTTTCATATTATATCATTATAATTATTCCCGATTTTTGTGATCGATTTTAGAAATGTTTTTGTTTTAAATTTATTGATGTTCTTCTGTTTGTTTCGTTGTAGATGTTGTTGCTGTTATTGCTGTTTTTGCTACAGTTGTAGCTGATTTTAGTGGTGGTTTTTTTTTATTGAGAGGATGGGTGGGCTTTTGAGGTTGTTAAAATATTTTCCATTAGAGGCAGCTGGAGGAGTGTCAACCTGGAGAAGTTTCAGCATTCTTGACGACGCGGCGTAAGTGTTGTTGATGTTGTTGTTGTTGTTGTTGCTATTGTTGTTATTGTTGATAGATAGAGAGAAAGGGGGGAAAGAGAGAGAGAGAAAATGAGAGAGGGAAAGAGAAAGAGAGATAGGGAGAGAGAGAGGGGTATTGAGGGAGGGAGAGAGAGAGAGAGAGAGAGAGAGAGAGAGAGAGAGAGAGAGAGAGAGAGAGAGAGAGAGGGAGGGGGGAGGCAGAGAGTGACGGAGAGCGAGAAGGTGGGTGAAATAGAGATAGAGACAGGGAGACAGAGTATGTGAGGAATAGAGATAGAAAGTGGGAAGGTGATTGCAGGAGAGATCGATAGATCGATATATATATAGAGAGAGGGGTAGGGAGGGAGGGAGGGGGGGAGAGAAAGAAAGAGAGAGAGAGAGAGAGAGAGAGAGAGAGAGAGAGAGAGAGCGCAAGGGAAAGTAGAGAAAAAGAGAGACGGATAGACAAACAAAATTTGAGCAAACACAATACCTTACGATTACGAGTATATTATAGAGTATGTCACTATTAAAACAAATCATTAATTGATGAAATGTTTGTATAATAATAATATACATCATGTAAAACGCTGGCAGAAGGTTTTTTTTAATCGATTACATTCCGACTCAAGACTTGTCCACATGAAGGCGTTATCTGGGAGGTTCTGTTTGTCTGTTTGTCTTCACCAACAGCTGTTGGGACTCAGAAACGATTTTCAGCGAAACTTGCTAAATAAATAGATCGATCACCTGGGTTACTACTGTTAAACTTTGCTTCCTCAGGATGACGAAGTTCTGACATATTAGGCTGTTTTGAGTTAATGCGATCTTGAAGTCAGTAACCAAATTATGTCCTATCTGTTCTACGAAAAGCGTACGATTATAATATGGAGTCGTTAACAAGATATTGAAAGAATTGCAGTGGGTGGTTGGCGGTTGATCTGGTGAAGTTTGCTTCTTCTTTCTTATAAAACATCTATCGTCCCTATCTCCCCTTCTTCTTTTTTTATGTTTGTTACTCTCTTGAAACACCTCTAATCTTCTGGCGCTCATATGACCTTATTGTTAGGAGCGCTGTAAAAGCTCTACGTAAGTTTTTTTTTAAAAGAATTTCATTCGAAAAAGGTTGACACATTGTTAGACTGAAAAATTTTTACGTCGAATTTCTCTAAACTAAGTATTGAGCAGATAGAACTTTGTAATTCTGAGGTAGCGATCTACCAAAGAAGTAGATCGATCATCTAGGTCACTGCAGTTGTATTTACATATTATGTCACACTTGACAGACAAGGGCCCGGCATAAAATCCAGTGGTTGGCGGAGGTGTTGGGGGACTCTCGTTGTCTAGAGGTTACGGTGTTCGCCTTTCATTCAATAGGTCCCGGGTGGCGGTCGAAGCCTATTTCTATCGATTTTTAAGATCTCCAAGGGGTTTTTAACGTGCACAACTTGCGTAGTGGACCTCCAAGAGTTTTCGCCATTTTCCGAGAAGGCTAGATGTTTGATCTTACCCACCCTGACATCATGAGTGTGGTAGAGCGATAGAAATAAGAAGGAGCTAAAGCGTAGAAGTAGAAAGGCTGCAGAACGAGTCAGGAGCCCAGAGGAGGGACCACAGGAGATTGTGGGGGGGGGGGGAGAAAAGAGAGACGAAAGCAGACAACAGACCATGATTAGAAAATAGGAAAGGAGATGAAAGAAGAAAACTATCGAGAAGAAAATGTTCTGTCGCTGTAAGTTTTCGAACCCAGAGCCTATTAGATGAGGGGCGAATACGGCAACCTGTAGACCACAACCCCCCCCCCCCCCCCCACTCTTTCATTCAATTGTGTCACGACATGGTGGAATCAGGCTCTCGTCAAAATAATCAAAGTGAAGAAATTTGCATTTTTCCGCAGGTTTGTGTATTTTTAAAATAAAATTGTTGTTTTTTGGCTCAACACCTTTCATGCCCATTAAAGAACTCATTTCTGTGTGGATTTTTCAGAAAAACGTTGCTTAAGCACAAAATATGAAAATTTTCATTTTCCACGGACTCTCAAGCTATGGAAATAACTCATCTTTGGCGGTCATTTTCTCACTAATTTTACCTCTGAAAACAGGTGCCCCCCACCTCCTTCATTCGCAAATATCTCGACTTGTATTCAAGATAAATGGATATTTTTTTCATCCGAATGAAGACAAGTGAAGAAGCTTTAAGATGATACCAATAACTCTAAATGCCCAAAAATTGACGAGAGCCTGATTCCACCACGCTGCCTCACAATTGTACTCAGTTTGGTATTATTTCAAGCGAATAGGCTAAGTAGGAATGACGTCCTAAGGAATTTCTTGAGGCTGAAAGCTTGAACGACAGGGTTGGTTAGCAGGTGCTGTGGTGTATGTGGGGGGGGGGGGGGTTGTAAGTGTTCTACGGCGCGTGTAACTATGACCTAACTGAGCAGCAAGTGCCGTAAAATGATAACTAATTAAAACTAAATTAAACTTGGGCGACAAAATTAGCTGCGTAGAGAGGAGAAATTACCTTCTGTGTATCAACATAATCCGGTGCCTTGGTGACTGGCGTGGGCGATCAGGGACCTCCACTTCACTCTGTCTTGCGTTTCAGCGATGGTGTCTATCGTTTTTGCTGTTCCCAGCCATGTTTTCTTCAACTTGTCCAGTATCTTTTCCCTCTGTCTGCCTCTGCCTCTGCCTCTCTCTCTCTCTCTCTCTCTCTCTCTCTCTCTCTCTCTCTCTCTCTCTCTTTCCATCAAACTTGCCTGTTATTAAAACATTCTCCAATGCTTCTTTCCGCTTTGTGTGTCCAATGAACTTTGTCTAATCGTTTTGTATATTGGCCATGAGCAGCCGTCTGCACTTGGCTTGAACCAAGACTTTTTATTTGTTTTTTCTAGCTGTCCATGGGATACGCAGCATGCGTCTTGTGAACCACAACTCTTTCGCCTCAATTGTTCTTTCCAACTGTCTATTGATTGTCCATGCTTTGCACCCCGTTTTATGGGATTGGCTCCATGTGTAACTTTTCAGTACTCTTTATTTTTGATTTCCAGTGTATATAAAGTGTTACCCCTTTAATGTGTGTCGCTTTTAAGGACGAGCAGGTTAACCCAGATTTAGGGGGTTAAAAAAATCTTGACCTGCACCAAAAATTGGGCATTGCCCCACCTATAGGAGATGTTTAGTTTCATAGGTGTGTATATTTGTTTGATTATAGAGAAAACTCTTCTTGTATTTTCAAGAAACTAAACAAGGGGCAAAAACTTTTACCTAAGATTATCTCAAAACAGCATTTTTTCGGGACAGCCCCCTTGTCCTAAAAAGCGACCAATTGTTTGTCTGGTTGGACTCACTGACCACTCGGACACTAGAATGTCCACATATCAGGTGACCATGCACCAGACGATCATGTCACTTACCATGTGTCACAAAGCGGATAAATCAAGCCCTCGTCAATTTGTTGGGGGGCATGTGGAGTTATTGGTATCATCGGAATGCTGATTTGTTTGCTTTTCTTCCTATGAAATATTTAATTGTCTATTTATGTTAAATAGAATTCAAGAAAATCTATATTTGAAAGAAATTAAGTCGCCTAGTTCCGGTTATGAAATTAGCGAGAAAATGCTCACCAAAGTTTGGTAACTTGCTTAGCTAAAGAGTCTTTGGATACGGAAAAATGACATATTTTGTGCTTTTAATCGATGTTTTTCAGTGTAAAATTCACTTAAAAATGTTGTGTTTTTTTTACGTAAAGAGGTCAATTTTTTCTCTCACAAAAATGGTTGAAAATGCCTGTTTCTCCGCTTTCGTTATTTTGACGAGCTCCTGATTTCACCAAGCTGCCTAACTTATTTCTCCTCACATGAATTAATTGATTTTAGCAGTATTGAAGAAAAACAAAAATTGTATTTCTTTTTTTTTAGCCTCTAGAAAAATAGTTTGCAATGCCTGCCCCTTTCCTCTCTGCACATGTCTGTATGTGTCTTTTCTGTTTGCAATTATCCCTTCCCCACCCTTTTTTTTTCTTTCTCTCCCTCACTCTCTCTCCCTTTCTGCCCCCCCCCCTCTCTCTCTCTCTCTCTCTCTCTCTCTCTCTCTCTCTCTCTCTCTCTCTCTCTCTCTCTCTCTCTTTCTCTCTCTCTCTCTCCTTACTGACTCCACTTTCCCCTTCCTCTGAGCTCCTGACATCTTTCTGTAGCCTTTCTACCTGTACTCCTTGGCTCATCCCTACTGCTCTCTTTCAGCCACAACCCTCATGTTTGAGTAGGTAAGATCAAACACCTATCCCTCTCGGATAAGGGTTAAAAAATGTCGGAGGTCCCGTGTGCAAGTTGCGCACGTTAAAGATCCCTTGGTTTTCATAAAATTAATAAGAGTAGGCTTAGGCCGCCACTCTTGCAAAATTCAAAATAAATTTCTACCAAAAACTGTAAACATTTAATATGTCCCCCGCACTCATACCTTATGCAGTTGGGAGCGCCGTAAAACTGTTAACAAAAAAATAACAACAACATATACACACACATGTGTATATATATATATATTTTTAACCACAAAAAAATGTACAAAGTCAGGTCAGTTAAGTGCCCCATATATGCTCGAATCTGTTTGTTTAAGATTTTTAATCAACATTAACGTTGGCCCTACTACGCTCAATTTTTTTTGTCAAACATTAGTGTGTGCAAAGAGTTTGTAATGGACGGACCAACGTTGTTAGCTCTTGCTTAAGCCTTACGAAGAAAAATAAAAAATAAAAGTAAGTTGGCGTATAATTGGTTTTTGCTCTGGGACCGTACGGTGTATTTCGATTACGCAGGAATAAAAGAGCACCAAAAGGCCACAATGAAGGCATGTAGATATTATCTGCACTGGCCCCAGCTAATGAGGATCATCTAATTTCTTCAATTCCTTTCGAAAACTCGTCCTCATTGAGTTAATTTTCTTTTTTATTTCATTCCTTCTTTGGTGGTATCTGCATACCACTCCCTGCATTTCAGCAGCAGAGTGTGAAAGAGTTTCTTTTTTTTCAAAATCTCGATCACTATATGTGAGGCATCGTGGTGGAATCAGGCTCTCGTCAAAATAATGAAATCGAAGAAAACAACAGTTTTCTCCCTGCTAAGCAATTTATATCAAATTTTTGTTTTCAGCTCAACACCTTTTATGTCCATTTACAAAGACATTCCTTATAGAATTTCACCGAAAAACGTTGATTAAAGGCACAAAAATACAACTTAACAGTTTCCATGGACTCTCCAGCTTTGGAATTTACCAAGCTTTGGGGGCAATTTTCTCACAAATTTTACGTCTTAAACCAGGTGACCCCCACCTCCTCCAATCCAAATATCTCCACTTTTATTGAAGATGGATGGGCAATTGTTTTATTGAAAGCAAGACAAATGAACAAGCTTTTAGATGATACCAATAGCTCAATATGCCCAAAAATTGACGAGAGCCTGATTCCAAGACACTGCCTCACATATTATTATTCTTTACTTTTAGCTTTCCATAGTTCAGGCAAACTCTGGTACATTTCAATCAGCTCCAGTACATTTTTTTCCCTCCCTTAATGGGGCCTTGATGATGTAAAAATTGAATCTTTTCTCTCTTTCCGACAGCACCTGAAAAAAAAAAGTTTACCCAAATAAATTTGATGAAGCCCGCCTACGATCACATAGTTTGACGGTTTGCCAAAAAATATCAACAGAAAATAGATCCGTCAAATATTTGAAATCAAATTATTTTGACCATCAAACACGCCTATACACGATCAAAAACCTATCAAAAAAATTGGTGTCAAACATATTTGATCAAACCGTCAAACAAATGTGAGCGTGTATGGGGAACTTTACACTAATTTATTTAACCACCCTCTGTGGCGTAGCAGTTCGACATTTTACTTTCTCCTTCCTGTCTTTCTCTCAATCCCCTCTCCTCCTCCCCTCTTTTCTTTCATTTCTTCCTCCTTCTATTGTTTCTCTTACTCTGCCCCTTAACCACCTCCGCAAGTTCTTCTATTCCTTTTTACTTCCTTTTTTCTTTCACTCATTCACCGCTCCTCCCTGTTCTAGATTTGTTCATCCTTCCTCTCTTTCTTTCACTCTGTTCCTCCTCTCTTTGCCTTTCCATCCTTTCCTCTATCCCTTCACTCTGCACCCTTCCTTCCTTCCTCCTCCCCCCTAACCCTAACCCT
>NW_004797303.1:1316411-1317503 GCF_000002075.1 Aplysia californica
CATTAACGCCTGCCTCCCAAAAGCCACTCAGTTCTCGACAAGTAATATTTCTCTTATCTAACACTATATTGCGAGTTTTTTAGCTTGGTGTATCGCCCCCCCCCCTTTCGGTCGTTTATTTACTCACCTTCTGTGACCACAGACACTCTGTTTCATCTGTCTCCCCCTCCTCATCTCACCTTCTCTCTCCATCTTTCCCTCTTTCCCTCTCCCCCCCTCTCTCTCTTCCTCCGTCCCTCCCTCTCTCCCTCTTTCCTTTTCTCCCTCTCTCCATCTCCCCCCCCCTCTCTCTCCCTTCCTCTCTCCCTCTCTCCCTCTCTCAGTCCTTATCGCGCACTCAGAACCCGCGTTCTCCCATGGCGTCACAGCGCGCCGTCTCTCTCTCTCTCCCTCTCCCTCACTCTCTCTCTTTCTCCTTCCCGCTCTCCCTCCCTCTCTCTTTCCTTCGCTCTCTCACTCACACACGGACAAGTTATGATGAAAACTGCTCGCAAAAAAACCTGCGATCACTGAACAATTTTTACCCCTTGCGCGGATCACAGTACAAAAGGAATACTAATAACAGAAAAAAAACGGTAGCTTAATTCTTCGAGATATTTACAGATTGTAATTTTCACCCACTATATAACTTTACAAAAAGAAAAGAAAAAGTACAACCCCCCCAAAAAAAAATTAATAAAAATTTTTTAAAAATATTTAAAAACGAATAAACCAGAAACACCTTTCGTGATATTTTTTATGGTGATTCAACGACACATACTGATGTAAGAATAAAACCAACAATCTTAACGTGAAATTTTAAATAGTTCAATTCAAAACGGGACAAAGCATAAAGGCGACTTAAAAGATATAGCTCTGGAACTGCGACAATGCTGTTGTTGACAATGATGTAACTCTACCCACAGTTTGTCCAAAAAAACAACAACAAAAATCCAAGGAAAGAAAACGAAACGAGATAGTTTATAAGTTATTTATTCAACAGACAATTGACGAGGAGAAGGTACAAACGCGCAATAAGTTTTAAAACAGACTCCTGTATACATTAAAGGATATCAACTTCTATAAGCATAACAATAATAACTACAATAATAA
>NW_004797303.1:1317616-1322896 GCF_000002075.1 Aplysia californica
AATAATAATAATAATGATAACAGTAGTAATAATTTTTCTCCACCCGTCCTTTCCAGCCCACACCAAAATGGTAAACAAGGTAGGCCTACTTTGAAAACATTCGCGACGTCAACGGGGTTGCTGTTTGCTGAGTAAACGATTCGCTCACAGACAGACAGACAGATACTGTGACGGAGTTTTTGGCCAAGAGAGATATATCAGTGGGAGCCAGGAACGGATATTCTGCATACCCAGGTAAAGAATCTACTTTGTGAATGTTAAGATAGCATTAGTACTTTTGTTATAATAACTGTTTTTTATTTGTAATTTTTAGACAAACTATTTATTATTCTAGATCTAGTATGTTATTTTTCTTATCATTATTTGTATACAAAGTTTTATGTAAAGATATTGTTTTGTAAGTATTCCAGTCTTAACTCTGCTTTCGTTGGTCGTCAGAAACTTTTGACAGGATATTATGTATTATACACCGATAAACATAGCATGTTCTTGCTAAATATTCAAAGTTTAACGTTATAATTTCTATGTTCGTTTTGTTTTGGATTCTTTTGACAGACCGTCATGTCGGGTTCTTAAATACAAACGTAATTCATTTTGGTTGTTGCTTTTCTGGATCAAACATAAATTTGCAAAGAGAAGGACCGTCATTATATGTTTCTCTTTTAGTAAAGCTCTTTTTAAGAAAGGTTTTAGGTTGAATAAGCGGGTTGTTGGAGGGCGTCACTTGTAGGTCCTACTTTTTTTACTTTCCTTCTCTGTTCTTTCTGTCTGTCTGTCTTTCTTACTTTTCCCCCAGCACTAAATAACCAATATTGAGTCAACGTGCTTCTCTTTACTCAAATACAAAACATAGGTTGAATAAAACACATTACACATACAGAGGACATGAGTGCTAGTCACGAGTCGGAAAGACTGTTTTAGTAAATCGAAACATCCATCATGAGTCTGCAAAGATATTTCCGAATGAATTAATTAAAGGAATTGTGCGAAGGAGGCGTAAAACGCCTTAATTTACTAACAGAAAAGAGAAATGAACTTCTGCGCGTGGGTCGATTTTAGTGGTCGTGGGGAAAAGTAACTGTTACAGCAACCTCTGTTTGTCTGTTTGTGTGTGTGTGTGCCTGTAAGTGTGTATATTTTTAAACATTTGCGTACAAGAGTGTCATATTTGCGACATTATCTATTATCTATTTGTGGTGGCCGGATTTTGCTATTCAAAAGGCTTTTTAATGGCTGCATCAATCGACATACGGTTTCGCCAAAAGATTCTTTAAAATGTTCTTCAGATCATGACGCCCTTCGTTTTTTTCAGTTTTGAGACAGTTTTGCTGCAAAAAGCTAAATTTCTTTATTTCGCCGATCGTTTTGAAGGCCGACGTTTCTGTCTCTGCAATTTGAGAAAATCCGCCAGGTTTGTCTATTTTAAGTCGTACTTCCGTTCGATACTATCGCGCATTGCCGCGCAATACTGAGCACTATTTTAAGTGTGCGACCCGTATAGATCTGAGATTAATTTTCAGTTTTTCATTAGTTTCGTTTAGATCTAATTAAATCTTGGGAAAGTCCGTCTTCTAAGACGACATTGTAAACAAGTGAGGCTTCCATTCACTAGCCGTGCATACTGTTCCTCAATGACACGAATTTTTTATTCCCTTCAGCGAAAGGGGGCCCAGCTAGTTTGATCAGTGGACGCAAAACTGAACTTTTCAGCTTATGGAATTCGGACATGTTTTTTTTTATATTTTGGGGGAAGCTAGAGAGACAATAGTTAGATAAACAATAATCTATCCGACTCCTCGTTGCCACTTTTTTCTGAACCAACCCACACCTATGTACGCTAAAACAAACAAGCAGTTTTGGAGTCGGTGGCATGTGATTAGGCAATTAGATTCGTAATCGTGAGGTTGAGGGTTCGGGGATTTGAGCCAGGAACCCTACGTTGTGTTCTTGGGAAAGGCACTTTACACATATTTTTCTTACTTCGCCCAGGTTGGAATGGGAACCTGGTCATAGACAGCGAAAGATTGTGTCAATTTGTTAGTATTTGAGCACTTATGAATGTCCGCTTGTACTGTATGCGTCCCAAAATATTGAGACTGTTTCAGAATGCTCTCAGGTCTGCTGGGATAATAGCATAGATTGTGAAGCACATAGAGCTTTCTGGTGAGTGAGGATTTGCGTTATACAAGTGTTATCTATCAGTATTATTATTACTATTATTATTATTATTATTATTATTATTATTATTATTATTATTATTATTATTATTATTATTATTATTAAGACAAAAAAACAACAACAACAAACAAACCAAGACAAAAAAAACGAACAACCCCCATCCTGTCCAGGTTGTGTATTTTCTTGTTTCAACCTAGAGTTCAATCTTTACATACACACATGATCAAGGTTGATAATATCAAGCAACACTTTCCCCGGGTGGTTGGAGAGTGTCACAGGTTGGTCCTCCCTCTCAATTGTTTCCCTTCCTTTGACACTTCTGTTTGAGTGGGTGGTTGTAGGGCGCCACTATGAAGTCTCATTTCAAATCAGGTTCTTTCATTCTGTAAACTTTTATCTGTATTTCTTGTATTTTTTCAGCACTAGATTAAATAAGCGTCTTGCTGTCTATGTGCTTATCTTGATTAAAACTATCAGAGAATCAAAGGTAACTAGTATTTATAAGAAACAATTTTAACAAATCTGATCTTCTTTTCAAAACCAACATTTTCATAATATCTGATTATATCCAACAAATTAATCGCTACCTCAGAACTACAAATGTCTATCTGCTCAGTACCTAGCTTTGAGATTTTGACATAAAAGAATTTGAGTTTCACAATATTTCAAGTTTTGTTCGTATACTATAAATCTTTGAATATCCTGATAACGACTCCGAATAATTTTACGATTTTGGAAGAGCAGACAGATCATGATCTCTGTCCTCCTAGTCTTAGTAACTCAAAAGAGTCAAAAAATGTCAGATGGAACTTTATAATTCTGAGGTAGTAAAATTAGGTATTACGATTGAAGGACTCCTAATTCAGTTGGACTGATATGCGGAATGCAATGTGTCATAACTGGATGGAATCAGATGCTCGTCAAGTTTTGGACGGGTTGAGTAATTGGTATCATCTTAATGATGTTCGTTTGTCTTGTTTTCCTTGAAAAAAAAAATTACCTATCTATCTTGATTAGAAGTAGAAGTCTAGATTTTTACAATTAAAGGAGGAGCAGGTTGCCCGATTTCAGAGGTAAGATTAGCGAGAAAACGGCGCCAACAGTTGTGTAATATCTAAAGCTTAAGAGCCTCTGGAAATTGATGCAAATTTGCAATTTTTTTATACCTTTTCTCAACATATTCCAGTAATTTATGCACAAAAAATATAATGTTTTTCAAAGGTGATAAAATTCATTGAGCAAAAAAAAAAAAGCAGAAAATTCGAAAACATTGGCCAACAATTTTAAAACTGTCGATTTCTTTGATTTCATTTTTTTGAAGAGAGCATTATTTATAACAACAGTGGACAGATTTATATTGCGCAAGTCCGAGCTGAACAGCAAGCTCTATGTGCTTCACAATCTATACTATTACCCCAACAGACCTGAGAGCATTCTGAAACAACCTCAACTTCCTAGAAAGCATACAGTTCAAGCAGTCTTTTATAAGCGCTAAAACACTATCATACTGACATGGTCTTTCGCGGTCAATGGCTGGGTACCCATTTCCACCTGGGTGAAGTGAGGAACAGTCGTGCAAAGTGTCTTTCCCAAGGACACAACGTCGGGCCCGCGGCTCGAATTTCCGAACCCGCAACCTCACGATTACGAGCCCGGTAGACTAACCACAATGCCTTATAAATGTTGAGAAGTGACGTTATTTTCGCCTTTCCGCTCGTCTCTTATGATCTTACTTTTTTATGTAGGTGCTTTTACGCTTCCATCGACACAATTTAGAGTATTTAGGAGGCCGGTTTCCGACTCGAAAAGCCAAGGCCAACCCATGGTGAGAGGAATATAATACACCAACAGACAAATGAGATACAGTCGTGCTTGCAATGACAAAAACTTCTATGATACGACCGCCTGTATAATACGACTACCTGTATAATACGGTCACCTGTATAAAACGACCATCTGGTGAAAAATGGCCAGATATAAAATGGCTGCTTTCCACCACCACCACCCCACCCCTTTCCCCTGCGAGTGCTTTTTTCCCAATGTAATAGCACTGTGTAAAACGATAACATGTCCAACACGGCTGCAGTCAGTATGTTTGATCAATCAACAACAACAAAACAGCTGGCATCATTGCAGAGGACGACATTAACCGCTACTTACGTGAACTTTTGAAATCAAGGGGGACCAGTTGGTGCTTAACACTGTGGGACCATATGACACATAATCACAAATCAAAAGGTAATGACATATCTTGAAATATGTCTGTGTCAATTTGTGTCTTTAAATGTTAAATAATAAGCACAACATGATTCTCTGTAGGTGAAAAGTTTATGTGACCGCTGTGTCCTTCGTTGCCGAAGATGATGAAATCTTGCAGCTCATCTGTGGACGCGCATGTGACTGTGCAATCCGATCTTGGATGTACAATGTCTGTTGCTGTGGGAACACTGGCATGTCGTAGTTGAGGTGGTCCGGTTATATTTTTGATCCCCTCTCTCCTCTAATAGTCAGCTTCTCCCTTTAGTTGATATCGCTGTTTCTGCAGGCAAGAGGGACAGCTCTGCGCCAGGCTTTCCTTTCGGTTGCAGTTCGTTCGAGTTCTTTGGGGGGTAACCAGTGCAAACTGGAGATTTGCCTTTATCGTGGCTTTGAAACGCTTTTTTGGTCTCACGAGATTTCTTTTTCCACTTACAAGTTCGCCCTACAGCAGTTGATTGAGCATTCGGTGGTCATCCATGCGGATGACATGGCCGACCCATTCAGTCGGGCTTTGACAAAGCATGCTTTCTATTCTTTGTGATCTAAATCGGTTGAGGACCTAAATTAAATGTTGGTGATGCGGTCTTGCCACCGGATGCCAATTATGCTGCAGAGAGCCCTTTGGGTGGAACTGTTCGAATTTGTTGATGTGTTTCCTGTAGAGTGTCCAGGTCTCCGAGCCGTAGAGGAGGGAGGAGAGCACCATGGCTTTGTGCACTTTGATTTTTGTTGACAGCCGGACATTGTGCTGTTTTAGTCTTGTCTACCGAGAGCTTGGCTGGCTTTGCTGATTCTTGAATCAATTTTCATGACCGCTGTATACACCACTATAATAATATAAAT
>NW_004797303.1:1323954-1327441 GCF_000002075.1 Aplysia californica
CACACACACACACACACACACACATACACACACACGGACGCACGCACACATATAAACACACACTGACACACGCGCACACATAAAACACACACGCACACACACACATGCACACACATACATACACAAACATACATACACACCCACGCACACCCACCCACCCACACACACACATACAGACACACTCGAACACATGCACACACACATAATTACATACACATACACATACACATACAATAATAATAAAACTGCTACAAATCAAAACAGGACATCCAACCACATAAACGATATTATAATTTCGCAATTTTCAAAAGCACGTCCTTGCCGCTGATAAAACAGAACAGATAAAGAGATTTTTCTTTTTGTGAATGCTCTTGTTATTTATTCTTTTTAAAGAAAAAAACCCAACTCTTCTTCCTGAGAATTGGACAGAAGGACTTCCGTAGCGAGCGACAAGTGACCACCCCAACAAGAACAATATAAAAGAGACCTAACCCTAACCATGACCCAACTCCTAACCCCTACCCTTACCCATACCCCTATCCCAAACCCTATCATTACCCCAAACCATACCCCTTCCCCAAACCCTAACCCTCTTTTCTACTTTATTTCATAGGAGTCGCTCGCCACGGAATTTCTTCCAATTGGACGCTCGTATTCTGCAAAGAGCAATTTATAAAGAAACTGCTTAATAAGAGACACCGGTACACTCACTTGGCTTTGTCTGTATTATCGGAAATAGACGGTCAGTTTTTAGATCGTACCGACTCTTAATATAATTTTACAGAGCCAAAAACATACTTCCTATAAACCATGGAAAACAAAAAAACAACTACCCCCCCCCAAACCACCTCAAATTAAAGCAACAAAGAAACAAAAACAAACTTACTACACAAAACCCCGTTAATGCTTTTAATTTCGGAAAGATCATGATCTAGGCCGTGCCGCGGTTAAATTAGAAGTGATTTTTTTTTACTCTTTGAATTTCTCTTAAAAAAACAACTACCCTCCCCCCACTCCCCTGTAAATAATTTTGAAAATAAAGTTAACAATCTCCATCCTGGAAACGAATTTTTATGTCGGTTAACAGGCCGACCATAACACCGTAGACGCTGGTACCCCATTTCCTTCTGTTTGATCTATCGGATACGGACGATAGCGCCTCTTAAATAACCATAAGGACTGAAATCAATTCTAAAGCGTATTATGTACTTAATTTTAACTGTATATTATTATGTATATATATATATATATATATATATTATACATTTGAGGGGGGAAGCTCTTGTGGTCGATAGGTTAAGGTGTTCACCTCTCATTCAATAGGTCTCGAGTTCGAATCTTGATTTTGACGTAACTTTTTCTTTTCTGAAATGTTCTCTTTTCACCTCCTTTTCCTCTCTTTAGCAATGCTCCTGTTGTCTGCTTTCATCTCCATTTGGGAATTGATCTCATGTGTTCCCTCCCTCTTCTCACCCCCTCCCTTATCTCACCTCCTCATTACCCCCCCCTCCTCCCACCCACCCACTTTGTCCTCTTCTTTGGGCTTCTGACTCTTTCTGCAGTTCTTCCACTGCTACTTCTTGGCTCCTATTTACTTCTGGTAGGAAAGATCTACACCTAGCCTTCTAGGAAAAGGGCAAAAAACTCGGAGTTCGGGTGTGCAAATTGCGCACGTTAAAGATCCCTTGGTGGTCCATAATCGATAAGAGTAGGCTGCGGCCGCCACCACGGCAAAATATAGATAAATAGATAGATATTAATTAGGAAAAGGCAGATAGAGAGGAAAAAAAAAGAGACACAGAGAGAGAGAGAGAGAGAGAGAGAGAGAAAGAGAGAGAAAGAGACAGAGACAGAGACAGAGACAGAGACAGAGACAGAGACAGAGACAGAGATAGAGACAGAGATAGAGACAGAGAGACAGAGACGTCAAACCTGTACTTTAAAAAAAATCAGCAACAAATAATTTGCAAGCAAAAACGAAATGACAGCCTCCATCTTCCGTTTGAAGTCGCAGAGTTTTTTAAAGATCAAAATCCCCTTCTTAGCGTAGCTATGATTTTGAAGGTTTTATTTGTAATTCAAACATTTTTTTTAATTTATCGTCCTTATCTCTCCTCCTTTTTTGTGTATGTTACACTCTTATAGCACATCTATTCTTCGGCACTTATATGACCTTATTGTGTTGCAAAACAAGTAGTAAAACTAAAAAAGACTACTACTCCCCTCGGGAAACGAACTGCATTACTAAAAGAAGAGCCGAAATAAATGCAAAAAAACTGACACCTACCGAAAAACCCACTTTTTTGTCTTTATAATCGGACAAGGACTTTAGTCAGGCTTCTTCCCCTCTTTGATAGTCATAAAACATCAGGGGGCTCTCGTGGCTTAGAAGTTAAGATGTTCGCCTCTCATTTAAATGTCCCGGATTCGAATCCGGGTAACGACTGAAACATTTTTCTTCTCTAAAATTGTCTCCTTTCACTTCCTTTCCTGTTCTCTAGCAATGTTCTCTCGTCTACTTCCGTCTCCATTTTCTGCCCCCACCCCCTCACTTCCTTTGCCCCCCTCTTCTGGGCTCGTGACTCTTTCTGCAATCTTTTAATTGCTACTTCTAGACCATGTTTCATACGGGGTGCCCACTACGGCTGGATCGGGCCGATCGCTCAACTTGGTCGCGTTAAACTGAAAATAAACACGTTTGTTTTTGAGGCGACCGAGTTGGGCGATCGGTCCGATCGGCCGATCCAATCCGTAGTGGGCACCCCGTATTACTGTTGTCTTTCTGCCACGCCGCTGATCTTCTGGTATGAAAGATATACACCTATTTTTCTTGGACAAGGGTGATATATCTCAGAGGTCCCGTGTGCAAGCTGCGCATGTTCAAGATCCCTTGGTGCCACGTGGTGGTCCAAAATCGATAAAGAGTAGGCATAATCCGAAATGTCCTAACAACTGAAAATATTTAATGTGTCCCGCGCGCTCATATGACCTTATTATGCAGTTACGAGCGCCGTAAAATACTAACAAAAAACCCCAAAAATTAGATAGCCATAAAAAAAAATCAAAGCAGACACGAAACGTAACAACCATGCAAATGTGAAAAAGTAACGACAAAATATAAAATTTAAAAAATAATCTTTAAAAAAAAGCGACCACCAGGATACACCAGCCAAAACAACCTTACAAAATTCCCCCCATTATCCGTTCTAGTGCGGCAAAAATCAAAATCTCAGTTCCCGTAAAGTAGTTGAGATAATTTTTTCGAGATCCTTTTTGACAAGGGGAATTCGCTTCCGTAACCTTGAGGTTTTAAGCCACTTACCAGCGTGAAAGGTCTGTGAGGACGGCCTCCACTCTGTAAATGCTTCACTCTAATGGGAAACAGGGTCGAAAGGAGAAAGGGGGAGAGAGAGAGAGAGAGAGAGAGAGAGAGAGAGAGAAAGAGAGAGGGAGAGAGAAAGAGAGAGAAAGAGAGAGAGAGAGAGAG
>NW_004797303.1:1327705-1328724 GCF_000002075.1 Aplysia californica
AGAGAGAGAGAGAGAGAGAGAGAGAGAGAGAGAGAGACAGAGAAAGAAAGAGAGAGAAAGAAAGAAAACAAGTAGAAAGAGAGAAAGGGGAGCGGGTTGGTTGGGGGAGGAGGGGAGGGTGCATTCCGTCAAAGATCTTCAGCAACACCATTAACGAGAAAGGTCTGCTAATGAAAAGGGTTAGAGCCCGCGAAAACCTTTCTTAACTGAAAAATCTCCGCTGAGGGACAGGCGTACTAAAAATAGTGACAGTTCAGTAGACGGACATTTTGACAGAATGATTCAGCGTGGCCAATGTTGACACTAAGAGGGATAGATTCCCTCAAATCTCTGGCCTCTTCCTTGTTCCGTTTTTGGGTTGTTTGTGCATTTTTTGTTGTTCTGTTTTTTTCCTGTTTTTGTAATTCAATTTTGTTCTCCTCCTTGTTCTGTTTTTTTTATTGTTTTTTTTTTCTTCTGGTTTTTATTTTTCATGCACGACGTTTCTGTCCCAAGATGTGTGTTTGTGTGTGTGTGTGTGTGTGTGTGTGTGTGTGTCTGTGTGTGTGTCTGTGTGTGTGAGTGTGAGTGCGCGTTTGTGTATGTGGGTTTGTGTCGGTTTGTGTGTGTATGTGTGTGTGTGGGAAGGGGGAGGGTGTAATTGTGTGTGTGTGTGTGTGAGTGTGTGAGTTTATGTGTATGCATGTATGTGCGTGAGGTTGGCCGGTGCTTTGGTATAATTTGCACCTACTTTCCTGTCAATAAAACATCTATCCACCTTATCAGATCTCCTCCTTTTTTTCTGTGAATGTTTTGCTCTTTTCTCAATCCTCCTTTAAACTTTGACAAATACGACCTATGTGTGTTGCAAGTGACGTAAAATTGTTATTGGAACAAGAAGTTACTCAAAGAGGAGTATGGGTTTTTTTTTGGGTTTTTGTTTGGAGTGTGGTGGTGGTGGAGTTGCCTTTGTTAATACAAACGCAGGATACTGTGTGTGTTTGTGTGTGTGTGTGTGTGTGTGTGTGTGTGTGTGTGTG
>NW_004797303.1:1328885-1330028 GCF_000002075.1 Aplysia californica
GAGAGAGAGAGAGAGAGAGGGTGAGAAAGAGAGAGATAGAGATAGAGATAGAGAGATAGAGATAGATTGATAGAGAGAGAGAGAGAGAGAGAGAGAGAGATAGAGAGAGAGAGAGAGAGAGAGAGAGAGCGAGAGCTCAGTTCTTAGGTCATTTAAGTAACTAAGATTAGACTTGTTACAACAGAGTAACAAACTCATAAAAGGAGGAGAAATCTGGAAGATGGCTATTCGATAGGAAAGACGAAGCAAACCACACCAGAACACCCACCAACAACTCACAAATTGTTCCCTCTGAGAGTAAAAGCAATGGGCTTTATCCGTTTTCCACTGCAGCCTTTGTATTGCAGTTATCAAAAACTGGAACAAGGGGGCTCTGGTTCGCCTCTCATACAAAGGTCCCGGGTTCGAATCCGGGTAGCGACGGAAAGATATTCTTCTCTAAAAGTGTCTCTTTTCACCTCCTTTCCTGCTCTCTAGCAGTTTTTCTGCCCTCTTTCGTCTCCACTTTCTGCCCCCACCCTCTCATCTCCTTTGCACCCTCCTCCTGGCTCCTGACTCTTTCTGCAGCCTCTCTGGTGCTTTGCTACTCCTTGGCTCTTTCTTACTGCTGTTTTTCGGCCACACCCCTGATCTTCTGGTAAAAAGTATCGGGGGTCGCGTGTGCAAGTTGCGCACGTTATAGATCCCTTGGTTGTCTAAAATCGATAACAGCAGGCTTCGGCCGCCACATGGGCAAGATTCGAAATCTCCTACCAACTGAATATAATGTTTAATGTTTTCCGTGCCCTTATATGAACTTATTATGCAGTTGCGAGTGCCGTAGATCTCTTTTAAAAAAACACAAAAAACCATGGGAACATTTTCTCCCAGTGTGTGCTGTCCCTTGTTCCAGCCCTTGTTTATTCCCCTTTTAGTAGCCTTTGATAGTCCAATGTTGTTGTTTTTTTGGGGGGGAGGGGGTATCTTTTTTTTTGTTAGTGTTGTACGGCGCTCTGATAAAAAAAAAAACCCTCACAAGAAAACTACGATATAAAGCTGCGTACTCTCAGTGCCACACACTTTTTAATTGCATCCATATATTTGATTAACGATTACCAATTCCTTCTCAAAATTTGGGTCTTCCTCCTCCCCCCCCCCTCTCCC
>NW_004797303.1:1330222-1332199 GCF_000002075.1 Aplysia californica
CCTCTCTCTCTCCCTCCCTCCCCCCTCTCTCTCTCTCCCTCTCTCTCCCTCTCTCTCCCCCTCTCTCTCTCTCTCTCACTCTCTCTCCCTCCCTCTCTCCGTTTTTCTGTTCTAGAGATCACTGATTGAAAGGTTTTCTGAGAAATAAAATGTCCCCTGTGGGTGGATGATAGGTGCTTTTGTTTGGTTTGCTCCTCCTTTCCTATCAAACAGCCATCGTCCTGATCTCTCCTTCTTTCCTATCAAACAGCCATCGTCCTGATCTCTCCTTCCTTCCTGTGTATGCTACTCTGGTGTAACATCTCTAATCTTCGGCACCTAAAATTACCTACCAGTGTTGCAAAGGCCGTGAAACTCTTTCTAAAACAAAACTTATTACTTACTTACTTACTATATCCGCCCTCTTGTACTTCTAGGGTGTCTAGGGGAGAAAGAGCTTTTGGTCTCTGGCAAGCTGAATGGCCTGGGTGTGAGGCATTTTGTGGGTATTCAGTCTTCAGTGTATCCTTCACACCTCCGATCCAGGTCTGCCTTGGTCTTCCTCTTGTCTTGTGCCCTGATATTCTTGTGTAGCACTATGGCAATTGTTTATTGCTCAAGAAAACTAAAACAAAACGTGGGAGAAAAAACAAAACAAATCATGTTGTGTTCACCAAACTTTGGCGGCCATTGTTTAGCCATCCCACCCAAAGTAGTGCTACTGACTAAAGCAATCTTTAGTCTATTCCAAAATGTTATTATGCACGGTAGAATTGTAAATGAACTAATTTATCAGTGTCATGCTTATACTGTGCCGGAACAACACAGGGGAACTGCTGCTTTTTCTTTCCGCATCCTTACTATCATCATTTTCCTCTACTTCTTTTGTATATGCAGTCTCTTGTGAACTGTTATTTCCCGTCTGCCTTGATAGTAGAAGCAGATTTTGTGCTGTTCAAACTAGAAAGGTGAGCAGAGCAAGCCTGGTTCTGTCTCTCTCTGATTTCGTTGGGACTTCACTGTTGACACCCATCCTTTGGCGCTCAAATGACCTTGTAATATGCAGTCGCGAACGTCGTAAAACCTTACTGAAACAGAAACTAAAACATTTATTAGCGTTGTTATAGCTCTTCTCTCGAGAAGTGACGCGACCGCGGTAGACCAATCTCTCCATATCCTCCATCCCTGCCCCTCCCTTCCCCTCCCCTTCCCTTCCTTGTTCCCTCCTCCTCCCCCTTCCCTCTCTCCCTTCCCCTCCCCCTTTCATTCATCTCTTTCCTTCTTGTCCCCCTTTCCCTCATCTCTTTCTTTCCTTTCTTTATTCCCCTCACCTATCCCCACCCCCTCCCTCCTTCCTTCCCTCCCTCTCACCCCTCCCCTCTCTCCCTTCCCCTCCCCTTTTCCCTCTTCCCCTTCCCTCATCTCCCCCCTTTCTCCTTTTTCCCTCATCTCCCCTTCCCCTCGCTTTCTTCCCACCTCCCTCTCCTTCCCCTAAGCCCCCCTTCTTTTATCCCTCTCCCTCGTCCCCCCCCTCTCCCCACCCCCTCCCTCCTCTCTTGATCACTCCCTCCCCCTATCCCGTTCCACCCCGTCCCCTCTCTCTACACAACTCCTTCCCCCTCCCACCGCCACCTCCCCTTACCCCCCACCAAATTGTCTTAAGATTTATCCGCCCGGAAAAGTCTGGGCTCTCGAGGCAGCCTGGCCTTCTATCGGTCATTGACCCCAGATAGCCCTTTCATCTCGCATTAACGGACACTTCCTCATCTTTGATGTCACATCTTCGTCTCCTTTCTCTGTGTGTGTGTGTCTGTCTGTCTGTTTGTTTGTCTGTCTGTCTGTCTGTCTGTCTGTCTGTTTTTCTGTCTGTATTTCACATGGACACACTTTCTACACCCCCTCTTTTTTGCCACCTATTTTTAGGTCTCTTTTAAAGACTTTTCGCCCATTCCATCCACGCTCTCCCTCTCTGTCTCTCTCTCCGTCTCTCTCTCTCCT
>NW_004797303.1:1333809-1335099 GCF_000002075.1 Aplysia californica
CATGCATTATAGATAGATATATAGATATATACAAAAACAGAAGAACTTCAGTACTGTATTCACTCCCTGGTGTTCTAGTGTAGGTTTCGTGTCGTGCACCGTTATGTAAATGAGCTCCTGATTACGCTGCAAAAACTGTGCCGGTTGACGCCCAAGTATTACGTCACTCTCCCAGACGACGCTGATTAGCATAACGCCTGGGCCGGGGGAAATGCTGATTCAGCAACAACTGTCATATGTGAAGCGTCAAAGTTGTACATCTGTTCGCGGAGTGGGTGGTTGGAATATTAAATTGGTGGTGGTAGTTCCTACTCTTCTTTCTTTCACTTTGTTTTATTCTTGCTATACAATAGGTCATGTAAGTTCGAGTTTTAGTTTTTTAGTTTTAGTAGAGGTTTTATGGCGCTCGCAACTGCATAAGGTCATACGAGCGCCAGAAGATTAGAGCTGTTACAACAGAGTAACAATAATAAAAAAAGACGAAGGGGAGATAAGGACGATAGATGTTTGATAGGAAAGAAGAAGCAAACCGCACCAGAGCACCCGCCAACCACCCACTTGTAAGTTCAAATATTCGAGATATTACAAACATATCAAGGAAGGATCAGAGATAGGACAATAGATGCTTGATAGGGAAAAAAGGAACAAACACTGAAGTGATGGAGAAAAAAGGACGATAGATGTTTGATAGGAGAAAAGGATGAAACCACCCCACAGCACCCACCAACCACCCACATCACCACTTTTATGATCTGCCTGTTTGTCTGTCATATTTCTTTGTCCTGAACAAAATAACCATTACTGGGTGGATCAGATTCTCTTTTGACAAATTAACTAAGCAAATAAACGGACAAACAAATACATAAATAAACAAACAAATACTGTTACACCTGGCTGAAGCTAAAGGAAGGATACACAAGAAAGGAATAAAGGGGGGGGGGAGAGGACGAGGACAAGGGGGAAAGAGTGAAGGAAAGGGAAAGGAAAATGGAAATGGGAAAAATTG
Source organism: Aplysia californica (assembly GCF_000002075.1). Classification (NCBI taxonomy): domain Eukaryota; kingdom Metazoa; phylum Mollusca; class Gastropoda; order Aplysiida; family Aplysiidae; genus Aplysia; species Aplysia californica. The sequence goes on from NW_004797303.1 coordinate 1,334,816, forward strand.
ACATGGAACGAAGGGAAAAAAGACACAAAGAAAAGAAAAGGAAAGGAAAATGGAAATGGGAAAGAAAGGAATGTAAGACAGAGCAGAAAAGAAAAAAACAACGTTTATTCGTCCTTCACAGAGGTGTTATGTAGGTCACATTATAAATGCATTATAAGTATAAATATGTATTGAAAGAACTGTGTCAACGGGATGGGTTATAGGATCAAAGAATATAGATTACTCATAAATGTCAGTGGCGGTCATCGTGGGGAGAGAGCGAGAGAGAGAGAGAGAGAGAGAGA
>NW_004797303.1:1337819-1339380 GCF_000002075.1 Aplysia californica
CCCCACGACATACACAAGTCCCTCTTATATCACTCTCTATGTAAAGCTTTATTTTGAACTAAGCAGAATAACAATTATCTTGCTGTTGAGTCCATTAAAACCCTCATGGCATCTCTCGAGCTTTCAAGTATACTACTGTGGTTGGTTGGTGGGTGCTCTGGTGTGGTTTGCTCCTTCTTTCCTCTTAAACATCTATCGTCCTTATCTCTCTTCCTTTTTTACGTTTGTTGTTACTCTCTTGTAACACCTCTAATCTTCGGCTCGTATATGACCTTATTGTGTTGCAAGTGCCGTAAAACTCTTTACTGAACTACTACTGCTATTCCCCTTCTCTGGGTGGTTGGAGGGTGCTCTGGTGTGGTTTGGTTCTTCTTGTCTATCAAACATCTTATCTCTCCTCCTCCTTTTCTGTGTTTGTTACTCTCTTGTAACACCTCTAATCCGCGGCCAAACCCTGTCACACGGTATGGTCCTATACACCGATTTTTATTCAAAGATGGCTACACACATACGTTCCAAGCTGACGGCAAGGCAAACGTGGCGGCAGAACCGCAGATGTGGATGAAAAAACTGCTAGTAAAAAGTTAAACCGGGAAGATCCCTTGGTGGTCTAAAATCGATAAGAGTAGGCTTCGGCCGCCGCCACCCGGGCAAAATTCAAAATTTCCTACCAACTGAAAATATTAGGTGTGTCCCCCGCGCTCATATGACCTTATGCAGTTGTGAGCGCCGTAAAACACTTTACAAAAACAAACTAACAAACAAACCGGGAGGCCGAACCGGCGGTTTCAACAAGTTTGGATTTTCTGACTACAGTTCAGCACGTTCCGTCGACGACAGCCTTTGTGTGACGTCACAGGCTTAGCCGGCTTATCTTTTCACTGCCAATATCTTTTAATGGATTTACAGCACATAAAATCTGATTACATGAATTTTTTCAACGAGTGACCATATTTTAAGACAAGATTCGAGCAAAATGTGTGTTTTTTTAATAACTAAACAGATTTTTAAAGTTCCCACATAATAATGTATTCACTGAAACTGAAGGGGTTCAGTGCACTCCACCATTTTTTTATTTGACTTGAGCTGCCCTTAAACCCTTTCATGATGTGAATGACGCGCCGACCCGTTGAACGGCGGTTCCCACTCCGGTTAGAACTGCCAAATTTGAATGTACATGTTTATCTAACTTGACTGGCTCCCTGTGAAAGCACCCAAATTTAGAACAAGATAGCTGTCCTTTGTTTTAATATTTAAACAAAGTGTTGAAACAAAAAAGATTTGACATCAAATTTTACAAAACTATGTGATGAGCAAATAGAACTTTGTAATTCTCAAGTAGCGCAATGCTATCTTCCGATTTGTTGGCATAACAAACTTTGCTACAACTTCGCTCCTATTTAAACTATTGGCATAAAAAAACTCAAACTGACAAGAAAGGTACAATATTTTAAGCAAAAATCTTTATTATTGTTTGCTTAAAAATAGGATTGCTTCGCCGAGGGATGCGTGTATGTGTGCGTGTGTGTGTGTGTGTGTGTGTGTGTGTGTGTGTGTGTGT
>NW_004797303.1:1340131-1341443 GCF_000002075.1 Aplysia californica
TCCTCACCCCATCTCTCTCTCTCTCTCTCTCTCTCTCTCTCTATCTATCTATCTATCTATATCTATCTCTCTCTATCTATCTATCTATCTCTCTTTCCCTATCTCGCCCCCCTCCCCAACTTTCTCTCTTTCTCCTTTCCTATTTTTATTTCTGACTCTGTCACTGTGTCTTTCACTTTTTTGTTTCTTTGTTGTTGTTTTTCAGTTTCTCCCTCTCTTGTTCTCCGTTCTTTCTCTCTCTCTCTCTCTCTCTCTCTCTCTCTCTCTCCCTCTTTCTCTCTGCCCCAACTCACAGTATCTTTAAATCTCATTGTTTTTCTCTCCTCTCCTTTCTATCGCTTCCCTCTCTCTTCCTTTTACTAACTGTTCCCACACTCGCTATCTCTTCCCCCCCCCCCCTTAATGACCGTAGTATGTCCTTGCTCTGAGCGTCCCTATCAGTTTACCAGCCACTGATCCGACACTGATAGTTTCTCTGCTCCCCCAACTCTCGATGGTCATTAAGGGAGTCTACATAAAAGAACAGACAGTCTCGCATTTTTCTACAATTCGTTTTGTATTCCACTTGTTCTTGTGCACAGTGAAATTGTAAATAGGGTGATTTATCACTGCCATGTTCATACTGTGCCGGAACAACTGCCGCTTTTTCTCTCATCCTACTAACTATTGTAATTTATCCTCTACTTCTTTTGCAAGATTGTCACTTTCTTGAGGACTGCTAATTCCGGGGTTCCTTAATAGTCGAAGCAGGCTTTGTCCTGTTGAGGCTAGAGAGGTGAGCAGAGTAAGCATGATTCCACGTTTGGACTTCTCTGTTGACATCTACCCCTTGGCGCTCATATGACCTTATGCAGTTGCGATCGCCGTAGACCCTTTACTAAAACTAAACTAAAACTAAGAGGGAGCCACTGGTAGATCCTATTTCTTTTCTTTCCGCTTGTTGATTCTGTCTGTCTGTCTTATTTGTTCCCAGGACTAAATTACCATTATTGTTTCAACATACCTCGTTTTACTCAAAACTCAAACCGTTATTGTATCTATGCGCTTCCATTTGCTCAGACGACTTTATAATTGTGTCTTTGATAAAAGATTTAAAGCGATTGCTAGTCGCAAATTCATTATCGGGGTATGTGGTTTCGGCTGTTTGTTGTTACACGCAAAAAGCGTCTGTATCATTCCCATTAATTTGATTAGAATAACGTTATCATCAAGCACTCTTGTCTCTTTGGTAGAATATTGTGTTTTATTTAAACCTGTGTAGACCACGAGAGAGATAGAGAGAGAGAGAGTGAGAGAGAGAGAGAGAGAGAGA
>NW_004797303.1:1343297-1344266 GCF_000002075.1 Aplysia californica
GCCCTAATCCTTTCCTTCCATTTTGTGAAAACCATGAGTGTCTTTCCAATCAGATGAATCTTTCAATTTCATCGCTATTATCACATCCGCTTCTGAAAAAAAGTTTTTCTGTCTGTCTGCTGGAGTTGGCGGCTTGGTTCCACAGAGCTCATTTCCCTTTCTCTTGACCACGTGACTTGTCCTTTTCCTGTTTTCGACCGCGTGACACCCCCCCGAGACGGTGCTACTGACTGGTGTCTTTAGGCCATTCCCAAAGGAGGACATTAACATGTTCTTATGCACAGTAGAATTGTGAATGGGCTGATTTATCAATGTCATGCTCATAACTGTGCCTGAACTGCAACAAGGAACTGCTACTTTGTCATTCCTCATCCTAACTATCGTCATTTTCCTCTACTTCTTTTGTACGCTTATCACTCTCTTGTGAACTGCTATTTCCGGGGTGCTTTGGTAGTTGCATCAGACTTAGTGCTGTTGAAGTTAGAGAGGTGAGCAGAGTAAGCCTGATTCCTTGTAAGGCGGTCTCTGTTGACATCCACCCCTTGGCGCTCATATGACCTTATGCAGTTGCAAATAATAATAATTATAATAATCATAATAATAATAATAATACCCTTTTGGGTGTTGCGGGAAGAAAGATACGTCTCTCTGTCGCCAGCCTGAGAGCTTGGGTCAGGTAGATGCCGTGGGTGTTTAATATATCCCTTACTCCATCTATCCAGGTCTTTCTCGGTCGCCCTCTAGCCTTGTTGCCATCGAATTTTTGGAGGTAGGCATGTTGTGCTGGATGGTGTGTTAGTAATCGTAGGAGATGTCCGAATCATTTGATTCTTTGGTGTTGGATGTGATGCATGGCAACATTTGTGCCCACCATTTATTGGATTACAGGGTTTTTAATTTTGTCTCGCCTGGTCTTGTTTACTGCTTTTCTAAGGCATCGAATTTCACATGTTGTAATTCTCTGCTCTA
>NW_004797303.1:1347525-1349685 GCF_000002075.1 Aplysia californica
TATTATTGTGATAATTTATTTTTTATTTTTATCATTATGTTTATCATTATTATTATTATCAAAATCATTATTAAAATTTGCTTTAATTTCCAATATTATTATCACATCTCTGTCTCAGTTCCTCACACTGCAAGCTTTCCTTGGAGAGAACGAAGACATAAGGGAGGAATTGTGACAGAAACATCTTAGATGGAGAGACAGATGGTGAGAGGTGGTGACTGTTGAGGGAACCCTGCACTGATCAGGGGTGAGTGGTTGGTTGTTGTTGTTGTTGTTGTTGTTGTTGTTTTTGTCATGTTGTTGTTGTTGTTGTTGTTGTTGTTTTTGTCATGTTGTTGTTGTGATATTGTTGTTTTTGTAGTTGTTGTTGTTGTTGTGATGTTGTGATGTTGTTGTTGTTGTGATGTTGTTGTTGTTGTTGTTGTTGTTGTTGTTGTTGTTGTTGTTGTTGTTGTTGTGATGTTGTTGTTGTTGTGTTGTTGTTGTTGTTGTTGTTGTTGTTGTTGTTGCTGTTGTTACTGCTGTTTTTGTTGTTTTTGTGCTGGTGGTTGGAGGGCACGATGGTAGGTTGTGCTTCTTTACTGTCCACTCTGTTCTTTCTGGTGGGTGGTTGGCCGGTGCTCAGGTGTGGTTTGCTTCTTCTTTCCTATCAAACATATATCGTCCTTATCTCTCCTCCTTCTTTTTTGGTTTATTACTCTCTTGTAACACCTCTAATCTTAATGTGTTGCAAGTGCCGTAAATCTCTTACTGAAACTAACTGTTGCAAGGACCTTACTATAACCTCCTTGGTCTACCCCAGCCTCGTTTGCCCCCTGATTTTCCAGCGATAGCAAGATATTCAGAAGCCCTCACCAAGTGACCCCAGGGCTGTGCTACTGACTGAAGTCTTTAGGCCATTCCCAAAGGGGGAAGGGGGGGGGGTGTACAGTAGAATTGTAAATGGGCTGATTTAATCAGTGTAATGTTCATACTGTGCCGGAACAACATAGGGGAAACTGGTTCTTTCTCATTCCTCATCCTAACCGTTGTCATTTTCCCCTCTACTTCTGTTGTATGTTTGTCACTCTCTTGTGGCCAGCAGTTTCAGCAGACTTTGTGCTGTTGAAGCGAGAGAGGTGAGAAGAGTAAGCCTGATTCCCTTTAAAAACATCCACCCCTTGGCGCTCATATGACCTTTTTGGCACGTCAAAACTTCGCATTTTGGTCCATATATTCAAAAATCATAAATTCTTCTTATGGCTGCATTTTACAGAAAATAAATGAGTTTCATCTGGTCATTCTGGGATTAATGTGTTGATGATAAAACTCATTCCTACCAGGGTGATCGGAGAAAACGCATTCTTTTTATTTGTTTGTTTGTCTTCAGCTAAAATTCGATAAATTTGGTATAATCATGGTAAATGAGGTATATCTTCCTGTGGGATAGTCAAACAAAAACATCGTTCCCATTTGTTTGTTTAATTAGCTAAAAACACTAAATCGCCTTTATCTCGAAAAAATTATTTTGAGAAGAATGCGTTTAATCAGATCACGGCAGTTATGCAGTTGCGAGCACCGTAAAACCTTACTTAAACAAACGAAACACTTGCCCATTTATATGAGATTCACGCCATCTGATTGGTAGAAAAAGGTGCACATAATAATGTTCAAATTTGTATTACGTTCATATTTATTATGACACGTAACTGTTACAGATAGAGATTCAATGATTATAGATGAAAATAATTAATTTGAGAACAATGACGATCTTAGAAATAGTAGAGGTGATGAGTGATGATCTGGGATTGCGTTTAAGTAATGTTATCGTAAGTCCTATCTTCCTCTGATCCAATGAGTCACGAGGGACATGGACACCCTCTATCCCGTTCCCTACTGGAACCATCTTTACGGACCTCTTACTAAACCTCCTTGGTCTACCCCAGCCTCGTTTGTTCACTGCTTTTCCTGCGAGAGCAAGATGTTCAGACGCTCTTAATCACCCCTTCACCAAGCACCACAGTATTGATTCTCCACCCCCACCTTCCCTCCCACCTCTGACCCCCATCCTAATTTTACACCACTCCTACCTCACACCAACCTCCCCCTTCTCTCCCTCACTGTGAGCAAATGACCATCGTCCAGACACTGCTGCAAACCCCCTACCCTCCGGTCACCCCC
>NW_004797303.1:1352086-1353470 GCF_000002075.1 Aplysia californica
CTCTCTCTCTCTCTCTCTCTCTCCCCTTCCTTCCTCCCTCCCTCTTCCCCTCTTCCTCTATAACTCTCTTTCTCTATCCTGTACATGCGTGAATGGTTATGTTTGTCCCGTTTGTGATCTCTTCTACAATTTCTTTTATAATTAAATTTATTTCGGGTGGTGTGCAAGTGGTTCTGGGGTGGTTTGCACGTTCTCTTCTATCAAACAACGATTATCCTATCTCTCCCCCTTTTTTGTGATGTTAATCACCTCTAATCTTTGGCTCTTGTATGACCTAATTATGTTGCAAGTGCCGTAAAACTCTGGCAAAAACTAAACAGTACACATTTTATGTCATGACATTTTGGTATAGTAAAGGTTTAACGCCCTTACAGACACTGTTAGGTTATTTCAGAGGCGGGACCTCCGAGAAGAATTTCCATCTTGGAATGGCGAGAGCCAAACTGAAAATTCGTGTACAGTGTCTTTCCAAGGACACAACGTTGGACCCCCCCCCCCCACCCACCCGAGGGTGGTGCCACTGACTGAAGTGTCTTTAGGCCATTCCCCAAAAGGGGGGACATTAACTTGTTCTTATGCACAGTAGAATTGTAAATGGGCTGATTCAAGAATGCCATGCTCATACTGTACCTAAACACCAAGAGAGAACTGCAGATTTTTCTTTCCTAACCCTAACTATCGTCATTTTTCCTCTACTTTTTAATGTTTTTTTCACACTTTTGTGACACGCTATCTCCGGGGTGCCTTGATAGTCAAAGCAGACTTTGTGCCGTTGAAGCTAGAGAGTTGAGCAGAGTAAGCCTGATTCCCTGTAAAGACTTCTCCCTTGGCGTTCATAAGACCGTATGCAGTTGCGAGCGCGTAAAACCTCTACTTAAAAAAAAACCCAAAAAGTGGGACCGAGCTGAGGCTCGAACCCCCGAACCCGCAATCTCACGATTATGGGTCGGATAGCTTCATCACTAGACTAGATCTTCCTGCGCCACAACATGACGTGTTAGAATCGTCGGAACTTCACTGTGACAGTAAAAATGGTTCCTGTAGGGAACCGGATGGAGGGTGCACACGTCCCTTGTGACTCATTGTAGCAAAGGAAGATAGTACTAACCGCTAACATTTATTAAACGCAATCCCACATCATTACTCATCACCACCCGTATTTCCAAAAGTACCAGTGCTCTCAGATCAATGACTTACATCTATAATCCTTGAATCTTTATCTGTAGCAGTTGCGTATCATACTAAGTATGCACGTGATACATTATTGGACACTATCATACGCACTTTTTTGTACTATTCTTCTTCTTCTTCTTCTTCTTCTTCTTCTTCTTCTTCTTCTTCTTCTTCTTCTCCTCCTCCTCCTCCTCCTCCTCCTCCTCCTCCT
>NW_004797303.1:1355942-1358796 GCF_000002075.1 Aplysia californica
TTTTTTTTTTTTTTTTTTTTGTCTCAACACCTTTTATGTCTGTATAGGAACACAGTTTTGTATTGATTGTACTGAAAAACATTGATTAAAGAACACAAACATGTAAATTTGCAGTTCCCAAGGAATATAATTTGAGCTATGGAAGTCACCAAACTTTGACAGTCATTTACTGACTAATTCTCCTTCTGAAACCAGGCGACCTCATCTTCAATCGCAAATATATCGACTTCTATTCAAGATAAATTGATTTTTTTTTTACATCAAATGCAAGGCCACTGAACAACCTTAAAGATGTTACCAATAACTCTTTACACCCAAAAAATTGACGAGTACTCGATTCCACGACGTTGTGACACATAATATAATATTATTATACTGTGTTCTCTCGGCCTGAAGCACATGGAGCAGAAATAGACTGAGCTAAAGATGATGACAGCAGTAGCAGAAATAAATGTGAATCAGCATGGTGAAATCAGACGCTCGTCGAAATAATGAAATTAAAGAAACAAGCAGTTTTCCGCCAAATTGGCAGTTTTATCGAATTTTTGTATTTAGGCTCAACACCTTTTCCATCATCATCCGGTGACTTGCCGACTGGCGTGGGCGATCAGGGACCTCCACTTCACTCTGTCTTGCGTTGCAGTGATGGTGTCTGTCGTTCTTGCTGTTCTCAGCCATGTTGCCATCCTATCCAGTATTTTTTCCCTCTGTCTGCTTCTGCCTCTCTTTCCATCAAACTTACCCGTTGTTATAATATTCTCCAAGGTTTCTTTCCGCATTGTGTGTCAAATAAAATTTGCCTGTCATTTTTGTGTATTTGTCATAAGCTGTCGTCTGCAATTTGCTTCCACCAAGACATGTTCATTTGTTTTTCTAACTGTCCATGGGATTCGCAGAATACGTCTCATGAACCACTATTCTGTCGCCTCAATTGTTCAACCCCTTTTACGTCCATTAAAAAATACATTTACCTAAGGACATGGTTTCGTCTCCATTTCCCCCCCCCCCCTCTTTTTGCCCCCTCCTCTGGGCTCCTGGATCTTTCTGCAGCATTTCTTCTGCAACTCCTTAGTTCCTTCTTACTGCTGTCTTTCAGCCACACCCCAGATCCTATGGTAGGTAAGATCTAACACGTAGCCTTCTCGGACAAGGACAAACATTCTCAGTGGGCCTGTGTGCAAGTTGTGCAAGTTGTGCACGTTTAAGATCCCCTGGTTGTCAAAAATCAGTAAGAGTAGGCTTCAACCGCCACCCGGGTAAAGTTCAATGTTTAATGCGTCCAGCGCGCTCACATGACCTAATGCAATCGCTAAGGCCGTAAAACACTTACCAAGGCAAAAAACAGGACAGATGCTAGGACGTTTACAGCTACAATCATAAGCAGCTGTCAAAAAGAGGGATTTCGAAGGAGAATTACTTTGACTTTGACTTTACTTTTTTCTTCCGCTTGTACCGGTGGGTGTCGCGGGGAGACACAGGCGTCTGTCTGCAACAAGGCGAGTGGCCTGTAGGAGGGACATCCCGTGAGCTCTGAGGGTGTCTGCCACAGATTCACTCCATCGTCGCCTTGGTCTTCCTCTGTCTTTCCTACCAGAATATTTAATGTTTTTTGCTCTCAGGGCTGGATGGTTTGAGGTCATCCGCGTGAGGTGTCCGAACCACTTGACCTTTTATTTTTCAATGTGTGCTAGGACTGGTGTTGCTCCCACGGTGTCCCTTATAACTTCTTTTTTTATTTTGTCTCTTTTTGTTTTGTTGCCCGTTCTTCTTAAGCATTTCGTCTCGCATGTGACCAGTTTCCTCTCTAGGGCTTTTGTTAGGAACCATGTCTGGCACTGATATGTGAGTGTTGGAAGGAAAATGGCGTTGATGAGCATCGCCTTGGTGCTCATGGGGATATTGGGATGTTTCAGGAGAGGGCCGAGTTGATAGCTGACTGTGTTGGCTCTCTGGCATCTAGTCTCTATTTCTCGATCTAATTGTCCATTTTCTGAGAAAACGCTGCCCAAGTATTTGAATTCGCTGCTTTGTTTTATTTGGGATCCATTGAAGTTGACCTCCACTTTGTCTGGTCTCCTGCTAATTGTCATGACTTCGGTCTTGCTAATACTGATCTTCATTTCATATTTCTCGCAGCTCGCATTTAGTTGGTTCATATGTTTCTGTAGCTGGGTCTTGTTGTTCATCATTGCCAGGTTGTCTGCAAACATGAGTTCGTTGAGTGCCTCTGGGTCTGGATTGGCCTCCTTTGTAATCCGGTCTATGTAGATCACGAAGAACAGAGGGGAGAGATTGCTGTCCTGTCTGACTCCGGATGTTACTGGAAACCAGTCCCATATTCCACTGGTAGTGCGGACTACGCTTCAGCTGTTGGCATAGATAGCCCTGATGTTGTCTAGCAGTTGTCCCTAGAATTGCATTGTTTTAAGATGTTACTGTCGCAGTGCAGGTTAATTTTTTCGTCCCGGTTGCTAGGGAAAATTTCCCACGGAATGAGCGATCAGACGGGATCGGTTTTCTAGCTACGTTTTTTAGCTCGGGTTTTTGTTTTGTTTGGGGGGGGGGGGGGTTGGTCATGTTTTATATGTTTTGTTTTGTTATCAAGTTTAGGATCAATCCTATTGAAAGTCTATTTCCATTCAGCCTTCAAATTTAGTCTTTAAACTCGAAAAGAAGCAAAACAAAACAAGAAAGACATACCTTACTTCGAATATGGAGTAGCCTTTCAATATCATGATCGATACCTTCAAGACTAGGTATTCGCTTACACAGTTGCTGTTCTCCGATTTTTCGTTTGTACGGGAATGCTGGTTTGGGCAGAGGAAGACGAAAAAGGGAAAGTGTGTGTGTGTGG
>NW_004797303.1:1360288-1361584 GCF_000002075.1 Aplysia californica
GGGGGGCTCACTGTCCAGTTTCTGAAACTGTTATGATATTAAATTCATATACCAGCCTGCAGTTATTTCCTTGAAAAGATCACTGTGTATTGTGCTGGTTTTCGCCAGAGTGCTATCCCCTGTGGAGTTTTGCGATAGGGAGGTGGGATTTTCTGGGTTTCTGGGTGGTGGAAATTTTGGATTGGGGCAGTGGTGAATTTCTAAAAGATGGGATTAGGAGGGGGAGGGGAGGGGTAGGAAATGCGGTGTGTGGTGGGTCTGATTAAATGCTCGAGGGCGCATTCGGCGGGTGGGGGGTGGGGGTGGTGGGAGAGAAAGAACGCTTCTTCAGCCCGTGGCTTTCGACAACACAGCCGGTTTGAGAATTTATCACACACACAAAGAATGAGATAACCATGTTGCGGTTTGCTTTTGGGGAATTGTTCACAGAGAACTCACGACTTATCGTCTGGCCCGGCGTCTGAGGGCTCTTTGCCAGTACTCGCAGAACACGTAAGTTTAATTACTGAATGGGGAGGTCTTTTTGTTTTGGTTTTTTTTTTTTAGGTCTTGCAGCGCTCGCAACTGCATAAGGTCATATGAGCGCCACTGGGTGAATGCCAACAGAAAAGTCCAAGCGGCGAATCAGGCTTACTCTGCTCACCTCTCTAGCGTCAATAGCACAAGGTATGCTTCGACTATCAAGGCACCCGGAGATAGCAGTTCACAGGAGAGCGACAAACATACAAAAGAATTGTCTTTTTGTTTGTTTCTTTTATAAAATTGGATTATTGAATGGGGAAGGGATTTTTCGATTAGTGAATGGCAAATTAATGTGTGAAAAAAGAAATTTGGAGAAAATTTACGCCACAATACGTTGAAATAAGGCGCTCGTCAACTTTTGTGCATGTGGAGGTGGAGTTACTGGTATCATCGTAAGGCCAGTCCATTTGCCTGGCTTTGGATAAAAAAAAAATATCCATTTTTCTTGGATACAAGTCAAGATATTTTCTATTGAAGGAGCAGGAGGTCGCCTGGTTTCACAGGTAAAATTAGTAAATAAAATAGCCGCCAAAGTTGAGTTTATTTCCTTAGCTTGAGAGTCCGTAGTAAAATCCTCACCGAAATGTGTTCTTTAATGGGCATGAAAGGTGTGAAGCCAAAAATAAAATTCTCTCTCTCTCTCTCTCTCTCTCTCTCTCTCTCTCTCTCTCTCTCTCTTTGTTTGCGTGTGTGTGTGTCTCTCTCTCTCTCTCTGTCTCTCTCTCTCTGTGTCTCTCTCTCTGTGTCTCTCTCTCTCTCTCTCTCTCTCTCTCT
>NW_004797303.1:1364214-1369791 GCF_000002075.1 Aplysia californica
TTACTGTCTGCAGCCTTTCCCTGCATTCTCTCTATGTACTTCCCCTATATCATATGGACAAGAGGGCTAATTCAGATTTCGCGGGTTTCCAGAAATCTTGATCTACACCAACAGTTGGCGTTGCCCTACCTGAAGGAGCAGTTTGGTTTCAGTGGTGTGTTTATTCGTTTGGTTAAAAAAAAAACTCTTCGTGTCTTGTAAGGAAACTGAACATGGGTCAACGTTACTTTACCTTCGATTTTCTCAAAACAACATTTTTGCTCCCTTGTGCAACACAGTAAAATCAAACAAGGGCCGAAGATTAGATGTCTTACTGGACAGTTGAGCAGAAAGAAAAAACAAGAAGGTAAGAATACAACGTTGATAGGTGTTTGATTGGCTTCTTCTTACTGCTGTCTTTCAGCCACACCCGGCCTGATCTTAACTGGTCAAAAATTCTCGGAGGTCCCAAGTGCAAGTTGCACGAATTAAAGATTCCTTGGTGGTCTAAAATCGTTAAGAATAGGCTTTGGTCACCACCTAGACAAAACTCAAAATTTCCTACCAACTGAATATATTTAATGTGTCCCGCGAGCTTATATGACCTTATTCAGTTGCAAGCGCCGTAAATAACTTACCAAAATATAAAAAATTGCAATAAATCACCCTGGATCCAGACATAGGCCACGAACAAACTCTTTCCACCTTTCCCCATCGATGTCACTCCATGTCTTCTCACGTGCATGTACATCGTGGTCTTCCCCTTGATCTTTTGTCTCCCATTATGATGGTGACATCCTTCCTAGGTAGTGTGTCAATGAAACTCGGGAGCCGGCTTTAAAAAGAATCTTTGTCTTCTTCCGAAGCATCATTTTGTTGGGGTGTAGATCTTGTAACACCTTCAATCTTCGGCACTTCTATAGGTCTAATCTACATGTATTTGTGTTGCAATTACTAAAGGCTGTTACTAAATTAAACAGAACAAATCCTATTCCTTTAGTTCTATAGATGAAACAATGAAAGTTTTATTCCTCATTTGAGGATAATTTTGTTCTCCATTTGAGTGACATTTTGTTCTTCAGTTCAGGATAATTTTTTTTCATTTAAGGGTAATTTTGTTCTTTATACGAGGGGAATTTTTTTCCTCGTTTGAGATCATTGAAGGTAATTTTGTTCGTTATTTATGGTAATTGAGGGTAAATTTGTTCATTAATTGAGGTAATTGAGGGTAATTTTGTTCTTTATTTATGGTAATTGAGGGTAATTTTGTTCTTCATTAAAGGATAATTTTGTTTTTTATTTCAGGTAATTGATAGTTATATTGTTCTTCATTTAAGGGTAATTGTCTTCTTTATTTGAGGTAGTTCAGGGTAACTGTGTTCTTTAATTGAGATAATTGAGGGTAATTTTTTTAAAGGGTAATTTTATTCTTTATTTAATAATAATGTTGTGCTTTATTAGAGGTAAATGAGTTTAGTTTTGTTGTTCATTTAAGGGTAATTTTGTTCTTCATTTAAGAGTTATTTTGTGCTTCACTTCACGTAATTGAGGGTAATTTTGCTTTTCATTGAAAGGTACGTTTGCTTTTCATTTGATGGTAGTTTTGTTCTCCATTTGTGTGTAATTTGATCTTCATATGAAAGTAATTGTTTTCTTTATTTGAGTGTCATTTTTTCCCTTCAATTGAAAATGTAAAGTCTTTATATTCAAATGTCTGACAAACGACCTCAGTGTTTTTTTTTGTCCTATTTACATTTTGAATGGCAGTGAAAACAGTTTATTACAAAGAGTAAGCTTAAGAAGAAGTCATATTTTCAATATAAAAATAAAAGAAAATAGGACTAGAAAGCACCGAGGTCGCGATTTTCGAAGCGGTTCATAACATATTTTATTACTTTTTGTCGAAGAGGTGCACTAACCTAATATGTTAATATTATCCGTATTTTGCTAAAGCGACTCATTGCCCAGCCCTGCGAGTTGTAATCATGACTGGCGTTATTTCGTAACCTCAATGCATTATTCATTGAAGCTTCGGCGTCGTTTGTATTCTAGACAGCTTGCAGGTCCCTGAACATCACACAATCTTCCGGGGTTTTTTCAATGCTATGTGGGGGGTTTTTTGTAGCTTTTTTTGTTTTGTTTGTTTTTTGTTGTCTTTTTTTGTTGTTGGTTTTTTGTGCTTTTGTTGTTGTTTTTTTGTTGTTGTTTCTTTTTAGGGAGGAGGGTGGGGGGGGGGGGGGTGTAAGTGATTTACAGCGCTGGCAATTGCATGAGGTCATATGAGCGCGCGGGACACTTTGGACTTTTTCAGTTGGTAGGAAATTTTGAATTTTGCCCTGGTGGCGGACGAACCTTACTCTTATCGATTTTAGACCACCAAGGGATCTTTAACGTGCGCATTTTGCTCATGGACCTTCCCAGATTTTTCACCCTTGTCAGAGAAGGCCAGCGGTAGATCTTTCCTACCATAAGATCAGGGGTGTGGCTGAAAGACAGCAGTGAGAAGGAGCCAAGGAGTAGCAACAGAAAGGCTATAGAAAGAGTCAGGAGCTCAGAGGAGGGGGCAAAGGTTTTTTCGTCGCTACCTGTATTCGAACCCGGGACTTTTGAATGAGAGGCCAACACTTTAAACCTATGCCTGGCATCGCGGTGAAATCAGACGATTACCCCAAAAAAAATTGAATCGAAGAAACCCGTCATGTCTCAACCTGTTTTGCAAATTTGTATCGAATTTTTTTTTTAGTTCAACAATATCTATTAATCTATTTAATTTAAACCCATTTCTGTTAGGATTTTACAGGTAAACGTTTATCAAAGACACAGACAAAAATATGTACATTTTCAGTTTTCAACAACGCTCAAGCTTTGGATGTATCCAAATTTTGGCGGCCACTTTCACGCTAACTGTAGCTCTGACACAAGGCGACCTCTCCTCCTTCAATCTTAATATCCCCCTCCCCCCCCCCCAAGGGCAGTGCTACTGACTAAAGATGTCTTTAGGCTATTCCCAAAGGAAGGATATTAACATGTTCTTATACACAGTAGAATTGTAAATGGGTTGATTTATCAATGTCATGTTCATACTCTGCGAAACAACATAGGGGGAACTGCTGATTTTTCTTTCCTCATCCTTACTATCGTCATGTTCCCTCTGCTTCTTTTGTATGTTTGTCATTCTCTTGTGAACTGCTATTTCAGGGGTGCCTCGATAGTCGAAGCGGACTTTGTGCTGTTGAAGCAAGAGAGGTGAGCAGAGTAAGCCTGATTCCCCATTTGGACTTCTTTAATGACATCCACCCCTTGACGCTTATATGGCCTTATGCAATTGCGAGCACTGTAAAACCTTACTAGAACAAAACAACAATCTCGACTTCAATTTAAGATAGAAGGGTGCTTTTTATCAAAAGATAAACGAACATACTAGATTTAAGTTGATACCAATAACTGAGGGCTATCGTGGTCTAGAGGTTTTGGTGTTTGTCTCTTATTCAATTTTCTTCTCTAAAAACTCATTCCTTTCACTTCCTTTCCCGCTCTCTAACATTGTTCTGTCTTCTGCTTTCGTCTCCACTTTCTACCCCCACCCCCACTCCCCTTTGCCCCCTCCCCTGGGCCCCTGCTGAAGTCTTTCTATCTCTACTCCTCGGCTCCTCCTCACTGCTGTCTTTCAGCCACACCCCTGATCTTCTGGTAGGAAAGATCTATACCTGGCCTTCTCGGACAAGGGCGAAAAATCTCATTGGTCTCGTGTGCAAGTTGCGCATGTTAAAGATCCTTTATACGGGGTGCCCACTACGGCTGGGATCGGCCGATTGGGCCGATCGCCCGACTCGATCGCCTCAAAAACAAACGTGTTTGTTTTCAGTTTCAGGCGATCGAGTCGGGCGATCGGCCTGATCCAGCCGTAGTGGGCACACCGTATTAGAGGTCAAAACTCGATCAGACTGAGCTTCGGGCGCCACCCGGGTAAAATTCGAAATTTTCTATCAACTGAAAATGTTTATGTGTCCCGCGTGTTCATATGACCTTATTATGCAGTTGCGAGCGCCGTAAAACAGAAACAAAGAAGAAGGAAACATATTAGAAAGACAAGTTTTCTTGCTGGAAGAGGGAACTGTGCTATATTTTGTTTTGTAGAGAGGAGCGAGGTGAAAAAGTTGGAATTAACCTAACAGTGGTAATAACATAATACTATCTAATACATAATATTACAAAGAGTCGTAGAGCGAGAGCGAGAGCGCGAGCGAAAGCGAGAGCGAGCGAGCGAGCGAGAGAGAGAGAGAGAAAGAGAGAGAGAGAGAGGGGGAGAGAGAGAGAGAAAGAAAGAGAGAGAGAGAGGGAGAGAAAGAGAGAATAAGAGAATAAGAGAAAGGAAGAGAACGGGAAAGAGGGAGAGAGAAAGAGAAGAAGAGAGAGGGAAAAAAGGGGGAAGAGAGATAGATAGATAGATAGATAAATAGAGAGAGAGAGAGAGAGAGAGAGAGAGAGAGAGAGAGAGAAAGAGAGAGAGAGAGAGAGAGAGAGAGAGATACATACAGACAGACAGACAGACAGACAGAGACAAAGAGAGAAAGAAAGATAGAGAGAAAGAAAGAGTTATAGAAAGAGATAGATAGAGCTAGACAAAGAGTGGGAGAGAGAAGGACGACAAAGAGAAAAAGAGAGAGAAAGAGAGAGACAGACAGACAGGCAGACAGACAGACAGGCAGACAGACAAACAGACAAACACACAGACAGACAGACCGACGGAATAATATGACTTACCTAACTATTCCATGCTTTAAATATTTCCTACACTTTGTTCTATTTTTGTTCATTTTCTGTTTAGCCATACATCAATTTTCTCTTAACCTTTTTTTCCCACCTGTCTTATTTATCTGTTTTTAAAATCCAGTATATCTTTATTGTAACACGTCACTGCTCGTAAGAGATCAAAAGCCTGTACGGATGGAACGAAGGAGAGAAGACAGTAATTAGTTCGATGAAAGAAAACACAGTGCAGAGGAAGAAAAAATCAATTGGGAAAAGATCTAATTGCAGGCCTCTGGATATCATATGCGTGGCAGCGTGGTGAAATCAGACGCTCGTCAAAATAATCAAATCGACGAAACCGCCATTTTGTCTTTGTTCATTGTCCTATTTTTAACGATAAAAAAAATATTAAAAAATTAATTACAAAAATTTATATCCGTTTGAAAACAAATTCATGCTCGGATATTCCTTATTATATTTTATACGTTTAGCAAGTTAAAACGAAAATAGAAATAAGCAGTTTCCCCAGAACATTCAATTTTTGTAAGTAATAAAAAGAAACCGGCCATTATTTCCACCCTTGACACCCAGAGGAACCCAACCTCCTTAACTAATTAATCGCAAATATCTCGATTCCTATTTCCAAAAAGATGAGTATCACATTTGTCGAGACAGACAAACACACTGTAGTAAGATGATGCAAGCAATCCAACGATAAGCTTAAAAAATGACGAGCGGGTGACTCCAGCGCGTCGTGACCCATATATTCTTATTATTGTGTGCGTAGGTGCACCACCGCGTGGGTGTGTACTTTGTACTGATTTGTGTGTGTGTGTGTGTGTGTGT
>NW_004797303.1:1370365-1371356 GCF_000002075.1 Aplysia californica
ATGGTGTGTGTGTGTGGGGGAGGGGTTGGGGGGAGGGGGGGTTATGAGGAAACTTAAGAGGGGATAGTGTAGAATTGGGGGTAATAGGGAAAGTATGACGCTAGTTAGGATAGGGACGGGGGAGAGGTATGTTGAAAAGTATAAGGGTTATTAGGATGGTTGTGTTGGGGGAGGGGGAGATATAGGGAAAAGTATTAGGGGTTAGAATTGAAGTGGGGTACGGGGAAAAGTATGAGGGTGCTGAGGTTAGGTGTGAGCGGGTGGAGTATTGGGAAAGGTATGAAGGTGGTAATGATGGGGGTAGGGGGGTATGGGGAAAAGTATGACTGTGTCAGATTGGGGGGTGGGGGGTTGGGGGTATGGGGAGTTGAGGGAGATATAAACGTTCAGGGTGTATAAAAGTGTGAAAGATAGGAAGGAAGGATATAAGTTTTATTTGCAATTAGCGTGGACTGAAAACAGGGCAAATATAAAAGTTGCTTCTGCTATTGTGGTTGCTGAAGTTGTTGTTGTTGTCGTTGTTGTTTTTAGTGCAAAAAGTGTGTATTGGAAGGAAGAACAGATAATATACAAGTTTTATGTGAAATACAATTAGTGTGAACTGGAAGAATGGGCAGATATTAAGGTTTATGTTGGTGCAAAAGGTGTTCATTGGAAGGCAGTACAGCAGGGTCAAGAGGGGTGTTGAAAACGAAAAAGTGATTTAAGTTCTTTCTTTATATTTAATTTAATTTAATTTTTTTCTTTTTTTTCAGGGGGGGGGGAGGGTTGGTAAAGGATAATGTAAAGAAAACACATAATAGCTCCTCGCCCTTAATCTAAAACCTCTCTGAGTATTGCAAGTACCATGAAGGGGATGTATTTTAATACTATTCTCTCCCTCCCTTAATGTCCCCTCTCCCCCCCTACTCTCTCTCTCTCTCGTTCTCTCTCTCTCTCTCTCTCTCTCTCTCTCTCTCTCTCTCTCTCTGTCTGTCTGTCTGTTAGTCCC
>NW_004797303.1:1371456-1372583 GCF_000002075.1 Aplysia californica
TTGTGTGTGTGTGTGTGTGTGTGTGTTTGTGTGTGAATGTGCGTATTTTTGTTAGTGTGCCTAGGGGACGGGTTACGGTTTCGATTTTTTTTTCATATTTCTGCTTGTTTTCTTATATGTATAGGTAAATCTATTTCTATTTCGCAAGCGGGCGGATGGAGAGTGTCACTAGTAGGTCTCACCTTGACCAACATGTATTTGTTTGTGTGTGTGTCTTGCTTCTCTTTGCTCAAACAATTAAATTTATCAACAAATTATAATACCTTCCCAAGCATTCAGGCGGATATTATTATTATCATTTTTGTTTGTGTATTGTTAAGGCATTTAGTAACTTTGTAGCATGGTCATTTACAGAAGGTGTCCGTCTGTCTATCTGTCTACTAGTCTGTCTGTTTGTCTGTCTGCTTCTCTCTTTGCCTGTCTGTCTGCTTGTCTGTCTATCCGTCTATTTGTTTGCCAGTCTGCCAGCCTGTTTGTCTGTCGGTCTCTCTGTCCGTCTGTCTTTCTGTCTTTTGTCTTACTGTTAGTCTATCTGTCTGTTTGTTTTACTCTTTGTCTACTTGTCTGTCTGCCATCTGTCTGTCTATATTTCTATCTGTATGCCTGTCTGTCTGTCCAGTTGGGTTTCTTTTATTGGCTTCTCCTCACTGTTGTCTTTCAGCCAAACCTCTGATCTTCTGGTAGGAAAAATCTACCTACACTTAGCCTTCTCGGAACAAGGCGAAAAATCTCTGAGGTCCCGTGTGCAAGTTGGTCACATTAAAGAGTCCTTGGTGGTCCAAAATCGACAAGAGTAGGCTTCGGCCGCCAATCGGGCTTTGAATGACCGTTATTGTATCGCAGTGATTTTCTTTACTCAAACAATCAAACAAACGGGCTGAATGCTGTAAGGCTATTAAATGATAAATGGACAGTTGCATTGGCGTCTTTTTGTCTCGCTTCTAAGCTGCATTCCCAAATAAAGGGATTGCTTTTGCTAATTGTTAAAGAAAAATAAACCCCACCCCATCACTCCCCACTCCCGAAGGAAAAACAAACAAACAAACAAGCTCTGAATATTGTTTTAATAAAAGGCCAAAAACATTGACAAACATACACACACACACACACACACACACACACACACA
>NW_004797303.1:1373328-1376824 GCF_000002075.1 Aplysia californica
AACAACAACAACAACAACAACAACAACAACAACAACCCGCCGGAAAAAAAAATTAAATTTAAAAAATTTAAAAATTTAAGGTAACACTGCCTACGTATTGCTCATATTGAGACAGCAACACCACCCTGTCCTACCAATTCAGTGTAAGATTATGGATCTCATCCCCTGACTATCAAGTCAAGACGTCTCCAAGTGAGTGTCACCAATCACTCACTTTCGAATCCTAGGTCTCAAACATACGTTAAAGTTTGGTGTTGATGAAAGTTTGTCGACCTTTTAATGTTTTAGGTGTATGTCGTAAATCCACCATTGTTTTTTTTTTAAACTCCCTTCAGGCTATATCAAAGAAAACGAACCTGGACCAATGTTTGCAGTGACCTTTATGAAAAGGCTTTTAGATTCTGTTGGTGATCTAACTTTTAGCCGCAAATGAAAAGATCGATTGTTAATTAAACAAGCAGGTTCAGTTTGTCGTGTTTTAACCGCTGCCAGACGAAAGCGAACAATCTATATTTAGATTTTGAACATAGCCATCTGTCACTGAGGAACAGACCACGAAACTGCATTGTTTGGGGTGGCCTGGATGAAATCAGCAAACGCCCAGTTGGGGGAATCCACGCATGGCTTCGATTAGATGACTACATTGTGCAAGTTCTGGAACGCCAATTCGTATCCCTGTTTTTGTCATGGTGTCATTCAAGTAGACCTTTGCATGTCGCGTGACAAAGCACCTTCTTACATGGCAAACATACTTAGACAATTTGCTACCTCAGAGATACAAAGTTCTATCTGCGTTGTGCCTAGTCTTCAGGAAATTTGATTTTTTTAAAATATAGTGTAAGACGTTTTGGAACGTCACGTCGTATCCTTATTTCCGTCATGGTGTCATTCAAGCAGATATCTGAATGTATGACATAGCACGTCCTAACGTGGCCAACGACTTTAGACACTTTGCTACCTGAGAGATACAAATTTTAACAGTCTCCTGACAAGACCACCTCAGAGTAACCCGCCAATAATCCTGCCTGCAAGAAATGAGTTACCAATCTGCTGTGATGCTCCTTCAAAACGAAAGATTTTGGATGACATTTAGAAGCTGAACAAAGGTAAAGCGGCCGGTCCTTATTAGATTCCACCCGAGGCCCTAAAAACAGATGCCAATGTGACGGCAGACCTCCTCCTCCCACTGTTTACCAGGATCTGGAATGAAGGACACCTCGTTAAGCTTCCAAAAAGGGGGATCTCAGCAATTGCAGCAACTACAAAGAGATCACTCTTCTCTCAATACCAAGTAAGGTCTTCAACAGAATCATTCTGGAGAGAATCAAGACCGGACGGATCCAAGACTACGGGATGAATGGGCTGGTTTTTGAAAAAGCTTTCAACCACGGACTAGATTGTCACGCTTAGGATTATTGTGGAACATTCCCTGGAGTGGAACTCCCAGCTGATCGTCAACTTCCTTGACGATGAGAAGTAACACCATGGAAGATAATGAGACTCCAAGGAATCCCACAGAAGTTGGTGAACCTCATCAAGAGCATATATAGAAGGTTCAAGTTGCAGGGTTGAACCTGATCGCCAACTCTCTATCCCCTTTTTTCTTCTTATTGGCAGTCGACTGGCTGAGAAAGGAAAACACCAAAGGACACAGAAATGGTATACAATGAACACGATGGACACAGTTGGACGATCTAGATTTTGCAGACGACTTGGCGCTTCTGCGCAACACAAAGGAATAGAATGATGCAAACAAAGACGTCAGTATTAAACAGCCGATCAGATGATTCTACATGAATTTGATTGAGGATCCACCCTGGAAAATCAAAAGGTCTTAAGGACAGTTGCACAACGAAAGGAGCAGGTCACAATAGAAGGAAATGCACTAGAAGACGTTGAATCCTTTAGCTATCTTGGGAGTATAATTGACAGAGAGGGAGGAACAGGTGCTGAAATAAAGTCCCGCACAGGAAAAGCACAGGCTGTTTTCATATCTTTGGATAGGATTTGGAAGACCAGAGATATCTCACTTCGAAAAAAGCTGATGTTTGTCAATTGAAATCGGAAGTCGGTCCAGTTGTAAGGATGCAAGACATGGAACGCATCCCAGACTTGAATGAAGAGGACCCAGGCTTTCTTGAACAGGTGTCTAACAAAGTTACTGAGGATCAAATGGAGAGACAGGGTCACCAATGAGGAAGTGTTAAGTAAAACCAGACAGATCCCAGTCATATATGAGGTAGGAAGAAGGCAGTGGAGATGGATTGGACATACTCTCAGGAAGTCAGGCAGCTATATAACAAAGAAAGTTTTGGATTGAAATCCACAGGGTAAGAGACCAAGGGGAAGGCCGCGGGTAACCTGGAGAAGAATCTCAAAAATCGGTGTGTAGAAAAGTGGGAAGACATGGAATAACATCAAGAGGCTAGCCCATATTTGTCCGTGGCCTATAATCTGGTGCAGGGTGAGAAAGGCAATGGTGATGATGATTATACAATGTTAGGTCTACATCTGCGTGGTAATAAAATATTTGACTGTTCTGTTTTCAGACTTGTTTCAAACTTTCGTAATCAATTATAGTTTATTTCCAACAATTGAATTCTCCATTCTTTGATGTGCAAAACATGTCTGTTGGACCAATATTGGTACACCTTAAGGGGTAAACACACTTTGAACTTTGATTATACAAAACTTTGCGAAGTCTGCCTTTCTGCAAATTTTAAGTGACCGTATCGCGGGCAATTCTCATCGCTGATGAAATAATATCAATGTGTAAAATGGTGCAGAATTTATCTAACTTTAACTGGAATACTGCATGAGTGAGCAGTGCAAGGCTTTAACACAATGATTGGGTGAATACATTTTCAAGGTTATTTTTTTTGGACGCCACTGAATAAATCATAAAACAGAAACACGCCCATGTGTGAAATTAAATGAAGAAGAAATAAAATTAAACAGAGAAAGAAACAAAGGAGAAAATATTTCATTAAAAAACGTAATTAAGCACAGGAAATAAAAACAAAATTAAATGCATATTAAAATAAAATTAAGTAAAATAAAACATAAAAAAACAACTGAAAACCAAACAAACTAAAGTAAGAAACAAACAGAAAAGGGGATTAGAAAGTTGTAATCAAACACAGATAATAGAACGATACTAAAAAGTAGGAGAAGATGAACAGAAAAAAGGAGAAGATGAACAGAAAAAAGGAGAAGATGAAAAGAGAAAAAGGAAAAGATGAAAAAAAAAGAACAAGATGAAAAGAAAAGAAGAGTTTGGTTGGTAGCTGTGTTGTGTTCCTTTGTTCAGCCTTTGTCTTTGTCTTTCTGTGAGCACGCATGCGCAGTCTGTCATCACAGCGCTATTAACCGGTGGTACAAACAGCAGCTGCTTCTCACAGACTGTTCTAATCAAGATAGGAAGGAAAGACGGGGGAGGAAGGGGTGGAGGAGGAAGGGAGGAGTGAGGAGACAGGGAGGATACGGTGAAAAAGGG
>NW_004797303.1:1377738-1379525 GCF_000002075.1 Aplysia californica
TCTCTCATACTCTACACTTTAATTTGAACTAATTACTAAAATCGTTCCTTCTTATTAAACAATGTATGCCGTCTTCAAAATATCTGGGTTGTATCATTTCAGTGTTAGATTCTTCTTTGACTTTTTTGGTAGTGTTAAAAAAAAGTTTCGTTATTTTTCTTTGTTGCCTTTAACACCTTTCCTGGTCTCAAACAATGTTCTGTCGTCTGCTTTCCTCTCCACTTTCTGCCCCCATCCCCTCACCTCCTTTGCCTCCTCCTCTGGGCTCCTAACTCTTTCTGCAGTCTTTCTACTGCTACTCCTTGTCTTCTTCGTACTGTTTTCTTTCAGCCACACACCTGTTCTTCTGGTAGGAAAGATAATAATATACACCTTGCCTTTTCGGACAAGGGCAAAAATCTCGGAGGTTCCGTTGGCAAGTCGCGCGCGTTAAAGATCCATCGGTGGTCCTAAATCGATAAGAGTAGGCTTCGGCTGCCACCCTGGCAAAATTCAAAGTTTCCTAATAACTGAAAATTGTAAGGGTGTCCCGCGCGCGTATATTATGACCTTATGCAGTTGCAAGCGCCGTAAAACATTTACCCAAACCAATTTCTTAGTTGTTCTTTTTATGATTGAAAGCTTGACCAAATATCATAATTCAGTCGCTAAACGTAAAGGGAAAGAGTGAGGTTCTCGGGATGAATAAAGAGAAGTGAGAAATTGGAAGTTGACAGTAGGGCGGTCAAAAATGTGTGGTCCACTTAATCTGAAATATCTCTTTAACGTATAAATCAATGTCATCCTTACTTTGCACAGCAATGTGTAGCAATTTGTCTTAACGTAATCATGTTGTTCTTTTTTCACAACAATCGAGGCTAGATTTGAAAACCTTTTTTTCTTCTCGTAGACTTATATTTTTTTTTAAACCTATAAATCTCCGTCACGCGAAAATATGGAATTGTTCACAGCACTGCCCCCTTCTCACACTCACACACATTTTGTATACGCATACGTCTGACTTCACAGCTCACCAATGACTCTTTTGTTACAAGATATTGATTTTATTGTGAACACATTTTTGCGCTAAATTATGTTCTCCAAACATTCGTTCAATAAAGTTAGTGTCACGATTAGAGAAAAGTTGACGAACTTGCTTTTAAAAGCGACGTTGCTCAAACTGTAAACCTTTTAAAATCTGTAAAAACCACCCCTTTGGATTTTTATATTAGTATTTCTTTAGGGATTTTTTTCTAGAATAGAGCTAACGGTTGTTTATAAAAACATTGATCTGTTAAGACGAATTGGCCCCTTTTAAGGACAAACGGGCCAACACAGATTTCAGAGTTTTCCAAATATCTAGACCAACACCAAAAAGCGGGCATTTCCCTACCGATAGCAGACGTTTAGTTTCATTGGTGTGTATGTTTGTTTGGTTATAGAGAAAACTCTCCTTGTCTTTTAAAGAAACTGAACACGGGTCCAGAAACTTTACCTTCGATTTTCTCAAAACAGAATTTTTCGAGATAGCCACCTAGAGCTTAAAAGCGACCATTATTGATACAATTCATTAGTCAAAAGCTGGAGAGTCTGTGTTTGTGAAAATACGTTGTTCCACGAATTTGTTGATCGAAATATACAGTGGGGATTTCCAAGTTTGCTTGACTCAGAGTCACACACATGAAATGTGCAGGTGGTTGGTGGGTGCTACTCGAAAAGTCTACTCTTTTATTTTCTGTCTGTCTGTCTGTCTGTCTGTCTGTCTGTCTGTCTGTCTGTCTGTCTGTCTGTCTGTCTGTCTGTCAGAA
>NW_004797303.1:1380634-1381936 GCF_000002075.1 Aplysia californica
GCGTTCACAAACATTACAGTGTAAATATTATGAAAAAGGTTTAACTAACATTGGTTATAAAGACAGCTTTAAAACTTTCTGTTTTAGATTCTTTCTCAAATTGTAGATTGGATATCTTGCAGAAATTGTTTAGCGAAATATTGCTCAGGACAAAGCAGTTGTGTTGTCTCAGCTCAAAATCATAATACTGTGAGATGTCCATAAATATTTCACTTGTGCATAGCCTACCTTGCCACACACTGGCTCCTACAAATGAGCACAATGAATCAAAAGAAACAATGTCTTTTTGTGAATATTCTTCTAACTGGTCACTTTCAACTGATCTGACTGAATGACTAGCGTAGCTCTACATGTTGTTCTGGCTAAGGGCACTGGTGTTGGAATTAAACTTTTTTTCGGCAAATTAGAAATTAGCGATGGAGGGTTTTTTGGTCTTAATTTTACTTTGACCCAAATATTTTAAAAGCCATCTGGAAAATGTTTAATACAAAAATCAGTATTTGCAGTATCAAGTATATTTTCGAGTGGGATTGCTTTCATCCAACATTCTCTCTTTTCTTTATCTTTAAGTTATAGATATCTAGATCTAATCTAGATCTAGAACTAGATCTAGAGCTAGATCGAGATTCTAGATCTAAAAACGGTAACCTTGTCAGTAGAGTCATAAGTTGACCCATTAACATAACATTCTCTACCCATTTTCAACAAGTCTATACAATGTACATTATTCCATTAGAAAGCACTGAAATTGATAATCCAAATGAAATACTCTAGGCCTATCCTCATGTCACACGTTCATGCACACGTTTCACATCACAAGTCACAAGGCAAGGTGGCTGACATTTTGAAAACTGTGTTTACTTTTGTCGCTGTTCTTCTCACCTCCCCTGACCTTTTAAATTTCAGAAATGTTTTTCAAGTAAAAAAAAACCAAATTAATTGTCATTAAAATGAAGAAAATTTTCATAAATTGAAAAATGTAAAGTGCACATTGAAAGCTAATAGGTATTAAAGGAAGGATATATCTTTATCTCTGCCTGGGAATTTGTTAAACACTTAGTAAAATGCTATTTATAGGAATGAGATGACAATCGGCTGTTTATTGTGACATCCGCGTTCTGACCTAGTTTTGTGTCGCCTCCATATTATCAGACTACGGGCACGCTGAGGAGGCCTGATAATTCTAGCAAGCCGTGGTACCGCTGAAACAGGTAAAACAACAAACACCAACACCACCAGCAGCAGCAACAACAACAACAACAACGGTACCGCTGAAACAGGTAAAACAACAAACACCAACAC
>NW_004797303.1:1386543-1392855 GCF_000002075.1 Aplysia californica
TAGAGAGAGAGAGAGAGAGAAAGAGAGAGAGAGAGAGAGAGAGAGAGAGAGAGAGAGAGAGAGAGAGAGAGAAAGAGAGATAAAACGAAGAATGGCAGTCATGTCAGTGCCCGGTCTATAATCTATATCTATTATCTATTTGTGGTGGCCAAATTCTGCTATTCAAAAGGCTTTTTAATGGTTACATCGATCGACATGCAGTTTTCGTCAAAAGATTCTTTAAAATATTCTCCAGATCATGACGCCCTTCGTTTTTTCAGTTTTGAGACAGTTTTGCTGCAAAAAGCTAAATTTCTTTATTTCGTCGATCGCTTTTGTAGGCCGACGCTTCTGTCTCTGTAATTTTAGAAAATCCGCCAGGTTTGTTTATTTCAAGTCGTACTTCCGTTCGATACTTTCAGTATCACGCATTGTCGCGCAATACTTAGCACTATTTGAAATGTGCGACACATATATAGATCTAGTATGTATATAAAAGTGGACTTGGGAGTCTTTGTGCACAAACTCCTACCTTATTACCCAACCCACACCTTTGAAACTTTGCAAGCGTCCGCAGCATCCATGGGGCTAGTACTTTACTTTTTAAAAATTCATGCAAACGGCTTTCTCCTATTTTTCCAAAATGCTTTGTTTCGTCCACACAGAATCTTGGGAAAGTCCGTCTTCTTAGACGCTTTTGTAAACAAGTGAGGTTTCCGTTCACTATCCGTGCGCACTGTTCCACATCTTTGAAATTATGGAGTATACAACCACGAAAGCGGAATAGAGAATCAATCATTAAATCTGTGATATATATGGCAACTTGGAAACATGTGTGTCACTTTTCTCTCAGGATTTATTGCTCCATTCCAGTAGAGTGTAAATGTAGTAGACCAATGACTTTCAGGTGATGCTAATGCACCATTCATTCTTTCATCGAAAGGGGGCCCAGC
The DNA here is from genome assembly GCF_000002075.1 of Aplysia californica. Lineage (NCBI taxonomy): Eukaryota > Metazoa > Mollusca > Gastropoda > Aplysiida > Aplysiidae > Aplysia > Aplysia californica. The sequence goes on from NW_004797303.1 coordinate 1,387,476, forward strand.
TAGTATCATTATAATTCTAAAGTCTGTGGGTAAAAGAGGGCGCGGAAATTAATGCAACTGTAGAGACATTTATGTTGGAGATTGTATGAAAATAAAACAGTTCTTGGTGACGTCATCACTCCTCCTAGAGTATGCGCCCTTTCAATTAGTGATTGTGTTTAGCGCTATTTGACGATCGGCGCAATCTTAATACTGCGCTGTGCTTTTTAACCATCGTATACTTGCGCGGCAATCTGAAGAAAGCGTTAATATCTTTTATAGTTTTGAAAAACAGGGTGATCAATAAACCTGTACAAACTGTTTTGTTAATATGTTCCTTCACTCAGCAGTTTTGCGTTTCAAATTTGTACTCAACATTTAAAAGTCAAAATTAATTTGTGTGATATTCATTTTAGATAAATCCACCGAATAGTTTTGCTCTGCATAGCACGTACAAAAAACCCCAAATAATTTTCAGCTATGTCCCCATTTCTGTAGCATAGCGCTCTAGTTCGCATTAGGCCTACCACTAAAAATCCCAAGGATTGCGTCATAGTGCAAACACCAGTTACGTGGTCTAACAGGCCAAGAGAAGTTTGCAGATAGTTTTTCTCAAGTTTCCTTTGCCTGCTGAGATCATGGTTAAGATCAGGAAAGAGCAGAGAGCTTTTTGTATTGAACATTTCCCTCACACCCAACTCATTTCGTAAGTTTCGCACAAGGTACGGAAATAATGTTAAAGTGCCCTTAAGGACTTCTTCGATGTCGAGGGTGGAAATAGTCCCTCAGTTAAGACTAGTAGAGAATCAGAACAAAAAATTCCTAGACAAAACGACCACTGCAGGTCAAACACACACCGTTTGTACCCCTTTAAACGTCACCAGGGTGCAGAAGTCAGTAGATGAGCCCATGAGACGTATGTCCGTAGACGCTGCTTGCAGGAATGACTTTCCTACATCTCAACAGTCTGCATTCTCCAGATTATTATCTTTATCTACAACTGTACCATTTTCTCGTTCGCGAAACTATCAGAGGATAGCAATGCGTTCATAGTTCCTAGATCGTTTGAAAAGTACGAATATTTACTCCATGGCATTTGGTTCATTAGCAAAGCCCATATGCACTTTTCAGGTTACATCAACTCCACATATGCTGTCTACTTGGGCAACCTCACCCCCCCCCCTATTGTCTCTAGAAACAGATCCATACTGTCATGTGTACAGTGTGTGTTGTTATCAGTACTTATGGTTGAGTGGATCCTTGTGTTTAACCACAACTGAACATTACGAACGAGGCTTTCAAACGGGGCGAGTCCAAATGAGGACATATAATTCTAGACCATTAGTTCTCGGAATTCCAGAATCAGAAAAAAAGATTTTTTACTCTGTGGGAGAAAAGAAATATTGTTTAAAGGTTACAGAAATGGAACGATCAGATTTTTAAAATAGAAGGAGACGGAAAAAACCCCCAATCATTTCATAACTTTCCTTACAAGATCTTTTAAATTGGCGCATTTTGCATTTATAGGTGGTTTTTATAAAAGCCATTTCCGTTTTCGAAAATAAATTATTATTTGAGAATTTGATGTCAAACAAATTCCTTTTGAAAGAATTATTTCTGTTCCAAATTACAACATTCAATTAATACAAGTTTTGTGCGAAATATTTAGAAAAAAAATTTGCACAGTTTTGTTTGAATCACCCTGTACGTTTGTTTTTCTAATCCACTTTCATCTTTACTCTTTTACTCACATCAAGGAACATCCACATACTTTTTCAAAGGTGTAAAAATATGAACATTAAAACCAATATTAAAATTAAACAAATGAAACTGAAGAGCTCACAAGAATGATGCAATTATACGATCTTTAAACGTGCAGTGCAATCTAGAATGTGCCGATCTGTAAATTGCGGGGAACAGCTGTACTGTAAAATGGCAGTTTGCACTGTTTGCTTCCAAGAAAGTTAAACTTGTGTCAGAATGCTATCCAGATCAGTTAGGGCAACAATTGCTACCACAGAACGGCAAAGTTCTCTCTGACATTTTGTTTTCCGTTTTGAGTTCTTAAGACCATTAGGTAAAAAAATCAGATGTTCTATCTGCTTTATCAAAATCGTAAAATTGTTCGGAGTTCTTATGTACATATTTAGAGAACTGAATTGGAAAATGCAAGAATAATAAACTCAATTTTTTTACGTCAAATTTCTCCAAACTATGTACTGAGCAGATAGAGCTTTGTAGTTCTAGGGTAACAATAGTATAGATGGTTTAAATTGACAGCTGAGCTGGACTTCGCGTTACTAATGACAAAATTGACAGCTGAGCTGGACTTCGCGTTACTAATGACAAAATTGACAGCTGAGCTGGACTTCGCGTTACTAATGACAAAATTGACAGCTGAGCTGGACTTCGCGTTACTAATGACAAAATTGACAGCTGAGCTGGACTTCGCGTTACTTACATTACCCAACATGTTTTTGCGCTCCACCTGACACATTTTGCAACATTTATTAGACAAGCCTATGTATTTTGAGCTCGGCAGTACAAGAATAACCCGGTAGGAGGGAGAGACAGCATCCCAGGAGACAGACAAAAACACTTAATTGAAAACAAAACAAAACAAAACAGAACAGCAACGAAACCCAAACTTTCCCTCCTGGGAATTTGAGCTCACGTCTACTGCACGCAACTGTAAAGTTTGGTCTAAAGATTCCGCCTCTCCTCTATAGCAGGTTATAATACGGCTATGCTGGTACAGAAAGATATATAGATAGATAGATAGATAGATAGATAGATAGATAGATAGATAGATAGATAGATAAATAGATAGATAGATAGATAGACAGACAGATCGTGAAAGGGTCCTCTTCACGGCTGCTGGCTAGGTGTTTTCGGACAAGGGCTATTACAGTTGGAGGGTCAAGGGTAAGCACTCCCTCTATGTTTGCGGAGCCTGTTGGCTTATCTGCTCTTCAATCTCCCTTGACTCCTGCATGTCCTGGGCAGAAGGTCCACTGCAAGCATCTGATTTTGCTGTCTTGGAGTGTCTTAAACCAATCTGCATAGAGGCTGCCGGTCAAGATCGTATTAAGAGTACTCATTGAGTCTGTAACAAAGGTAGCCTGCTGGTATCCATTAGTGCAAAGCCATTTCAGAGCATCAGTGATGGCCTTGATCTCAATGCACATGCTTCATGTAGTGAGGCCAGTTGTCCTAGATGCCTCCTGGATTGTTACTCCTTGACAAGAAGCAGTGTAAGCCCAGCCTGATTTGATCCATGCTAAACAGAGCCATCAGTGAAGACAATGGTTTCATTCTCTCTGCAGTTCTCTTCCATTAGCGTCTGGATTTCCGCATATGTTGCTCCTTCAGGCCACTCACGACATTCACGCCCTAATGTAGAAATCACCTGAGTGAATCTGTCTTTCACCTCGTCTGCAAGCTGTACCCATGTCTCCCCTCGTCTGATTGCCTTAACAGTGAGACCACACTCTTCAATGGTTTGCACTGCCTGAGTCATCCACTCTCTGCCCCGTTTTAAGTCTTGGGTTAGACTGACGACCTACTTTCTCATAAAGAAGATTCTATGAATCTGTGCAGACTTTCAGATAAGTTTTGAACCGTGCGAGCTTGTGTCTTTCGTTCTTGCCTGATATGCCTAGCACATATCACATTGCAGCAACTGATGTATCTTTTGGGCAACCGAGTATGGCTCTCTTTTGCTCGTTCTGGATCACGTCTCGCCTTCTAAGATGCGTCTTGGACAGTGTCAGCCGACCAAAACCATAATCTACCTGAGACAAGACAAGCATGTCAAAGAGCAAGACCAAATTTCTCTGCGGCATTCTGTCTCTCGCCATCACCTTCACCGCATTCAGCCCTTTTCTGGCCTTTGTGATGATGGTCGATATGTTCTCCTTTCCAGTCAATGTCCTCTTAAACACTCTTCCGAGGTAGCGCTGTATTTCGTCTCTTTTGATTGTCTGGCCCTTGATGTAGACATCTGGCATCAGGGTTTTCACTGCTCGATTGTTGAGGGAGCACCAAAGTACTGTCACTTTTCCAGGATGGAATTTTCCTTTATTTGCTTCACACCACGCTCCAATCTTATTAAGCTCTTTTTGTATACTGCTGGCGATCACCTTTCAGTCTTTCCTGGTGCAATATGCGAGACCATCATCCGCAAAGCTTAGTGTCCTGCCAGAGCCCCCCAAATTGGTTAGAAGTAATTCCTACTGTATATACGTTGAACAAAACAGGTGATAAGGCAGAGCCTTGAGGTAAGCCAGGTGTGATCGTGCTAACGTTTGATGCCCAAGACCAGAGCCTCCTAGTCACCCTCCTCTTCAATATTGCTTCTTCAATCCAGATTATCAAAGCTGGTGAGATTCTCATGTTGCCTCATCAGTATCTCATATTGAACCCTGCTGTACAGGTCTTATAAGTCCAATGCAACCACTACTGTTTCTTCACCCCGCTCAAAACCATCATACACATCAGAGGCCAGGACAGAAACGTTCATCCAAGTGTCTTTGCCTTTACGATAGCTGCCTTAAGTAGGCGGTAGCAGATACTTCTCCTCCAGTTCAGCTGTCAGCATTTGGGCCACAATTTTTTCGGGTAGTTTCCCTATTGTGTTCTTCAAGGTGATGGTTATGTAAGATGCAATCTTGCTTCGGACTTTCTCAGGCTTGGGTACTGGTGCCAGATGGCTGTCCAGCCAGTCAGTCGGTATCTGTCTTTCTGCCTCAGGACACAAGTATATAGAATAAGTAACTCGGGAGTTTCGTATTGAGTCCAACACAACCAGGCAAAGTATTTTTGGTAAATATGCAAAAGAAACATTATTTACACGAAAGGTTAGGATATTTTTATGTTACATATTATGTGCCTTCACAATAATTAACAGTCACACGCCTCCGTCATTCTGACGTAGAACATGACAACACCAGCCTAATGGTGCACGCTAGCAAAGATGTAAAATATAAAAGTTACATCTTATGATCATGAAAATGACATAAACCGACGTTGAAGTGTTTCTACGATGTGGAAGAACTTAATAACGAATATTTTGCTAAGAGATTGAATAACGAGCAGGTCTAATTATTTCCCCTATGAAGAAAAACGAAAGAAAGGAAAGTTTGCTGCTATTTTATAATCTGCCTCCTTGTAAGCCCCCACCCAATCCCCCTATCCCACACGCCATCTTCCAACTTTTGTGTTTTCAGTTTTATGATATATCTCCCCTCTCCCCACTCTCTCTCTCTCTTTCTCTCTCTCTCTCTCTCTCTCTCTCTCTCTCTCTCTCTCTCTTTTACTCTCTCTCCCTCTCTTAATCTCTTTCCGTCTCTCTCTCTCACTCTCTCTCTCTCTCTCTCTCTCTCTCTCTCTCTCTCTCTCT
>NW_004797303.1:1392955-1393231 GCF_000002075.1 Aplysia californica
CTCTCTCATTCCTCCCCATGGTGCTTATATTACCTTATGCAGTTGCGAGCGCCACAAAACTCTACTAAAATCGAAATTCCTCCATGCCACACTCCAACCACCATCTCCTCTATCTCACTGAACCTTTTCGTTCTACACACTTACCAGCCACTACCACCACCTCCATCCTACCCCACCACCTCCTATTCCTCCCAAACTCTCCAACACACGCCCGACCAGCCCCTCCTCCACTCCCACCTTTCATCCCTATCATCCTCCTCACCCCCCCCCCCCCCA
>NW_004797303.1:1393331-1393959 GCF_000002075.1 Aplysia californica
CCCCAAAAAAAAAAAAAAGAAAAGAAAAGAAACCCGAATAATCCGAACAAAAATATCCCCTAGCCATGAAGGCAATGTGTCTATCCCACCAACCAGTCAATTATCTACCTGGCCTTCTGAAACCTGTCTTTTTTTAAACTCCTCAGGTGAAACAAAATAAATAGCTTGATAACAACTTATGGTCATAGGTACTCGAAACGGCCAAGATTGTCCGAAACAAATTTGAAATTCTGAGGTAGCGGTATGTTTAAGGAACTCCATTGACTTGACAGAAGCTTCCAAAGCTTTCGTGGTTTTCTGTCTATTTGTTTTCTATCTATCTATCTGTTTTGTATCTGTCTATTTGTATATCTAACTATCTATATATCTCTCTCACTCTCTCTCACCCACCCTCTCTCAGTCTCTCTCCTCTCCCTCTCTCTTTTTCTCTCTCTCTCATACCTCTCCAATACATCCCCTAATCACCATCTCCTCTATCCCACTGCACCTTTTCTACATGCTCTCACCCGCCACCACCTCCGTCCCCTCCCACCTCCTCCCATTCCTCTTCAACTCCCCAACAGCTCTCCTCCACCCAACCCTTTCTCCCCAGCATCCTCCTCCCCCCCCCCCCCCCCCCCCCCCCCCC
>NW_004797303.1:1394059-1397039 GCF_000002075.1 Aplysia californica
CCCCCCCCCCCCCCCCCCCTCCCTTCCCAATCCGAACAAAAATTTACCCTTGCCATAAAGGCAATGTGTCTATCTCACCAACCAGTCAATTTTACCCTGGCCTTCTGAAACCTGTCATTTTTTTACAGCTCAAGTGAAACAAGTACGTTTTTAAAAAAATATCAGAACCTTAAGAAAAGAAAAAGCAATCGAAATCAGTGCTGAGACTTTCTCTCAAGTGAAAAAAAGAAGCTGGTAAAAAAAAAAAAAAAAAATATTATAAAATAAGACGAATCGAAATAAGAGCCGAGACCTCGCACTGAATGTCTCCATGTTGATGATAGCATTTATTTATTTCCTTTTCAGGATTTCTTCAACTCGTGGCTTTGCGTCGGTAACAGAGCGTCATCCTTGTGTTTGAGCACTGAGAGGGAGGCATATCGACGAACAAAAACGGCGATGGTAATATAATAGTTCCTGAGATTAAAATGAAAGGAAACACGGTAAAATAGGAATACTACAGGAGAAGAGAAAGAGGAACATCGACCTACACAAAAAACGGCGTGTATTATCGTTCCTGAGGGCAACAAGAAGGAAGGACGGTACCACTGAAACAACAACAAAAGGAGAAAGAAGCACATTGACACCCCCCCAAAAAAAAAACACAAAAAAACAAAAAAACAGTGATAGAGAGATAACAATATTATCACAGATAAAGTGCCAATAAAAGACGGCGTCAAAACAGAAACATCAACAGAGGGAAATTGAAAGGACCCAGAAAAGAGCACGTAGACACGTTAACGGACACAGTATAGTGCCGGGAAAAAGCGAGACAGATCAACAGCAAGAAGAGAGGGATTGTGAAGAAGTAGGACCTACCAGTGGCTCCCTCTAGCCAAATAGAGTCCCCTTCAAGATTCAGGACAGATATATATAGAAAAAAAAACCCGCCAAAACTCTGGACGCTTTCGCTTCCAAGCTAGGTGAGTAGACATTGAGTATTGGCTGGGGTTTGTTTCGGGTTTTTACCCCATGGTACCCTCTTTCCTCCATTCTCATCTTCTCTCTCTCTCTCTCTCTTTCTCTCTCTCTCTCTCTCTCTCTCTCTCTCTCTCTCTCTCTCTGTTTGTACTGCTTGTCATTCTTCCACTCTCACTCACTCCCCCATCCCTCTATATCTCTCTCTGTTTTCTCTCTCCTCCAGCATCTACCCGTATCTCTCTTCTCTGACCCTCTCCCGCTACTTCCGCGCACCCCATCTCTTTCTGTCCTGCCCTCTCTTGAACCCCAGTTTTGGTTTTTGCTGTTGCTATTTTTTGTTTTTGTTTTAAAGACTTGCTTCATATTAGCACGAATGCATTCTTGTTTAAACTCCTCAAAGATATCGTAGTAAAATTCTTTGTTACATACAGCAGCATCACCATCATCATTGCTTTTCTCACCCTGCATCAGGGTATAGGCCACAAACATACTCTTTCCACCTTGCTAAATCCTGGACTAGCCTCTTCATATTGTTTAATGTCTTCCCACTTTTCTGTACATAAATTTCTGTGAATCTTTGCCAGGTTCCACGAGGTCTTCCCCTTGATCTTTTACCCTGTGGATTCCATTCCAATACCCTCTTTGTTATGCAACTGCCTGACTTCCTTAGAGTATGTCCAATCCATCGCCACCGCGTTCTTCTAATTTCATTTCTGATTTGGATCTGTTTTGTTTTCCTCAACACTTCCTCGTTGGTGAGCAGCCTGTCTGCCCATTTGTCACATACACGTACATCATATCGTTATATTATGAGGAGGGAATTTGTTCCAGTATGTAAAACAGCCGGATAGCACCTTGTCGTTTTTCCCTCTCGCTCCAACTGTCCTCGAGTTACCCTAGAATTACATGTATATGCCAAGCCTTTTCGAATCAAATTCTTTTAATACTTTGATAATAATATTCAGAATAATCTTTCAATTTGAAAGAGCAGATAGAGCATTTGATTTCTGATCTCATCGTCTCAGTAACTCAAAAGAGCCAAAAATGCCGGATAGAACTTTGTAATTCTGAGATTGCGAAATGTTATAAGATCAACAGGAAGAAGTTTCTTAGTCTTTATTTGTGCTTACTAGGTGGTTGGGGGTGGCATACTAAGCGTGACATACTTTAAACACGTTTCGGTTTGTGCTTAACTGCAATTATTTTTGTTTTCCATACTTTGTCTAGCAAAGGAAATTGTCACTTTTTTCCCAGCCGGACTAGGCACAGTGACAGAAGTATGCAATGTTTGACCCATGATAAGAGATATGTGCAAAACCTGTACTTTTCCATTATGGAAATTTTATTTAACAAGTGGGTGTTCTATATGATGTGGGGTGCGCCAGTGGCCTTAAACACTGAATAAACTTACTTACTAAGTGCACATTTGTCTAAAGTGGGAACTCCGACAGAATAAAGACGATGGATCGAAATCAGTTGAAGTATGGTCTCAAAATGGCCACCATGTGTTGGAATAAGTATAATATACTCAAACGAACACTTTTTTTTTCAAAAATCAATTTTGCGACTCATACGAACGGGATTTCACGCTCGCTCCACCTGCCCTGAAGTGGCGCCTACCGGTGTACATTAAATACTATAATAATATTATGTGGCTTTGCGAGTCTTTTTCAGCGCGAAAGTAACCACTCCTTCTAACAATCTCTCTGTGGTACGATTCTCTTCCTCATACCTCTCCCTCCCTTCCCCTCCCCCTGTCTTTCTTTCTCTCTCTCAATCTCTCTCTCTCCCTATCTCTCCCTCTCTCAGTCTGTCTACCTGTCTATTTGTCTGTCTGTCTGTTCCTCTCTATCTATCTGCCTCTCTGTCTGTTTGTGTGCTTGTATGTCTGTCTGTCTGTTCATCTGTCTATCTGTCTGTCTGACTGCCTCTTTCTTTCTCTCGCTCTCTCTCTCTCTCTCTCTCTTTCTCTCTCTCTCTCTCTCTTTCTCTCTCTCTCTCTCTCTCTCTCTTAAACACA
>NW_004797303.1:1402782-1404731 GCF_000002075.1 Aplysia californica
TGTGACATCTGATAATTTCTGTTCCCTGTGTGGGGGATTCTAACAACTATAACAATAACAATAACAGCAACAACAACAACAACAACAACAAAAGCAGCAACATCAACAACAACAACAACACCATTCTTAACTGAATAACATAATTTACTTAAATTAAAGTTTCTTATTATATTCCCTGCCCGGGAGTGTGACATCTGATAATTTCTGTTCCCTGTGTGGGGGATTCTAACAACTATAACAATAACAATAACAGCAACAACAACAACAACAACAACAAAAGCAGCAACATCAACAACAACAACAACACCATTCTTAACTGAATAACATAATTTACTTAAATTAAAGTTTCTTATTATATTCCCTGCCCGGGAGTGTGACATCTGATAATTTCTGTTCCCTGTGTGGGGGATTCTAACAACAACAACAACAACAACAACAACAACAACAACAACAAGGCAGTCGTTCTATAGTCCTCCATCCGTTCATCAATCGTTGTTGTTCAGTATTTACTTTTGAGTCACGACGTGGTGAAATCAGGCGCTCGTCAAAACATTTGGGTATATGAAGTTTTAAATTATTTTTTTAGTAAGCGTTTTACGGAAACACAATTAAGTCATTAAATTGAGTGGCGAAGGTTAGAGGTGTTACAAGAGGGTAACAAACACAAAAAGAAAGAGGAGCAATAAGGACGATAGAAAAAAGGAGCAAACAACACCAGAGTACCCACCAACCAACGGCACATGAAGTTATTGGTAGCATTTTAATCAAAGCTTGTTTATTTGTCTTTCTTTTGATGAAAAATGCCAACTACCCTTTTTGAATGAAAGTCGAGATATTTTCGATTGATTGAGGTGGGGGGTTGCCTGGTTTCAGATGTGTAATTAGCAAGAAAAGACCGATGAATTTTGGTAACTTCAAAAGCTTCCATGTCTTTGATGGAGAATGCTTTTTCTGTATATCCCACACATAAATATATAAGTTTTAAAATTTGGACTTAAACGCTGTTGAGCAAAACAAAATAATAATAAAAAAGAACGCCAAAATTAATTAGACGTAATAAACATTTGATTTCATTATTTCCATGAGCGCCTTATTTAACCACAATGCCACACGTAATATTATACTTCAGTTTTGTCTCTCTTCAACGTTTGTTGTTGCTGCTGTTGTTGTTGCTGTTGTTGTTGTTTTTGTTGTTGATGTTGTTGTTATTGGTGGTGGTGGTGTTGTTGTTGTTGCTGCTGCTGCTGTTGTTGTTCTTGTTTCTACTTTTGTTGTTGTTCTTGCCTGCTGCAGCTGCTGCTGCTGCTGCTGTTGTTGTTGTTGTTGTTGTTCCTGTTTTTGTTGTTGTTGTTGTTGTTGTCGTGAGAAGGTTGTCAGACCCGTACATCTAATACTGTTGTTTACGTGTCTACATCACTGCGTCTTGGGCCAATTTCCGCACTGCCTCGTCCTACCGGTTGCTATCTTTACATTCGTTCTTCTCAGCTTACCAAAACAGCAACGACAAAAATAGAATTAACCAAAATGAACGGAAAGCGATATCATTATGATGGCGCGTAAACGGTTCTGGATTGTAAGAGATGTTAGAGAGGGTCACTGATAGGTCTTACTAATTTTTATTTTTATTTTATTCCTCTGTTTCTGTCTGTCCATTTTTCTTTTTTCAGAGGACTTAATGATCGTTATAGCATCAATTTACATCTTACTAATCTAAAAAACAAACAAATAAGCGACCAACAAACAAACAAACTGACTAATAAATAAACAAGCAAGCAAACAAACAAATAAAGAAATGACTAAATAGACAAACAAATAAACAAATTATATTAACCAAACAGTATAAACTTTCACCGTTTTGATCAAACAAACAAACAAACAAATGAAATTAAACTCTCTCCCTCTCTCTCTCTCTCTCTCTCTCTCTCTCTCTCTCTCTCTCTCTCCCCTCC
>NW_004797303.1:1405107-1407142 GCF_000002075.1 Aplysia californica
AACACACACACACACACACACACACATACACACACACACACACACATATATAAAATCCCAACATGAAAAGAGACCAATACATCAAAATAAAACATCTCTGAACTATTTTATGAGACAAAAGTTTTCTGACGTTCGATACTCTGTATCACACAGTGTCAGGCTCTGTTTTAGTTTTAGTAAGGTTTTACGGTGTTTGCAACTGCATAAGGTCATGATGAGCGCCAAGGGGTGGATGTCGACAAAGAAGTACAAAATGAGAATCAGGCTTTCTCTGCTCACCTCTCTAGTCTCAACAGCTCAAAGTCTGCTTCGATTATCAAGGCCCCCTGGAAATTTCAAGTCACAAGAGAGTGACAAAGATACAAAAGAAGTAGAGGGAAAATGACAATAGAAAGGAAGAGGAAAGAAAAAGCAGCAGTTCCCCCTATGTTGTTCCGGCACTGTATAAGCATGATATTGATAAATCAACCCATTTACAATTTTACTGTGCTTTTAATTTCTACCTCCCCTTTGGGAATGACCTAAAGACAAAATTAGTCAGTAGCACTGCTATTGTGGAGGGGGGGGGGCAGGTTTTGTTTACGTAGTAATTATTTTGCTTTTTGGCATCAACAAACCTTGAAGCGACTGGTTAGAGCGCCCCACTTGTAAGTCCTATTTCTTTACTTTCCCGCTGTTGTTTCTGTCTGTCTGTCTTACTTTTCCTTAGCGCTAAATGACCATTGTTATTGTGTCGATGTGCTTCTCTTTACTCAAACAAACAAACAATCTTTTACGACCTCTCCTTGGGCTTTTGTTGTGACCAGAGATTGTGGGGGGTCGGCGGGTGCTCTAGAGATATTTGCTTTTCCTTCTTTCCTGTCAAACATCTCATTGCCTTTGGGTGGTCGGTCGGTGCTCTGATGTGGTTTGCTCTTTTTTTCCTGTTAAACATATTATGTCCTTTCCTCCCTCATTCTCCGTTTTTGTTACTCTATTGTAACGACCCTAATCTTCGACACTTGTTTTGTTTTTGGTTTTTTTGTTTTTTTTGGGGGGGGGGGGTTGTTGGGGTTTTTTCGTGTGCAAGTGCCGTAAAACTCATTCTAAAAAGCCAAACTACAAACTAGTTTTCAGATTCTGACAAAATTACTCTTATTCTCCCTTGAAAACTAGATTTTGACAAACACATTAGGGAAACATGGAGGCAAATGCGTTACAACATCACGTCCCTTTCTGTCCGGTGGGTGATTGGCGGGTGCTCTGGTGCTGTTTTACTCGTTCTTTCCTATCAAACATCTATACATTGTCCTGATCTCTCCTTCTTTTTTGTGTTTGTTACTCTCTTGTAACACCTCTAATCTTCCGCACTTATATGACCTCATTGTGTTGCAAGTGTTGCAAAAATATAACCATTCTGTCCTACCCCCTGCCGCACTTTGTCCTACCATTACACTTTTCCTCCCAAGCCACCATCATGCTTTTTTAAATCCCTAGCCCATCTATATGAGATTGACGCCCTCTGATTAGTAGAAAAAAAGTGCGTATGGTAGCGTCCAATAGTGTATAACGTTTGTATTTAGTATGACATGTAACTTTTACAGATAGAGATCCAAGGATTTTAGATGTAAGTTAATGATCTGAGAGCAAAGATGATTTTAGAAATAATGGTGGTAATGAGTGGTGATGTGGGATTGCGTTTAAGTAATGTTAGCGTAAGTCCTCTCTTCTTCCGCTCCAATGCAATGAGTCACAAAGGACGTGGCCACCCTCAATCCTGTTTCTTACTGGAACCATCTTTACGGTCAAGGTGAAGTTCTGATGCCATCATCTTTCTCACAATTACCTTTTATCCTCTCCCCCTCCCTCCCCCCAAACAAAAAAACAAACAAAAAACAAGAGCATACAAACAAACAAACAAACAAACAAACCGAATGATTTAAACAACAAAAATCATAATATATTCAAACCAAAAATAGTACAGGTATCAAAGGCACCTCTCCACTTTTATGAGAACAACAGCCAACAACAACAACAACAACAACAATAATAATAA
>NW_004797303.1:1407712-1410490 GCF_000002075.1 Aplysia californica
GTAAGAAGGAGTCAAGGAGTAACAGTAGAAAGGCTGCAGAAAGAGTCAGGAGCCGAGATGAGGGGGCAAAGGAGGTGAGGGGGTGGGGGCAGAAAGAGGAGACGAAAGCAGACGACAGAATATTGCTAGAGAGCAGGAAAGGAGGTGAAAGGAGACAATTTTTAGAGAAGAAAATTTTTCGGTCGCTACCCGGATTCGAACCCTGGACCTTTGAATGAGAGGCCAACACCTTAACCTCTAGGCCACAAAAACCCCCACCAGAAGTGTCTACAGACATGTATTACTTACAGACTTACGTTCTCATGACCAAATTAATACATGATTTACAGGTACCAGCTTTGTGGGATAGCAGTTTTAGTAGTAAGAGTTTTACGGCACGTGCAGCACAATAAGGTTAAGGCGTTTGCATCTCATTTAAAGGTCCCGGGTTCGAATCCAGGTAGCGAGGGAAAAAAACTTTCTTCTCAAAAATTGTCTCTTTTCACCTCCTTTTTTGCTCTCTAACATTGTTCTGTCGTCTGCTTTAGTCTCCATTTTCTACCTCCACCCTCTTACCTCCTTTGCCTCCTCTTCTGCGCTCCTGACTCTTTCTTCTACTACTTCTTGGCTCCCTCTTACTGCTGTCTATCAGCCACACCTCTGATTTTTGGTAGGAAAGATCTACAAATGGCCTTCTCGGACAAGAGCGAAAAGTCTCTCAGGTCCAGTGTGCAAGTTGGGTATCTAAAATCGATTAAAGTAGGCTTCGGCAGCCACCCGCGCAAAATTCAAAATTTCATTAAAACTGAAAATGTTTAATGTGTCCCGCGCGCTCATATGACCTCATGCAGTGGTAAGCGCCGTGAAACACTTACCAAAAAAAGCACTAAAAACAGTGCCCGAAGAATAGATGTGTTACAAGAGAGTAACAAACTCAAAAAAAAGAGGACGGATACGAGCGATAGATGTTTGATAGGGAAAAAGGAAGGAGCACACCTCACCAGAGCAGCGGCCAACCACCTGCATTCTGTGTCTGCATGCAGAAGACAGGGGTTCAATTCGAGTATGGTAAAGTTTTTGTTTCTTTAAAATTAATGATTCTCGCACAGTCTGTTGGGTGGTGTAGGTGGTCCAGTAGTTAGGCTACCGGACCCCTAATTATTAGATTGCGGGTTCGGTGGTTCGAACCTCAACCCGGTCCGACGTTGTGTCCTTGTGAAAGACACTTTAGACGATTTTCCCATTTGGCTCTCTCCATTAGGAGATGGATATTAAACTCGGAGGTCCCGCCTCTTAATCATAATAGTGTTGAATGAAGCACTAAAGCATTGTATTTTTGTTTGTTGAAATGTATCACTCCAATCCCAGCTTGGCCATAAGTAGAATGATAAAAGTAGTCCGCTTCTGCCATGTCCTAGGTTCTGTCGACAGGGGAGAAGAATAAAAAATAAACAAAAACGAACAGCGCCCCTTCTCCCCCCCCCCCCCTATAAAAACCACAAAAAACAGACAAACAACAACAACGACAACCCCCAAGCATCAAACAAAATACGCAAACAAACAATCAAACACACAAACAAATAAAACAAACCAAAAAGCAACAAATAGCAATCAATAGGAACAACGTGCGAAACCAAAAGACACGCTACGGTCATAAATAATTTCGGGAATTCCCAGAAAGCATCATGGCTTCCCTGTAATGTTTTACATCGCCATGACAACCGAAGTGTGAAATTATGTTTGTTCGGCGAATTATTGCTATGTAACTGGTGAGTGGTTGCATGCCGGTCGTTAATGGAAAGTCCTCCCCCCCCTCCCCCATTTCTGTTCCTTTATTTATCTTTGTCTGTGTGAGTGGGAGGTTGGAGGGTGTTACTGGTAGAGCCTTTTTATTTTTTATATTTAAAAAAAAATTTTTAGGAGCAGACGAAGCTAGTTTGAAGCCCTCTTGTGAGTGGTTGGCGTTTGTTCTGGTGTCGTTGGCTCCTCTTTTCCTATCCAACATCTACATCTATCATCCTCATCTCCCCTCTTTTTTTTTCTTTTTTTTTACTCTTCTTGTAACATCTCTAATCTTCGGCACTTATTTTACCTATTGTGTTTGCAAGTGCCATAAAATTCGTACTAAAACTAAAACATTCCCACCTGTGAAAAAATGGAAGTGAGAATAGGGTGAGAATAGCCTTTGTCTCGCTAGTCTCACCACTTCGTTTGACCGAAAATGGTCTAGATCAGAACTTAGGTTACTGGGCTGATGCTCCACAGGATTGTGTTCGTGTCTGAAAAGTCACAGTCAGGGTTGTCAGTTTGGAGGCAATTCCCAGGAATTTGGCTCTTTTTGGATCGGGTCTGGCCGGGAGAATTTTATTTGGCTCTCTGTCTCTTTTTTTGGCTCCAAACTCCAAATGTTCAAGAAGAAGGGGAAAGAAGAAGGAAGCAAGGGAAAAAAAGGAAAAAGAAAGAATAAAAGAAAAAAAAAAGGAAAGTGAATAAAAGAGCTTGGATTGCTTATTAATGATTAAACTAGATCTAGATCTAGTTAACACGATTTAACGCCCTCGCCCATTTGGTCTGAATAATTTACAAGTTTTGTTCATTAAAGATTTAATTTAGCAAAGATCTGGCTAAGAAGATGATATATCTGTCAGCATCGTAATTTTTTTTTCCAGATCCCATATCTCGACTTTAATTCTGTAAGAGCGCTCCTTCATCTCATGGGATAAAACGATTGAAGCAGGCCGAACTATTACGTTTGGAAAATATAGGTCTGCCTCACTGTCAAAGTCCAGGGGGGGGGGG
>NW_004797303.1:1410590-1415979 GCF_000002075.1 Aplysia californica
AACAGCAGCGGATCATGAGCAATTCTCACCAGGGGTGAGAATATAGGTGGCCTGTGAAAAATTATATCCTGCATTTTCGAATGTTCGCTGGAATGTCGTTCACCACTTTGGCTAAGTTGTTGTTTTTTCCTTGCCAATGCTGTAGCTTTTTATCGCTGTTTCTGCTGCTATTATTATAAATAAATAAATGAATAAATAAATAATAATGTTTGCATAGTGCGTATCCCTGCTTGACTCCAAGATCTGTACGCTTTACACTTTCTGGAAAATCTAGAGGTGTTATATCTGACTCAGGGGTTCACTTGTAATGACCCTCAGTCTTTCATGGTCGCGAGCTGCCGTTGCACATACTGCTATATCCAGGCAAGCCCATGTTTTAATGTTGTCCATCCAAGTTTTTCTTTGTCTTCCCCTGGCTCTCTTGCCCCACATCTTTCCTTCAAGCACCTCTTTCACAATGGTCTCGTGTCGTCTTAAGTGGCCAACGTATTGTATTCTTCTAAAAAATGTCTAATAATAATAATAATAATAAATAGCATCTGTATAGCGCATATCCCCGCTCAACAGCAAACTCTATGCGCTTTACACTATATTATTACCCCGGCAGACGGTAGAAAACTCCGAAACATTCTCAGCTTCCCGGGAAGCATACAGGTGCAAGCAGCTGATTAAGCGCTCAAACACTAACAAACTGACAAGATCTTTCTGTCTATAACCAGGTACCCATTCCCACCTGGTTGAAGTGAGGAAAATTCGTGTAAAGTGCCTTTCCCAAGGACACAACGTCAGGTCCCTGACGGGATTCGAACCCACGACCTTACGGTTGCGAGTCCGAGAGCCTAGCCACTAGGCCACCGACGCCACCGACGCCACAATATTAATCACCACGGTTTGTCTTGTGTTGAGAATCTGATACATCTCATTGTATTACCTTACACGCAACACTAATATTATCATCCTTAACCCAGGAGACACTAGTATAATAGTGTAGTTGTGGATGGTAGGCGGGTGCTCTTGTAGGGTTTGCTCTTTTTTTCCTATCAAACATCTAACGTCCTCCTGCGCTGTGTTTGCCATTCTCTTGTGACACATCTTACTTTCGGCACCTTTATGACTATAATAATGTGATGCAGCGTGGTGGAATCAGGCTCTCGTCAATTTTTGGGCATATTGAGTTATTGGTATCATCTTAAAGCTTGTTCCTTTGTCTTGCTTTCAATGAAAAAATTACCCACCCGTCTTCAATAGAAGTGGAGATATTTTGGATTGAAGGAGGTGGGGGTCACCTGGTTTAAGAGGTAAAATTAGGGAGAAAATGGCTGCCAAAGCTTTGTAAATTCCAAAGCTGGAGAGTCCATGGAAACTGTACATTTATATTTTTGTACCTTTAAACAACGTTTTCGGTGAAATCCTCAAAGGAATGGGTCTGTAAATGGACATAAAAGGTGTTGAGCCAAAAAAAGAAAATTTGATAAAAATTGTTAAGCAGGGAGAAAACTGCTGTTTTCTTCGATTTTATTATTTTGGCGAGAGCCTGATTCCACCACGCTGCCTCACATATTATTGTGTGGCAAGGGCCGTACACTTCTTACTGAAAACTAAACAAAATAGCACACAGCAGGCGGGATTTAAACCCTCAAACTTCCTATTACCAGTCCGAGCGTCTAACCACTTAGCCACAGACGCCAGAAACAGAATCACAACTGGTATTTTTATTACTATTATTTCTACTGTTTCTACTGCTGTTTTTGTGGTTGTTGTTATTTCTGCTTGGGGTTGTTGTTGTTTTTTTTGTTGTTTGGGTTTTTTTGGGGGGGGGGTCTTTTGGGATGTTTTTTTTCCCCCCTCTTTTTGTTGTTAAATTATGTTGTTTTTTCCCCTCATTCTATGTACCCCAATGAGCAGACAGGTTGCGTGTATCCCTCCGACATATGCAGAGATTTGATCGCTTCTCTCCCAGACATGTATTGTCCTCATGCCAAAACGATTCCAGATCTAATGGGAATCTCCAACACACGCACAAAGACAAACTGAGTGGACACGCGAGTCGTTCTGGCTGCTTGCGAACATACTACGGTCTGTGAAATGATAAAATAATAAATAAATAAAGGAACAAATGAATTAGTGGGTGGTTGGCGGTTGCTCTGGTGTGGTTTGCTCCTGTTTTCTTATCAAACATCTATCGTCCTGATCTCCCCCTCATTCTTTTTTGTGTTTGTTTTTACTTTCTTGTAAAGCCTCTAATCTTCGGCACTTATATAACCTTATTGTATTGCGTGACGTTAAACTCTTACTAAAATGAACAAAAATAAGTTTCATTAACAAATGTGAGGCAGCGTGGTGGAATCAGGCTCTCGTCAAAATAATCAAAATGAAGAAATTTGCATTTTTCCGCAGGTTTGTGAATTTTTATCAAATTATTGTTTTTATGCCCATTAAAGAACTCATTTCTGAGTGGATTTTTCTTAAAAGCGTTGAATAAAGGCATATACAATGTAAATTTTCAGTTACCACGGACTCTTAAGCTAAGGAAATAAATAATCTTTGGCCGCCATTTTCTCACTAATTGTACCTCTAAAAACAGGTGACCCCCACCTCCTTCATTCGCAAATATCTCGACTTGTATTCAAGATAAATGGATATTTTTTTCATCCAAATAAAGACAAGTCAATAAGCTTTAAGATGATACCAATAACTCTACATGCCCAAAAATTGACGAGAGCCTGATTCCACCACGCTGCGCCACATTAATATAAAACTGCTATTTGTGGTGTAGTGGTTAGGCTCTTTACCAAAGCACAAAGGAAACGCAAGTTCTGTTTTAACAATATTAGTAAGAGTTTTACGGCACTTGCATCACAATAAGGTCATAATATAAGTGCCGAAAACTAGAAGTGTTAGAAGAAAGTATCTAACAGAAAGAAGAAGAAGGAGAGATAACGGCGACAGCTGTTTAGTTGGGTTATTTAAACGTTTTAGTAAGGTCATACGGCGCTCGCAAATGCATAAGGTCATACAAGAGCCAAAGGGCAGATGTTAATAGAGAGGTCTAAACGAGGAATCAGGCTTACTCTGCTCACCTCTCTAGCCTAAATAGCACAAAGTCTGCTTCGACTATCAAGGCACCCCGGAAATAGTTCACAAGAGTGTGACAAACATACAAAAAAGCAGAGAAAAAATGACGATAGTAAAGATGAGGAAAGAAAAAGCAGCAGTTCCCCCTATGTTGTTCCGGCACAGTATGAGCATGACATTGATTAATCAGCACATTTACCATTCTACTGAGCATAAAAACATGTTAATATCCCCCCTTTGGGAACAGCCAAAAGACAACTTCAGTCTTAGCAGTGCACTGGCGGGGAGGGGGAAGCCTCCTTTATAATCTGAATAGTGCTAAGGAGGGCAAAATAACCACCTACGTTAAAACAACAATAATTGAAAAGTCTGTCATGTTTTGTTGCTTTGATAAGTGTTTTGCGGCACTCACAACTGCATAAGGTCATATTAGCGAGCGGGACACATTAAACATTTTCAGTTTGGCAGGAATTAATTTTGAATTTTGCCTGGGAGACGCCCTATGCCTACCATAAGCGATGTTCTACCACCAAGGGAATTTCACGTAGAATGTTCTACCATTCAACCTTAGAAAGTATGATCAATTTTTTTATAACAGCATGGGCCGGGAACACAAGACAACAAGATAAAGAGACATTACAATTTCATCATCTACATTCCCGTACGTGGATGAATTGTTCATAACAGCCAGCACTAAAAAAAGTTAATTACATCTTTTTCTTACAACAAATATCCCTTGTTCCCTCAAATAAAAACACCTGTCACAAGTAAAAGACTTAGGCTTCTGATCTGTAACAAAGAAAGATATACAAGGTCATTGTTACCGTCATCCATAAAATGCTTCCATCTTAACCACTTGTATAAGAGTATACTTACGACCTTAGAGCATACCTCAGGAAAACATTGAGTGTGTATCTAGCTTAAGATTATTATTGTTTATATTGCTGATCATTTATATTATGCATGTGATTGTAAGCCTAAGTGTGTGGGTGTGCATGTGTGTGTGTGTGTATGTGTGTATGTGTGTGTGTGTGTGTGTGTGTGTGTGTGTGTGTGTGTGTGTGTGTGTGTACACGTGGTGAAACACCAAACCAATGTGCCAGGGTCTGGACAATAAAGATGTATCTTATCTCATCTCTTATAATTTGCACAAGGTACCTCTGAGATTGTTCATCTTTATCCGCAAAGGCTATCGCTGAGATCAGGGGTGTGGCTGAAAGATAGCAATAAGAAGGCGCCAAGGGGAAGCATTAGAAAGTCTGTAAAAGAGTCAGGAGCCCAGAGGAGGGGGCAAAGAGGTGGGTGGGGTAAGGGACTAAAAGTGGAGACGAAAGAATGGGACAGAACATTAGAGAGCAGGCAAGGAGGTTAAAGAAAACCAATGATAGAGAAAAAAACCCCGTTCCTTTGCTATTAGTTGAACTCAGGACCTTCTGGACCATGAGAGCCCCCTTCTACTTTCTCTATATTCTCCAGGTTTTTAAAAAATTATTAAACAGAAACACAAAAAAAAATAAAAACTCTGAAAACTAATATGTAAGGTCGCATGCATTGTGTTGTATGACGATAAAAAAGAAACATAGTGTGTATATTTAGTCATTTGTTTGTTTAGAGTGTCTGTGTGTGGTTGTGTATGTGTATGTGTGTATGTGTGTGTCTGTTTGTATATGTATCTGTGTATGTGCGTGTATGTGTGTGTGCGTGTGTGTGTATGTGTGTGCGCACGTGTGAGTTTGGAAGTGCTCGCGTGTGTGTGAGTGTTCTTTTTGCCTGCAATACACACTGGTAATTCTATAGGTTCCAATGAACATAAAATCCCAGTAGGCCTACAATCAAAGCTCTGCTGAAAATATTGCTGAAGGACTCTGTGCAATACCAAGCTTAAAAGGGTTTGTGGGGAGTTATTCGGTGATTAGTGGTCTCTTTCTTTTTTCTCTTGCTTCCCTTTGTTTTCCTCTGTTGGGAAGGAGGGGAGGGGAGGAGGAGTATCTTTTTAGAAAGGAAGACAAAGCATTCTCTGATCTTCGGTAACAATGATCTAGAAAATGAGAGTACGCAATTTCAAACACGAGTGGGTCTTTTGGGCACTGTTTGGGTTTGTTTCATTATATTTCGTTTTGTTTGTCTTTTGTTATTTTATTTTTATTTTTTTGTTCTTCTGTAGAGCAATATTAAGGCTCTCTCTTCTGTGTGGACTACGTTGTAACACGACATGATTCTTCTATCTGAAATGTGAGCCGGTTTTCTTTTTGTTTGTTTTTGTTTGTTTTTGTTCGTCTGTTGTTGTTGACGGGTTGTTGTTTTTTTAGTCGGG
>NW_004797303.1:1420387-1424387 GCF_000002075.1 Aplysia californica
TCTCCATCTTTCTCTCCCTCTCTCTCTTGTCTTACCAAATCTCTCTTCTCTCTTCCCCTCTCCTTATCTCTCCTCTCTCTCTCACTCTCTCTCTTTGCCTCTCTCTCTCTCTCTCTCTCTCTCTCTCTCTCTCTCTCTCTCTCTCTCCTTACCCTATCTCTCCTAACAAACAGAGCCTCTATTTCTTAAATACCAAAACTGCTTGATGTTGGTATTCACGCATCCATGAAACAATCTTAATGAATCATATTATGTCAAAACAAAAATGCGAAACGTACTTTATAATATCTACTTCTACACCCCTCTCCCAAACCCCTGCCCTGGTATGTAGACTGCCAGAAGGAAAGCGTTCAAAACCAAGTTACAGTGAAACAATCCTTTCATTGTTTTAGTAAGGTTTTACTGTGCTCACAACTGCACAAGGCTATATCAGCGCCTAGGGGTGGATGTCAGCTGAGAAGTCCAAACGAGGAATCAGGCTTACTCTGCTCACATTTTAACCTCAACAGCACCCAGTCTGCTTCGAATATCAAGGCACCCCGGAAATTATCAGTTCACAAGAGAGTGACAAACATACAAAAGAAGTAGAGGAAAAATACGGATAGTAAGGATGAGGAAAGAAACAGCAGCAGTTCCCCCTATGTTGTTCCTGCACAATATGAGCATGACATTGATAAATCAGCTCATTTAGAACTTTACTGTGCAAAAGAACATGTTAATATCCCCCATTTCCGAAGAGGGGATATTAAATATTTCTTTGAAATATAAAAGAATGTCCAGATTTCAAAGTGAATGGCGAAAATATTAATGACATCAGATATTATGCCGATTACACAGTTTAACAGCAGACTCAGAAAAGGTCCACCAATTGCTTCTAAATACTGTTGAAACGGAAAGTGAACGTTATGGATTATTGCAGAATGTAAAGAAAACACATTGTATCAAGAAGGGCGATACACCCGGCCAGCAGACCCAACCAGACCGTAACATTTTCATTACACAATCGTCCTCATTATTTTAGTTTAATAGGCTTTAATGTCGATGGTTACACTCTTGGAGTTAAACATAATCTATTTCCTTTTTGTATGTTTGGTTGCAACTGTATGCTTTCAAGGACGTTGAGATTTTTTCCAAATACTGTCAGGTCTGCCGGGGTAATAGGATAGACTGCAAAGCGTATAGAGTTTGCTATTGAGCGGGAA
This sequence comes from Aplysia californica, assembly GCF_000002075.1. Classification (NCBI taxonomy): domain Eukaryota; kingdom Metazoa; phylum Mollusca; class Gastropoda; order Aplysiida; family Aplysiidae; genus Aplysia; species Aplysia californica. The sequence continues at coordinate 1,421,590 of NW_004797303.1, forward strand.
TTTGGGCTATACAAATGAGAACTATTCTTAGTACCTATTATTATTATTATTATCAACAACCAACAAATAATTATATTTTGCAGCCTGGGTCTGCAATGTTAGAGACGTCTTACTAAAAAGATTCTAACTTAACCTAGCTGTTATATGAGAAGCTGGAATCAGCATTATGTTTATGTCATCCAAATGTTCCTTGTAAGTTGTTCTGTCGGTCCTGGCAATGCCAGTGTTGGATATTACCTATTATTGTATAGATTTAGTTCATAACAACCAACAACATATTATTAACTTTGTTGCACTTTTACAAACAGGTTTGTACTGGCTAGACACCAACCAAGCCTACTTGTGATCTGAAATGTTTTAAACAGCCCTTTTATTTTAACATCCTAATCTCTTTGGGACTTTTTAATGTAAGCTGTTTTAAACTCTCAGTGTTGAACACAATTTGTTGCGTTTTTTTCAAGTCCGGTTGTAACAACCGACATATTATCTTGTTTTACAAGCTGGGTCAGCAGTTTAAGAAGGTTTTTTTAAAACTGACTACACTCTAGCCTAGCGAGTAGTCATGTGTCGAGACACATTCAGAGTTACGTTTTAAGTTTTTGTCCTCCAAATTTCTATAGTTTTGTTTTTGCATAGTGCTATGCCTTGTTGTAATAACAAACAAAACATAATTTTGATGTTTTTTCTGCGTCTGTCGCAGCATACGTTTGTTAGACACGATTCAATCACAGTATTCATTTTTTTTAAATTTAATTTTTTTTTCGGGGGGGGGGGGGGTTGGTAAGCGTTTCATTGCGTTAGCAACTGCATAAGGACATACTATTAATATGAGCGTGCGGGATCTGGATGGCGGCCGGAGCTTTCTCACATCGATTTTGGACTACCAAGGGATCTTCAACGTGGGCAACTTACACACGGGCTTCCGAGATTTGTTTGCCCTCATTCGAGGAGGCTTTATGTTAAATCTTTTCTACCCTAAAATCAGGTGTGTGGCTGAAAGACAGCAGTGAAAAGGAGCCAAGGAGTAGCTATAGAAAGGCAGCAGAAACAGTCAGGGGCCCAGAGGAGGAAAGGGGAGAGGAGAGAGAATGTGGAGACGAAAGCAGACGACTGAACGTAGTTAAAGAGCAAGAAAGGAGGTGAAAGAAGAACAATTTAGAGAAGAAAATTTTCCGTGGCTACAGGGTTTCGAACCCCCAGAACCCTTTGAATGAGAGGCGAACACCGTGACCTCTAGATCATGAGAGCTCTAGGTGCTCATGTTGATTGTCAAGTAAAAATACCACCCCCCTTCCGCCCCCCCTGAAAGAAAAAAAATCCAACTCTCCCTCCTAAAAATCAAACTCCTTAGTATCGTACAAAGCATAATGATACAACTCTAAGACAAGTTTCTGTGTCTCGCGCTACCCTGCATTCCAACAACCTTAAGCAGAAGGTGCAGTGCAGACATAATAGAATAATTACAGCGTGACATCTTGTTGCACACCCCTTTACATATGGGCTGATAAGAACGAAAAAAATAATAAATTGGCGCTTATACGACCTTATGCAGTTGCGAGCTCGCAGAATAAAAGGGGGGGAGGGCAAAGTGCGGGGAGGGTGGGGGTGGAGGACCTTACTAAAACAAAACCAAAAACACAAATCTGGAAAAAACAATTCGTCACTCTCTCAAGCAATTCAGTTGCGAGCGCCGTAAAACACTCCCCCCAAAAAAACCCCCCAAAAAACCCAACAACAACAAAAAACCAACAAAAAAACCCAATCCAATTAAGTTCCAATTTTAAGAATTTTCGATTTTTACACACCCACAAAGCTCTATTAAAGATGTACCTTTCATCATCATCAACATGCAGTTTTGTAATGTTGTGATTACCGCTTTGTTTTCTTTTGATAACTCCTAATAGGAAAAACGAAACAAAAACGTAGTTTCTTTGGGGGGGGGTTCTTGTTGTTCTTGTTTTGTTTTTGTTTGTTTTGTTGGGTTTTTTTGTCTCAGGTGTAAAAAGTACCCAAACGAACAGAAGTGGATTGAAGGCGGCAACATCGAAATGCACTTTCTGGGACACTTGAAAACACTCCAAGGCATTAAACATCTAGCTCTTACTGGTAAAATTGAAGGCAAACGAGACAGAGAGACAGAGGTAGACACAGAGCAACCTACTCGGAGAGCCCAAACAGATGGGAGACGGGGAAAGATCAGGATAAGGTAGATTTTTGGGTTTCCGAATACGAACGAATGAATTTGGAAACATAATATTAATCGCAGATATCTGTCTCAGATCTGGCACTTGGTGATTAAGATTGATAAATAAACAGGTACGGTATAATCTTTTGTCAGTCTGTCTGTCTGTCTGTCTGTCTGTCTGTCTGTCTGTCTGTCTGTCTGTCTGTCTGTCTGTCTAAGTCTGTCTGTCTGTCTGTCTGTCTGTTTGTCGGTCTGTCTGTCTGTCTGTCTGTCTGTCTGTCTGTGTCTCTTACTCTTTTCGCAAACTAAATTGTCGTAATTAAGTCGATGTTTCTCAGTAAGCAAAGTTTATGAGAAAGAAATGGTATTGGTTTAACACCCCTATCAACACTATTAGGTTCTTAAGAGGCAAGATCTCCGAGTTTAAAGCCCATTTCCGAAAGGACCGAACCAAATGGGAAATTCGTGGAAAGTGTCTCTCTCTCCCAAGGACTGACCGTCGGTTGGAGCTGAGGCTCGAATCCCCCACTCAAAGTTAAGATTTATAGATAATATATAGATGGATGGATGGATGGATGGATGGATGGATGGATGGATGGATGGATGGATGGAT
>NW_004797303.1:1426299-1427989 GCF_000002075.1 Aplysia californica
CTCTCTCTCTCTCTCTCTCTTCCTCTTTCTCTCTCTTTCTCTCTCTCTTTCTTTCCCTCTGTGGGTGGTTGGCGTGGGCTCTGGTGTGGTTTGTTTCTTCTTTCCCATCAAACATCTATCGTCTTTATTTCCCCTTTTTCTCTTTTATGTTTGTTACTCTCTTGTAACACCTCTAATCTTCTGGCGCTCCTATGACCTCATCCTTACTATCGTCATTTTTCCTCTTCTTCTTTTGTATGTTTGTCACTCTCGTGTGAACTGCTATGTCCGGGGTGACTTGATAGTCGAAGCAGACTTTGTGCTGTTAAGGCTTGAGAGGTGAGGAGAGTAAGCCTGATTCCGCGTTTGGACTTCTCTGTTGACATCCACCCTTTGGCGCTTATATGGCCTTATACAGTTGTGTGCGCTGTAAAACCTAACTGAAACAAAACATACCTGCTCTTAACTTCGACACTCCTCAACCTCAGAATTACAACGTTCTGTCTGACATTTTTGGCCGTTTTGAGTTGCTAAGACCATGAGGTCAGATTCCAAATTATCTATCTGTCTGCTCTGTCAAAATCGTAAGGTTATCCGGAGTCATTATCAAGATACTCAAAGAATTGCAATCCCGGTGCGGTGCCACTGACTGAAGTGTCTTTAGGCCATTCCCAAAGGGGGGACTTTTCTCGTTCTAATGCACAGTAGAATTGTAAATGGGCTGATTTAACAATGCCATGTTCATAACTGTGCCTGAACTACGACAGGGAACAGCTGCTTTTTCTTCCCTAATCCTTACTATCGTCATTTTCCTCTACTTCTTTTGTATGTTTGTCACACTCTTGTGACCCACTATTTCCGGGATGCCTTAAAAGTCGAAGTAGACTTTGTGCTGTTGAAGTTAGAGAGGTGAACAGAGTAAGTCTGATTCCTTGTAAGGACTTCTCTGTTGAATTCTCCCCCTAGCGCTCATAAGACCTTATGCAATTGCGAGCGCCGTAAAATCTCTACTGAAACAAACGAAATAATTGCACTGGGAAAACTTGATATGATGTGCAAATCAAAATCTATGATATCAATTTTTTTTAAACTAGGTTCTATGCAGATGGGAATTAATTTGTGAGGCAGGGCGGTGGAATCAGGCTCTCGTCAAAATAATCAAAGTGACGAAACTTGCATTTTTCTGCAGGTTTGTGAATTGTTATCAAATTTTTGTTTTTTGGCTCAACACCTTTCATGCCCATTAAACAACTAATTTCTGTGTGCTTTTTTTCTGAAAAACGTTGATTAAAGGCACAAAAAATGTAAATTTTCAGTTACCACGAACTCTTAAGCTAAGGAAATAACTAATCTTTGGCGGTCATTTTTTCACTAATTTTACCTCTTAAAACGGGTGACCCCCACCTCCTTCTTTCTCAAATATCTCGACTTGTATCCAAGATAAATGAATATTTTCTTCACCCAGATAAAGACACGTGAACAAGCTTTAGGATGATATCAATAACTCTACATGCCCAAAAATTGACGACAGCCTGATTCCACCACGCTGCCTCACATTTGTAATTCTGAGGTAGCGACTTATTCGACCTATTGCGAATGCCGTAAAACTGTTACTTTAACTGTAAAATGCCAGGTCAGAACTTTCTTAGTGGGATACAACATCTGAGCAGACAGAAGAAAAAACATACGGTTAAAAAACACAAAACACCCC
>NW_004797303.1:1428905-1431347 GCF_000002075.1 Aplysia californica
CGTTTCTGTTCTTTCCTTCCGTCGTTTCTGTTCTTTCCTTCCGTCGTTTCTGTTCTTTCCTTCCGTCGTTTCTGTTCTTTCCTTCCGTCGTCGTTTCTGTTAGTCTGGCTCTCTTTTTCCCCATCACTGAAACTCGGTGGCGGGTAGTTGGAGGACACCACTGGTAGGTCCTACTTCTTTACTTTCCCTCTCTTGTTTCTGTCTGTCTGTTTGTCTGTCTTACGTTGTCCAAGTACTAAATGGTCATTATTATTTCGATGTGCTCCTCTTCACTCACTAAAAAGGCACCAAAGAAATTGTTCCCTCTTTTGTTTCTGTCTATTTGTCCTGCTCTCTTACCCTGAACTAAATTGTTATTATCACACTCTATTGTGTTGACGTGCTTTTCTTTAGTCAAATAAACAAAAGAAACAAGCCTAACTCATCAAGGAATTGTACGTGAGTGGTTGGCGGGTGCTCTGGTGTGGTGTGCTCCTTCTTTCCTATCCATCATCTATATCATCCTAATCTCCCCTCCTTCTTTGTTGTGTTTGTTACTCTCTTGTAACACCTCTAATCTTCAGGCCTTGTATGACCAAATGTGTTGCAAGTGCTGTAAAACACTTACTAAAACTAAGAATTGTCTGTGATGATTTAAACTTGGAAGAAAACCAAATGTGAGGCAGCGTGGTGAAATCAAGCGCTCGTCAAAACGAAGAAAAAGGGTATTTCCGCTCCTGGGGATTTTGTTTTCCTTTTGCTTCATCGCCTTCTATGAATATTTAAAAACATGTTGTCATTTTTGTATGAATTTTACTGAAAACATTGATAAAAAGCACAAAAATGTTAATTGTACAGTTTCCAAGGACACTACAGCTTTTGAAGTCACCACACTTTGGCGGTCATTTTATTGCTAATACTCCGCTCTGATACCAGACGCCTCCCCAACTCCACCCACCAATAACAACTTTCTCGACTTCCGTTCTAGCCTAGATAGACAGATGCGTGCATTTATCATCGAAAGCAGTACAAACAAACAGGCTTTACGTTGATACCAATAATTCCAATATATGCCCCAAAATTGACGAGCGCCTGATTCCAATGCCTCATAGCACAAACTATTATGTCCTCTCGCGGTGTTGCTTGCGGGGTGATCGTTCATTTTTGGACATGTGGAGTTATTGACATCATCTTAAACATGTTTATTTGTCTTGCTTTTGGTGAACAAATTTGGGTCCATGATATGTCCATCTGTGTTGAATAGAAGTCGAAATGTTTGTGATTGAAGGTGGCTGAAGTCGTCTGGTTTCAGAGGTAAAAGTAGTGAGAAATGGCCACCAATTTTGGGTAATTTCCATAGCCTGAGAGTCCGTGGAAGTTAGTTTTGTTTTAGAGGAGGTTTTACGGCCCTCGCAACTGAATAAGGTCATATGAGCGCCAGAAGATTAGAGGTGTTACAAGAGAGTAACACACATAAAAAAGAAGGAGGAGAGATAAGGACGATTGATGTTTGATAAGAAAGAAGGAGCAAACCACACCAGAGCACCCGCCAACCGTCCTTGGAAAGTGATAATGTACATCGTTTGTGCCTTTAATTAATGTCTTTGAGGGAAATTTACATATACATGTGGTTTTAAATGTGTATAAAAAGTGTTGAGCCAATAATTTAAAAAATTAGAAAGAAATTGCCCAACGCCCAGAAAAATGCCAATTTCTTTGATTCCATTATTTTGACGAGCGCCTGATTTCACCGCGATGCCTCACAAATATAATTATGTCCCCAAGCGGTGTTGCTTGCTAGGTAATCGTCCATTTTGGCGCGTGCGGTTTTATTGGTGTCATCCATCTCAAAGTCTGTTTATTTGTATTGGTTTTGATGAAAAGGTAATCATTCATTTTGGATAGAGGTCGACATATTTACGATTATATTATGAGGAAAGGGTCGCCTTGTCTCGAAGGTACTGTATTTTATTAACGAAAAAAAATGGCTGACAAGGATTGATGCATCTCAAAGCTTATGTGTCCTTAAAGACTGGAAATGTTCATTTCGGTGCCTTTGATCTATTCGTTTCAGTATGTTTTTAAATGAACTTAAAAGGTATTGAGAAAAACACACAAACTCACACACACACACACACAAACACACAAATACACGCGCGCACGTGCACGTTCTCGCCCGCGCACTAACAGACAAAAAACCACGAACATACTAGAAACAAAAACAAAATTTAAAAATTGCCCAGCAAACGCTAAAATGCCGGTTTATTTAATGTCATCAGTCTGACGAGCTCCCGATTTATCCTGAACGCCGTACAAAATATCTTAAATCATCGATTAAAAAAAATCATGAACCCATTGTACTTATTATCTATAACTCATTGTCTATAATGGGTTGTATTCTCTCTCTCTCTCTCTCTCTCTCTCTCTCTCTCTCTCTCTCTCTCTCTCTCTCTCTCCCCCTCT
>NW_004797303.1:1431675-1433063 GCF_000002075.1 Aplysia californica
TCTCTCTCTCTCTCTCTCTCTCTCTCTCTCTCTCTCTCTCTCTCTCTGCCCTTCTTCCCCTCTCTCTTTCTATCTCTCTCCCTACTTCGCCACCCTCCCTGCCTATCTCTAAGAAGTATTAGCTTCCCTCAGATAATAACAAATTTCCCACTTCCTGTAAAACGATCCGAAACAAACATATCGACGTTCCAGCCTTTTGCGTCATAAGCAAGGTTCTTTTAAAATACCGCACTTTGATAAATAACTGTAACATTATTGTGTGTGAATGTGGTTGGAGAGTGTCACTGGTAGGTACTACGTCCTTTCTGATAACTGCTACTTTTTTTTTCCTCTCCCTCTGTTGTTTCTGTCCGTGTGTGGTTGTAGGGTGTCACAAGTAGGTCCTACTTCTTTCTTTTCCTCTGTTGTTTCTGTCTGTGTAAGTGGTTCGATGGTGTCTCTGGTTTGTCATTTTATTTGTGGTTTCTACTATGTGGGTGGTTCTAGGGCATTACTGATAAGTGCAACTTGTTTTTCTTTCCCTGTTGCTTATCTCAACGTGGGTAGTTGGGGGGTGTCACTTACAGGCCCTACATCGTTTCTTGCCCTCTAATGTGTCAGTGTGGGTGGTTGACGGGTGCTCTCTGGTGAGGCTTGCTTCTTCTTTCCTATCGAACATCATTCGTCCTTTTCTTTCCCCCTTCTTCTTTGTGTATGTTACTCTCTTGTAGGGGGTGGTTGGCGGGTGCTCTGGTGTGGTTTGCTTCTTCTTTCCTATCAAACATCTATCGTCCTTATCTCCCCTCCTTCTTTTTTATGTTTGTTACTCTCTTGTAACACCTCTGATCTTCTGGCCTTCATATGACCTTATGCAGTTGCGAGCGCCGTAAAACCTCTACTAAAAAAAGCTCTCTTGTAACACCTCTAATCTTCGGTACTTATATGACGTTATTGTGCTGCAAGTACTGTAAAACTTTTACTAAAACTAAAACTGATGTGTCTGTCCCTGTGGTTGGTTGGAGGGTGTCACTGATTTACCCATCTTTTCTAACACGTTGTGTGTTGTGTCTATCTGTGTTGATGATGAGAGGGTGTCACTTGTTGGGTTCACCTCTTTTCTCTTTCTCTGTTGTTTCTGTTTGTCTGTATCTTTTAACTTTTTCTGATAAGTGCTACTAATTTTTCTTTGCTTCTGCTATTGCTGTCTTTGTGGGTGGCTGGAGGGTACCGTTGGTAGGTCCTAATTAAAAATTTGAAAGACAGACAGAGACATAGAGAGAGAAAGAGAGGGAGAGAGACAGAGAAAGAGAGGGAGGGAGAGAGAGAGAAAGAAAAGAGAAAGAAAGAGAGAGAGAGAGAGAGAGAGAGAGAGAGAGAGAGAGAGAGAGAGAGACAGTCTGACAGACAGA
>NW_004797303.1:1433594-1435331 GCF_000002075.1 Aplysia californica
TATATGATATACACCTTCACGCATACAAACACACACACACATACACACATTCACATACACACATATTATATATATTATATAACAATATTTACATACACACAGACACACACACACTCACAAACACACAGATACAAAACACACTCATACACACTGATCTGGTGCGGTTTGCTCTTTCTTTCCTATCCAACATTCATCGTCATTGTCTCTCCTCCTTTTTCTTGTCTGTTACTTTCTTTTCAAACCCCTACTCTTCGACACTTATGCAACCTTATTGTGTTGCAATTGCCTTAATGTTCGTAATGAAACAAAAGATGTTGTGGTGGATATTGACGAGTCTTAGAGAACATTTCACTTCGCACTAATCTCATCCGAGTTTTGTTTATTTGTTTTTTTTTCTTATGTTGTTTTTGTTTTCCATTCAATATGGAGAACTTCAATGGGTTTTTAATCTCCTGCCGTTCTTTTAAACTTAATTATAGATAGAGAAAGGTAAGTTTGTTAACCTTTATGTACGGGCGTCTTATAAGTGGTGTGGGAAGGGGATCCATCTCATAAGTTTTGTTAAATATGTGTTGTTGTTTTTTAAAGTGTATTATTTCTTTGTGAGTTTATTGTGTTTTTTTAGTTAGTTTTGTTTGATGTTCTTTGTATAATCTGGGTTTGGGTTTTTTTGGTTTATTTAGTTAAAGACACCCCTATTTGGCAATGTATAATTTGTTAGGCAGCATGGTGAAATCAGGCGCTCGTCAAAGTAATCAAAGCTAAGAAACTGGCATTTTTCCTCAGGTGTGTGAATTTTCTCGAATTCTTGTTTTTTTCGCTCAACACCTTTTATACCCATTAAAGAACACATTTTTGTGTGGATTTTACCCAAAAAAAAATCGTTGATAAAAGGCACAAATTTCCAGTTCCCTCAGACTTCCAAGCAATGGAAATTAGATCTATAAACTTTGGTGACCATTTAGTTTCCATAATTTATACATCGAAAGTTCATTATCATGGAAACTGCAAAAGTTACTTTAATGTGCCTCTAACCAAGGCTTTTCGGTAAATTTCTCATTGGAATTTGTTTCTAAATGGAACTGAAAGGTGTAGAGCCAAAATTCAAAAACTTGATAAGAACGGCCAAGTGGAAAGAAAAAAGCTGTTTTCGCCGATTTCATTATTTGTTTGATTTTCTTGGCCGTTTTATTTTGGTTTGGCGCTTCTGTCTCGCTCATGGGTGGCATTAGTTCGGAAGTACTGAGGGTTAAAAAATGTATTTTATTGAGTATCTCCATTTCTCTGTCCGTCTGTCCGTTTGTCTGTGTGGGTGGTTGGCGGGTACTCTGGTACGGTTTGCTTCTTCTGTCCTATCAAAAACTATCATCCTTCTCTCTCATCCTCCTTTTTGGTGTTTGTTACTCTCTTGTAACACCTCTAATCTTCGGAGCATATTATATGTCGCTATTGTGCTGCGAGTGCCGTAAAACTTTTACGAAAAAAGACTATTACTAAAATCAAACCGTCCGTCTGTCTGTCAGTCTGTCTGTCCGTCTGTCTGTCTGTCCGTCTGTCTGTCTGTCTGTCTGTCCGTCTCTCTGTCTGTCCGCCTGCCTGTCCGTCTGTCTGTCTGTCTGTCCGTCTGCACCATGCATACTTCTCAGCCTAGGTAACTTAGAGAGAGAGAGAGAGAGAGAGAGAGAGAGAGAGAGATAGAGAGATAGAGAGAGAGAAAGAAAGAAAGAGAGGTAGAGG
>NW_004797303.1:1441576-1449230 GCF_000002075.1 Aplysia californica
GGGGGGGGGGGTTAGATATTTCTTCCCCAATCTATTGATGAGTTGCCATTTAAAGCCTGCCTTCGTGCACGAGCATTGCTACATACAAAGCATACTTCGTTGTGTTGATGGTTGGAACAGTTTCTTAGAGGGATGGGTTGAAACGAAAGCTGCCATTCTCCCTATTTGAAAGTCGTGAAAGACCAGGCCACCCTCGTCACTGACAGCAAATAAACCCCTATGGCATCGTGCGGTTCGGTCCCCTTCGACCCTGCATTACTTGAACAAAGCATTGACCACTCCATGCTCTTCCTCGGTTGTTTTTTTTTCGTTTAACAGCTTGATACTACTAGCCTCGTCGATGAAGGCAAATTCATACCGCTAAAGGTTCTGCATCAGCCATGCTGCATATTGATGCCTGATTGTTTCAGTCCTATCAGAATTTTTTTCTGCGTGAGCATTCTCGGGATTTTATTTTATGGTGACCAGTTCACCCTCAAAGTATACTACTTACACAGTTGTTGTCAACTCAGTTTGAGCACATTAAAATGATTCTCAGGCTGAATAATCTTTGTGGAGGATATTTGCTTTTGTTATATGGCATGTGAACTTGCTATTGTGTTACATTTGGATTTGCTATTTGTACATTTGAATGTGTTACGCACAATAATTGTGCACGCATATTTGTGCACTAAAATTTCCTATTGAACATTTGAACGTTCTATGTGGCGTGAAACTTTCTATGTGGTATTTGAACTTGCTATGTGCAATTTGATCCGAAAAAACAACTATAATAAAAATCAACAAACTACTGGTGTATTTATTACTAACTGGATGAAATGTAAAGCCAAGGTTACTTTTATTTGCATTACAAAACGCTTGTGTTCGTATTTCTTATGTGCACATTTGATCAGAAAAAACTATATCATTATTCTTATTAATTCTTATTCTTGTTCTTATTCTTATTCTTATTTTATTATTGTTATTGTTATTATTATTATTATTATTAGTGTTATTGTTATCATAATTTTTATTATTATTGTTATTATTATTATTGTGAATATTATTTTGAATATTACTATTGATTTTATTTCTTCAAATCTAATATCCCCGATGTTCAGACGCCTGCTGTTTTACTCGAAGTCTTCGTTTTTTTGTGGGGGTTTTTTAAATTTGGGTTATTTAGTTGTTAATTTTTTTCGGGGGAGGTAGGTGGATGCGCCAGCAGTGTGGTTTTCTGCTTGTTATCTGTCTCGTCTCATCCTTCTTCTTTTCTTTGTACGTTACGCTTTCGTAGTAAGACCTCTAATCTTCGGCACTGAAATGACCTCCGATTTGTGTTGCAAATGCCGTAAAGCTCTTAATAAAACTCACTATAAAGTATCCAGTAGACAAAGCCGTCATATTAGTGATCTCCCATGATGCAACAAGAAATACATCCGGAAAGATGCGGGAAATTATTCATCGGCGTACATCTGAAATAAAAATTTCCTAATCCATCTTATAAGCAAGGACGCCTCCAAATCTCCCCAGTTGATCTTGAAAGTAGGAAATTATACAAAGAGAAACACGATTATGCCGTTATAGATCAGGAAACCCACCCGTCTATCGATCAGATAGGGCTTTTTTAATATTGGCCACAGACGCTTTTATCGCTCTCCTGATCTTGAAAGTGCAGCATAATTCGTTAAAAAAAGACAGGCTTTTTTTGTGTGTGTGGATGATGAATTGAGCTATTTCTGTCTAGTGAGGGATGTATGTGTACAGTGGACGTGTGTGGGGAAGCAAAGAAACAATATCTCCGCTGTTAGAATAAACAAAATTAACTTTTTTTAAAAAGAAAAAAAATATGTGAGGCAGCGTGGTCGAATCAGGCTCTCGTCAATTTTGGGGCGTGTAAAGTTATTAGTATCATCTTAAAGCTTGTTCAATTGTCTTTATTTGGATGAAAATAAATATCCATTTATCTTGAATACAAGTCAAGATAGTTGCGAATGAAGGAGGTGGGGGTCACCTGTTTTCAGAGGTAAAATTAGTGAGAAAATGGCCACCAAAGATTAGTTATTTCCTTAGCTTAAGAGTCCGTGGCAAATGAAAATTTACATTTACTGAACATTTAATCAACGTTTTTCAGAACAATCCACACATAAATGAGTTTTTTAATGGGCATGAAAGGTGTTGAGCCCCCAAAAAAATTTGATAAAAATTCACAAACCTGCAGAAAAATGCAAGTTACTCCACTTTGATTATTTTGACGAGAGTCTGATTCCACCACGCTGCCTCACATATTCTGGTGTGTTTTCCATATGGGATGTTATATTTAGTATCCAGTCTTATCCAGAGACGGTAAATACCGAGACCCTTTCTACTGTTACTCCGTGGCACCTTTTTACTACTGTCTTTCAGCCACACCCATGATCAACTGGTAGGAAGGAAATACAGCTATCCTTCTCGGACAAGGGCAAAAAATCTCTGAGGTCCCATGTGCAATTTGCGCACTAGATCCCTTGGTGGTCTAAAACCGATAAGAGTACGCTTCCGCCACCACCCTGGCAAAATTCAAAGTTTCCTACCGACTGAAAATGTTTAATGTGTCCTGGGCGCTCATATAACCTTATTATGCAGTTATGAGCGCCGTAAAACACTAACTAATGAAAAGTAATAATAATTCAGAGACTGCGCAATCCTTCTTCGGCTTTTGTGCTGTGACGGAGAATCGAGGTCAGTGACGAGTGCGAGTTGTTCTTCTCAGTAATGAGCCAACACAACACACGAAGTGTTACTTAAACATGTGCGGTGACTAGATTTTGTTCATAGTTAGCGACCTATTACTATTTGGGCTTATTTAGAAACTTTTTTTTTTCTTTTATTTGGTAAATGTTTTACGGCGCTCGCAACTGCATACGGTCATCTGAGCGCGCGGGACACATTAAACTTCTTCAGTTGGTAGGAAATTTTAAATTTTACCCGGGTGGCCTACAAAAGCCTACTTTTATCGATTTAGACCACCAAGGGATCTTTCACGTACGCAACTTGCACCAGGGCCCTCCGAGATTTTTCGCCCTTGTCCGAGAAAGCTATGTGTAGATCTTTCGTACCAGAAGATCAGGGGTGTAGCTGAAAGACAGCAGTAAGAAGGAACCAAGGAGTAGCAGCAGAAAGACTCCAAAAAAGGCTCCAGAAAAAGTCAGGAGCCCAGAGGAGGGGGGCAAAGGAGGTGAGGGGGTGGGGGCAGAAAGAGGAGACGAAAGCAGACAACAGAACATTGCTAGAGAACAGGAAAGGATGTGAAAGGACATAACTTTAGAGGAGAAAATTTTTTGGTCGCTACCCGGATTCGAACCTGGGACCTTTGAATGAAAGGCCAACACCTTAAACTCTAGGCCACGAGAGCCCCCAGTAACTAGTTTAGCTGGTCAACTCATAGTATATTTATGCATTAGTCAGGCATATGCCATCATCTGTAAGAACTAGAACTGAAAAGAAGTATTATCAAGACTGAAGGCAAAGGTCATTAACATAAATACAAAACTAAAAGCCCACGCAACATTGGTCATAACGTAGGTTTGCAGTGAGCACAGAATGTCATTAGTGCCGTAGGTGTTAAAGAAAATAAAACAAGGAAAAGCAAACACAAACAAACAAGCAAACAAACAAGCAAACAAATAATAACACTATGACATTCAAGATAGGCAAATAAATTATAATGTTTACAACATACCTAAATCAAAATCGGGCACGGCCAAAGAAATCATCGCTTGTTGCATGAAAACCTATTTTGGTGACATACTTAAATACACTGTCTGTTCTTTTTGGACCTTAGCTGTAGAATAGTTTTATTTCTTGTTTATGAAAAAAAAATTGATCGTGAAGTCTGATGCTAATACGTTGTATATTGAGTCCACTGTCTGGCGTTTGATTTCAGTTACTTTTGGTTCCTGGAGTATTTTCAATCTTAACTTCTGTCTAATGTGTGGTCGGTTCATCAAAGGCTTATAACAGGTTTCTAAAAAAAATAATAAACTGCCTCAAACAAACCAACAACTTCCACAAGTTTAAAATTAGGCTTTTTCAAGCCCCCGTGACGACAATGTTCAAACTATTTCTGGTTGATGAGTGTCAGATGTCTGGCATGGGAAGATAGGGAATTTTTCTAATTTCTCTATGCAATCCTTGTCTAAAGCATCGTTAATTTTCTTTCAAAAATTAATATATCGACTCATGTTGGACATTGCATATTCTAAGCGCATTGCATAATCTTTAATTTTGAAACTAAATAAAACTGTTTCTGTGTTCATTGTCAAGGTCTGCAAACATTGTAATTTGTTTGACAGTTCTACTATTTAGATTTATCAAAAAGCTATCCATATCATTTCTGCAATTTTTTTATTATGGTTGATGCGATCATAGTTTGGTCGACCGCTATCCATCTCAAACGTCACCCACCAGGGCAGTGCTACTGACTGAAGTGTCTTTAGGCCATTCCCAAAGGGGGTATATTGACATGTTCGGGAAGCGGAAAATTGCACAGGTCTTTAATCCTATTGTCAAAAAGTTCAAAGGAATTTTCCAAAACCTGTTGGAAAATTGCGAAGGGATTTTTGGTATCGAGTATTTCTTAGGAATTCCACAAATTATCGACTTGAAATTCTACAAATACATGTAGTTTAATTTAATAGACCTTTTCGTTAGCCAATTATCAAGACTTTTATTTCATTGATATTTTTAAAGGATAAAACAGTCTTGATACTTGTTGCCTCCTGCTCACCACAGGGAGGTAGAAGACGGATTTCGAGCAGGTTACTGTCTTTAGGGGATAACTTTTCTTAAAAAACGCAGATTACGATACTTGATAAAAGTGGACATAAAAGCGATATTTACATTCTCAGTTGTTGACTTGATAAGCTGTGACGATATGTGAAGTGTGCTGACAAAATGAGTTGCTTTTCGGATTCAAGTCTTATGGAAGTAGAAACATCATGCTTATAAGTGAAGTTTTATTATTTATAAGTATGGAATAATAAGAGGCATGTCATACATAAAAAATAGAGAATCAGTAGAAGATCTACTAATTTGACCTCGGTGTTGATTTTTTTGCCAATATCTACTTCTGTGGACTGCGAGAAGTAACTCATTTTGCCACACACACACACACACACACACATATATATATATATATATATATATATATATTGTAACACCCCCCCCCCCCCTGCGACACCCAACCTGGTAATGAAGTCTACTACTCGAACTGTTTTCATTGAACACTCAATCATAGTCGATGTCATAATTCCGATTCAACCACAACTACCTCAGAATCGATGCCACACTCAAAACCCTGTACAATTTACCATCCATAGGAAGGCAGCTTACTGAGTGATCTGTTACATAACATGGCAAAACCTGCGCAATTTTCCGCCCCACAAGTTCTTATGCGCACTAGAATTGTAAATGGGCTGGTTTATCCATGTCATGCTCATACCGTGCCGGAACAACATAGGAGGATTACTGCTGCTTTTTCTTTCCTCATCCTTTCTATTGTCGTTTTCCTCTACTGCTTTATATTTGTATGTTTGTCACTCTCTTGTGAACAGCTATTTCCGGGGTGCCTTGATAGTCGAAGAAGACTTGGTGCTGTTAAGGCTAAAGATGTGAGCTGAGTAAGCCTGATTCCCCATTTGGACTTCTCTGTTGATATCCACCCCTTGGCGCTCATAATTATGACCTTGTGCAGTTGCGAGCGCAGTAAAACCTAACTAAAACTAAACTGAGTCAAACGAAAACGTAACTGCTGGGGATGGATTGGTACGATGTCCCCCTTTTCCTCTGATAACTGAGAACAGATTTTGCAAGTGCATCTAGATTGCACAGATTTGTGATGACGTAATCAACTCCTTGTTCTACGTTCACAATGTCTGCCTCAAGACCTCGCAAAGCAGTGATGTGGGGCTCTCATGACCTAGAGGTTAAGGTGTTCGGCTTTCATTCAAAGGTACCGGGTTCGAATACGGGTAGCGACGGAAAAACGTTTTTGTCTAAATTATGTCCTTTCACTTCCTTTCCTGCTCTCTTGCTATGTTCTCTCGTCTGCTTTCGTCTCCACTTTCTGGCCCCACCACATCACTTCCTTTGCTCTGTCCTCTGGGCTCCTGACTCTTTCTGCAGCCTTTCCACTGCTACTCATTGGTTCCTTCTTACTGCTGTCTGTCAGCCGCACCTTTGATCTTCCGATAGGAAAATTCTGAGGAAAATTCTGCACCTAGCCTTCTTGGATAAGGGCGAAAACTATCTGAGGTCCCGTGTGCAAGCTGCGTAAGTCAAATATTCCTTTGTAGTCCAAAATCGATAAGAGTAGGCTACGGCCGCCACCCTGACAAAATTCCAAACTTCCTACCAACTGAAAAGGCCTAATGTGTCCCACACGCTCAAATGACGTTATGCAGTCACGAGCACCGTAAAACATTTACCTAAAAAATTTTTTTTTAAAGCCTGTGTTGTAGTGATGTTGAGGATCCACTCACTGACTCAGGGTAATGCTTTGGCAGCTTTCTTTTTGTCCTCTGGTCCTCTGGTTCAAATCTTTCAACCACAGACGTGTCTGCTGTAGAAATCCATCGTGCTGTGATGTAGTTGTCGTTTGGTTACGGTATTTGGCAGAAGATGACACAAGTGACCAACTGAAAACGTTGAAAAATTTGTCAGAGACATCACAGAAATCAGATGTAGCCATGTCAGACAAAGGATTAATTCCCAGTTTACAACAGTGTCCAGTGGGTGGTTGGCGGGTGCTCTGGTGTGGTTTGCTCTTTCTTTCCTATCAAACATCTATCGTCCGTGTCTCCCCTCCTTCTTTTTTGTGTTTGTTACTCTCTTGTAACACCTTTAATCTTCTGGCGCTCATATGACCTTATGCAGTTTCGAGTGCCATAAAACTCTTACTAAAACTAAAACTAAAAACAACAGTGTCCCAATTGCTTTTCATTTTCTGCGACTGAGGGCCTGCACAGCCAATCAAACCCTTTGACGCCCAAAACTTGACACATATAATAATGTTTCTAGGTTAACTTGGGTGTCATCCTGAATAAACCAAAAGCACTGTCTTTTTCTTTAGAAATATTTATTACTGCTCAACCCGTAATACCATCCTGAGCATAGAAATTGTGGTTGACAACTCTTAATCGTTTCTTACGACCTTACGGTATAACCTCCTTGATTGTTTCTCATATTCTCGATCAAGTGCGGGGGATCAAAGAGGACTGTGATTTCATCCCTTTCTTGATAAAAAAGCCTTTTTAGGGGTGAGACCGTTTGGTTGTTTGGGTGTTGATCACACATACAAGCCTTCACCTTTAAACCAACTTAATATTTTAAGCTTTTTAACGGCCTCTAACAATGGAACAACCAGCTGCACTCACTACACGCACCAGGTGCGTGCTGATAAGGAAGCAGGTCAGCGGTTGACGCACAGCTCCACTCCCCCTCGCCCCCCCTCCTTCCAAACCCCCGACGTTTCGTGACCACGCCTAGGCTTCTGAGTATAGGCCCCCGCACACTTTGCATTATCATGGTAATAATCGTTGGTCTCATCATCGTGCGCATGGGTGGCTGGGAGGTGCCACTGGTCTGTCCTTGTTCTTTACTTTTTCTCTGTTGTTTCTGTCTTTTTTTTTTTTGA
>NW_004797303.1:1451759-1453923 GCF_000002075.1 Aplysia californica
ATATATACACACAGACACACACACACACACACACACATACACACACACACACACACACACACACACAGACCCTCACACACACTCACACAGACACGCACTCAAAGGAGAATGGAAAAAGAGAGTGGTGGTATGTTTTTGAGTTTCTGATAGACCTGAAATAGCTGTGTCCAGTTCACTTTCTTCTTTTATTAGATTCCCTGCCTGCTCTACTCTGGCATGGACCAGATGACAAGGACATGTGGTTACTTGAGGGAGGCATTGCGCTGCCAAGTAAGAGCGAAATGCTCGCAGCTAAAAGGATTTGAAAACAACAACAACACCAACATTAGGTTCTCAAAATATTTTGGTTTGTAGAGGGTTCTCACCTTCCATGTTCCAGTTTTAAAACATTTCCCTCTCCTTTTTCTTTTGTTTGTTACTTTCTTGTAACACCTCTAATATTCTGCACTTATATGACCTTATTGTGTTGCAAGTGCCGTAAAAATCTTACTAAAACTTTTTTAAATTCCTTCCATACTTCGGATAGGGGCTCTCGTGGCTTAGAGCTTAAAGTGTTCCCCTCTCATTCAAAGGTCTCGGGTTCGAATCCATGTAACGACGGGAAAATCTCGTCCAAATTGCGCACGTTAAAGATGCCTTCGTGGTCCAACATCGATTAAAGTAGACTTTGATAGCCATCCTGGTAAAATTCAAAATTTCCTACCAACTGAAAAAGTTTAATGTGTCCCGCGCGCTCATATGACTGTATGCAGTTGTGAGCGCCATAAAACACTTACCAAAAAAGCAAACAAACAAATTGATCTACGCGATAACCAACAGATACAACAGTCATAATACGTTTTGTTTTGTTGACTCTAGATCTGTGCTTCAACATCAAGTATTTCAACCACCTCTATCAATCACCTATCAGTCCCTCTCTCCTACCCTCCTCTATCTCTCCCCTTTCTCCTATTTCTCTCTTCCCTCTCCTCCCCCCTCCTCTCCTTCCTCCACTCCCTTTTCCTTTTCCCATCACCATCCTCTCCCTCTACCCTTCCATCCTCTCCCTTCTCCGTCCCTTCGACCTCTCTTCCACCTCCCATCACACTCCCATCCCTCTTTCTCCCCCCTCTTCCCTCCCCTCTCTCCGCCCCTCCCACCTCTCACCGCCCTTCCCATCCACACACCTACATCCTCTTTCTTTCTCCTTCCCCTCCCACTACCTCCTCCTTCCCCTCCCTCTTTCTTCTCTCCTTCCTTCATCCTCCCTCCCAACTGCAACCCTCCCCTCCCTCCCACTTCACTATCCTCTCCCTTTTCCGCCCCTCCCACCTCCCACCTCCCTTCCCACCCCACACCTGTATCCACTATCTTCCCCTTCCCACCACATCCCACTCCCTCTTCCTCCTCCCCCCCTTTCCTCCCCTCTCCCAGTCCCTACCCATCCCCTCTCTTATTCCTGCCACTCCCACCTCCCCCTCGCTCCCTTCTTCCTTCTCCATCCCTCCCCACAGCAACCCTCCTCTCTCTCCACCATCACCCCCCACTTCATCCCCCTCCTCTCCCATCACCCCCCTTCCACATTTCCCCTTCCTTCCCTCCTCCCTCGTCTCCCTCCCCCATCACTCTCCTTTCTCTCCCTCCATAATATTCCTCCGCCTCCCTCCACTCCCTCCCTCTTCCTTCCCTCACCTCTATCTGCACCCCTCCCCTCCTTACCCAAACCAACGAACAAAGGTCATTCTGTCCTTGAGCCAATAATATAATCACAGAAAAGTACGGCTACTTCATTATTATTATACCCCGCCCTACTTTCGTCATTAAGAAAAAAGCGGTATTTCTTTGCATCTGTATAGATCTAATCAGAGACAAAAACACACAGTGGTTGGTTTGTGGGTGCTCTGATGTGGTGTGCTCCTTGTTTCATATCAAACATGTCTTGTCCTCCTTTTGTGTGTATGTTACTCTTTTGCAACACATCTATTCTTCGGCACTTATAATACTTATATGACTTTATTGTGTGTGTGTGTATGTGTGTGTGTGTGTGTGTGTGTGTGTGTGTGTGTGTGTGTGTGTGAGTGTGTGTGTGTATGTGTGTGTGTGTGTACTAGAAACTCACACTTTTTGATGAATCTCTCCCCACCAACTGCCTCAAAACTCTTCCCTCACCTCCCCCACCCCCGCT
>NW_004797303.1:1454296-1455585 GCF_000002075.1 Aplysia californica
ACACACACACACACACACTCTCTCTCTCTCTCTCTCTCTCTCCCTCTCTCTCTTTCTAACAATTAGCACCTTCATGCCGTCGACCTGACTTTACAGTGAATACCTGGCCACAGCAACATCCCATGAAACGACAGAGCATACACCCTTGCCAAGAAGGGAGCATCATAGACACAACCTCAAAACCCAGTCTCCCAACAGGCAGTCAAGAACATCATCAAATGCAATACCAGAGAATAGCTGAATGGATGGACAATGGGCAAAACTTGAAGAACTGTATTAGCATACATGACTGCTCCTAACTCAAACGATGCACAAAATTCCCTGAGTAGAAGAGAACAAGTCACTATCTTTCGCCTGCGGACACAACACATCCCACTGAATTCTTACCTAAATAGGATCAGCAAGGATACCCCACCAGACTGCCCAAGATAAAACAGTATCACACCATCTCTTAACCTGCCCTGCACATAGCGCCCTTCTGTAGTACCTACCTTCCTGCGTCCCCAGACTTTGGATATACTCTATAAAACGACAAAACGCAGCTGATAAAAACGTGTAAATTATTTGCCATTTCGACCGGCTGAAAGGCGAGAATTCAAATGACCGCTGGATCGGAAAAGTAAAGTGAAGTAAAAGTAAACCTGACAGCGCCGGAAAATGTTCCTGTCTAAATTTTTCCTTTTTCTCATCCTTTCCTGCTCTCTAAGCGTGTTTTGTCGTCTGCTTTCGTCTCCACTTTCTGCCCCCCTACAGACGATTTGTTCCCGACTCTTTCGGCAGCCGTTCTGCTGCTACTTTTTAACTCCTTTGCACTGCTATCTTTCAGCCACACCCCTGATCATAGGATAGGTTAGATCTAACACATAGCCTTCTCGGATAAAGGCGAAAAATCTCGGAGATGCCATGTGCAAGTCGCGCACATTAAAAACCCTTTGGTGTAAAATCTGTAAGAGTAGGCTTCGACCGCAACCCGGGCACAATTTAATATTAATTCCAACCAAACTAAAATATTTAAATGTTTAATGTGTCCCGCGCGCTCAAATGACCGCATGTTGCGAGCGCCGTAACACACAAACAACAACAAAAAAGTTCGCGCTACAAACACTAGCCCTGCTGTTGTAGTCGAGTGAACAGGCGACCTTTTCCTCCTAACCTTATTCTCCATTTGGTTTCAAATAGAGTCAATAAATGGATTGAAAAAACGAATCTGGTTTTGTTTTTCATTTTTCTTTCTTCGTTTGGAATTTGGGGTTGTACCACGGATTTTTTATATATTAAAGACGGCAGGG
>NW_004797303.1:1457320-1459058 GCF_000002075.1 Aplysia californica
CATACACGCACGCACACACATCTACACACATGCTAAACACACACAGATACATTCACACATACACACGCACACACACGCACACACATACACACACACACACACACACACACACACACACACACACACATACACACACACGCGCACACATATACACGTTGACGCATGCACGCACGCACACCGACACAGACAGCATACTCTCTATTACTCACTCTTAAAACACACTCACACTCATGCTGACACGCATACTCACTTACACTAACACAATCAAAACACTCAGGTACACTCACACACATTTACACCCTCACACATGTGCTCACATACCCACTCACATACACACAGACACACACACACATACACACACAGTTAACCCAGACACATGCCAACCTTCACAGAAGCACTCATATACACTCACGCGCATACTCTCTCTCTCTCTCTCTCTCTCTCTCTCTCTCACACACACACACACACACACACACACACACACACTCACACATACACACACAGGCACACAAAAATACAGACACACTTATATACACACACATACTTATACACAAACAGACCCATAAACTCACACATACAAATACACATGGACTCACACACACGCACAAACACACATACACCTACAAGCACACACGCACACACACCTGCACATACATACATACATACATACACATGCACGTCTAGAGACACACATACACACATGCATACACACACATAGACACACATCGACACCCACAAACATATACACAACAGACACATTAACACCCACATACATACACATGCCACCCAACAGACTCAAACAAACACACACACACACACACACACACACACACACACACACACACACACACAGATAGAGAGAGAGAGTGAGAGAGAGACTCAGGCGTGCGCGCTCACACAGACACATACTCCGGCTGTCAAGACTGGTTATAAGTCATTACCAGACTAATTTAGACAGCAAACTGGGTCAATGGGCTATAGCGTGCTGTGTGATGGGTGGCGAGTGGGGTTTCTGTCTCAGCTAAGACACAAAGCTTTAAAGTAAAGAGAGTATTGCCGACTTGCTACCTCAGAGTTACAAAGTTCTATCTGACATTTTTGACCATTTTGAGTTTTTGAGTTACTAAGACCACAAGATCAGAAATCAGATGGCCTATCAGCTCTATCAAAATCGTAGAATTATTATGAGTCGTTATCACGATATTAAAAAAATTGTATTCGAAAAAAAGTTTGACATGTTGTGAAACTCGAAATCTTTGACGTCAAATCTCTGAAAACTGGGTACTGAGCAGATAGAACTGTGTACTTCTGATATAGCAACCTGTTTTGTAACTGTCAGGGGAATCGTTACGTCATAATGGTCCCTGAAGACTGACGTCAGTGATTGGTGGAGTGGGTTTTGTGTTTGCTCTATTTCTGGGAGGGTTAACGGTTCGAGTCCCAATGTGGCAGGTCGTGTTGTGTCTTCTTAATTGTCTTTAAAGTGTTGGGTTTTTTTTAAAGAGAACAATAGATATATAGATAAATAGACAAATAGATACATAGATAGATAGCTATATAGATACTAGATAGATAGACAAGTAGACATATAGATTGATAGATAGATAGATAGATAGATAGATAGATAGATAGATAGATAGATAGATCGATAGATAGATAGATAGATAGATAGATAGATAGATAGATAGATAGATAGATAGATAGATAGATAGATAGATAGATAGAAGTAGAGAGAAAG
>NW_004797303.1:1459377-1460666 GCF_000002075.1 Aplysia californica
ACACACACACACACACACACACACACACACACACACACACACACAACACACACATAATTTTTCATTTGACTATCGTCTCACGTCTCTTTCTGTGACAGGTAAACGAATTGTACACGAGCCTGATGAGGTACCAACTTTTCATCGACATTCGACTGGTGGACATCAAGCAGGTAAACCCCTGACATTTTCACTCCCTATCATCGGCAAGCTATTAAAATAAATAACATAATCATAAACCCAAAAAGGAAAATCTTACACTTACAAGAGAGAGAGAGAGGGTGGGAAAGAGAGGGAGAGAGAGAGAGAGAGAGAGAGAGAGAGAGAGAGAGAGAGAGAGAGAAAAGATTGAGTGAGAGAACAGGAGGGAGAACAGCGAACATACCCTAGCTGACACATTCCCCCTTAAAGTACCAACTGCCAGGTTCCGGTGGGAATTTTGGGCGGGAGCTATACTCACCTCACTTCCCCTCTTCAAGTCCCGTTTTCAAGGCCATTCCGGGAATCAGAATTGTGGCCGAGCCGTGATAGATTGTTGTAGCCAGCTAATGCACTCTATGATACCATTTTTTGTCTCGACTCGGTGGAATCAGGCGCTCGTCAATATATGGGCTTGTTCACTTGTCTGAATTTTGGGCATATTATAGATATTGGTATCTTCTTAAGGATTTTTCACTTGTCTGAATTTTGGGCATATTGTACAGATTTTGGTATGATATTAAAGCTTGTATACCTGTTTTAATTCTGTTGAAAAAAAATACACATTCATAGCGAATCTAAGTCGAGGTATAAGCGATTGAAGCAGGTGGATATTGCCTGGTTTCAGTGGTCAAATTAGCGAGAAAGTGGCGAGAAATTGGCGGCCAAAGTTTGATGACTTATATGATGCTTCAGAGTCATTGGAAACTGAAACTTTACTATTATTTGTGTCTGTGATCAGCGATCTTCAGTAGAATCCACACGGAAATCACTTTTTAAATGGACACAAAATAGGTTGAGCCCCACCCCCCCCAAAAAAAAAGTTAAAATGAATAGCCAAAACCGACGAACAAATGCCGTTCTCTTTCATTTCATCAATCTGACGAGAACCTGATTTCACAGCGATGCATCACTTTTGTTTCTTTGTGTGGATAAGAGCGAAATCGTAAATGGTTGGCGGACACCACTGGGGGTGGGCGGGGTCTCACTGTTTCCCTATAATATGTCGTTCGTTTTCCGTGTGTTTGTCTTGCATGTTCTTATCTTTGTACTGAATGAATTTTGCTACTCTACGATATCCAATAAGCGTCCCC
>NW_004797303.1:1461092-1462678 GCF_000002075.1 Aplysia californica
CCCACGTTTATTAATTTCGGACCACTTGTCCGACCGCCCCGTTTATTCCACCGTCCCCCTCCCCACTCCCCCTTTTTTATTTGATACCTTAGTATATCACTTTGTTAATGTGCCTCTCTTTGGTAACACAAACAAAGAAACCAAAGTTCTTTCATTGAAGCGAATATTGCTTTTAAAGTACTTTCAGAAATCCCAAAGGGGGTATTACCATGTTCTTATGCACAGTAGAATTGTAAATGGGCTGACTAATCAATGTCATGCTCATACTGTGCCGAAACACCATAATGGGAACTGTTGCTTTTTTCTTTCCTCATCCTTACTATCGTTATTTTCCTCTACTTCTTCTGTATGTTTTCCACTCTCTTGTGAAATGCTATTTCCGGTGTGCCTTGATAGTCGAAGTAGACCTTGTGCTGTTGAGGCTAGAGAGGTGAGCAGAGTAAGCCTGATTCCCCATTTGGACTTCTCTGGGGAAATCCACCCCTTGGCGCTGATATGACCTTATGCAGTTGCGACTACCGTAGACCTTTACTAAAACAACTAAAAAACAAGCAAACAGACGTTCATTCATTGAAGTGAAAACTATTTTTTACGATACTGTTAATATACTGGTGGTTGAACTGGCTTTTCTTGTTTCTGTGAAATATTCTCTGGTGTGAATGATCATGTGATTGGTGTAAATATCTCTGAGCTTTTACTACATGTAGCTTGGGATAGAGCGCTATATTAATGCAATCTATTATATTATTGTTATCAATATTAATATTATTATGTTAAAGAACTACGGTAGCTGGCTGGTATAGTGTACAATGGTACCCTTCTTTGTGGAAATTGAGACTGACGTCGTCACAGACTTTGAAAAGAGACGGTTGTACAAAGACAGTGTCCTTTTTCACTGTACAGCCCTATATGACATCAGAGCTACACTTCTCCCTCAGAGACCTTACATAGACAACACACTCTACAGAACATTTCAGCAACTGCAGCAAACCTGCACTTATCACCTCATGGCATTGGACAGAAGGGCGTAGCAGCAGCGCTGCTGCTGGGTCGATATTAACAACAACATCGATAGTGTATGCCAGGACGAGTTTTTATTTTTGTTTTGGTAAGTGTTTTTAGGCGCTTGCAACTGTTAATTTGTTCATAATGTGTCACGACACGGTGGAATCAGGCGCTCGTCCAATTTTGGACATGTGGAGTTATTAGTATCATCTAAAAGCTGATTTATTTGCCTTGCTTCCAGTGAAATAAATATCCTTCTGGTTTGCAAAAAACTCCATATATTTGCGATTGAAGGAAGTGAGGTCGCTTGGCTTCAGTGGTGAAATTAACAAGGAGATGGCCTCCAAAGTTTGGTAACTCCAATAACTAAAGAGTATTATGTACCTTTAATCAATGTTTTGCAGTGAAATTCACATAGAAATGTGTTTTATATGGACATAAAAGAAGTTTAGCCCCCAAAAAAGAATTCAATAAAAATTTCAAAACTTGCGGGAACACGCCAGTTCCTCCGAATTCTGTATTTTGACCAGCACCTGCTTTCACCGTGCTGCCTCCTATAATATGTTTGTTGTTAGGTTTAA
>NW_004797303.1:1462778-1465385 GCF_000002075.1 Aplysia californica
TAAATAAATAAATAAATAAATAAATAAATAAATAAATAAATAAAATAATTTTTTTTTAATAATCAAAAGAGATACATATCAGCATAACAACATAATAGCTTAACGGTTATCTACTGTTTTTAAAAAGTTAGTGGATGGTTGGCGGTTGCTCTGTTGAGGTTCACTCCTTCTATCCTATCAAACACCCGTCGTCTTTGTCGCTCCTCTTTCTTTTTTTTTTTTTGGTCTTTGTTACTCTCTTGTAACATCTCTAATCTTTGACACCTATTTGACCTTATTGCGTTGCGAGGGCCGTAAAAAAGCTTACTAAAACTAAAACTAAAAGAAAAAGTTGGACAGAAACAACAGAAAGGGAGAAAAGATATAAAACCGTAAAGTGGCATCCCTCCAACCTCCCCTTACTGCTCATAAGTAGAGCGGAAAAGATCAAAGTATGTGAAAATGGTGAAATGGTATAGGTTTAACGCCCCTATCAACACTATTAGGTTATTTAAGAGGCGGGACCTCCGAGTTTAACGTCCTTCTCCGAAATGACAGAGCCAGGTGGGAAACTTGTGTAATGTGCCTTTCTCAAGGACACAACGTCAGACCGAGCTGAGGCTAGAACCCCCGAACCCGTAAACTCACGATTTCAAGTCCGGTAGCTAGGATACCGATGTAACTCAAAGTGTTCGGGAAACAGAAAAAGGAATGTGTGTTTTATCATTCGAACTGAGAATCTATCAAAGTTCTATCTGTTCAACATCCAGTTTTGAGAACATTATTAAGTTTCTCAACTTGTTGAAATGCATTGAAATATCTTAATACAACTCCGAATAATATTACGGTTCTGATTGACCAGATAATATAGAATAATAATTTGGTTTCCGACCTCATGGTCTTAGTAACTCAAAAAGGCACAACATATCAGATAGAGTTTTGTAATGCTAAGCTAGTGAGTTGCTGATAGATCGTTAGAGTATTCATACACTACCATTATTAATATCTCTCCAATTATAATCAGCTACCATTGATAATTAATTATTCCCAGAGGCACACGCTATCTATTTTGAGCTGCTGTTTTTACCTGTGTTATTGGGAAAGAGTGACTTTTGCTTATGCGTGTGTCTATTAACAATCTCAGTAGCTTTTCTGAAATGTCAAAGATGCATGATAATTATAATATAAGGATCAATCTAATTTCACAAAGCCATTGCAAGAGAAATGTTACCACGGACGAGTCAATTATTACATGAATTGACTATAGCAAAATGGAATATTATTATGTTATCATGGGTGTTATAATAATGTTAAAATTTCTTCACCCACGTAAAGTCAGGCGCGGTTCGTTCATAGGGCACGGTGGTGCAGTGCCGCCCAATTTTATTTTTTTTTTACCTAAAGCACCCACAATAACAAAATTAAAGACGCCAGAAACAAATACTAGTCAAATATTAAATCAAAACAAGGTCCTTGCTGGCGCCGTATCTGTCATTTCTGTGTCTATAGCGCCGTAAAACAAAGCCCACGCGCTTTAACTAAACGTATTTATAGGAGATTCAACAGTGATAACCTGACCTATAAATCGCTCTTTGGGACAACCCAACCGATGACGACAGTCGTGGCAAGTTTGGGGGTACATTTATATTAATAAGTTGGCACAACTCAAATGTGCTCCTCCCGAATAGTGCCGAAATATAGCCCACAGTAGGCAGTCTAAAGATAAACGCCATAGACTGTACACTATCCCATGCCAAAATTATGTGAGCCCCGGAGCAATCCATCAGAGTGCTCAAGTGAATCCTGATTGGTTCATTGCTTGCCACTAGGCTATTTTAAGTGACTCTGTGACCGTGAACCTAGGAGAGGTGAACGTGACATACTCAAGTCACCGTCCTATGAGTTGTGTCTTTGAATGGTTTTGTTGTGGAGTGGTGAAAGTTATTACCGGGTACTTGAGTGTTCAGCTCTAAATGCAGGATGAACGAAATTGATGTTTAGCTAACAAACAGATTTAGTTCTAGAAATCGAAACGACAAGTAAAAGGAATGAAAATAAAAGCACGAAGTCCTCCCTCACCAACTCAAAAATCCTAAAATTTTATACACCATCCCATTTACTGTGCCCTTGGCTGTCTTCAGCTTCTGATAGCTTAATCAATGGTGCACGCCCACTTTTTAGCCCCACGAGCCGCCCCTGGTCAAAGTGTAGATTACATTCCGAAGTGATGCTAATACGTACGTGTATTTCATAATACGTGAGGAGAATAATTAGTCAAATGTCATAATATTGACTTGGGGGAGTGAGATGGCTGGTGAAGAGAGAGGGCAGGGGGGAATGTAGGTACAGGACAAGAGCGGGTGGAAAGGAGGTGGGGGTGTTTTGGAGGAAGATGCTGAGGAACATTATTATGAAGCATACCAATAATTTATACCTAACTTTTAATGTTATATTCATAAAATATAAATACAGTATCAATTCTTCACCAAACACATTTGATTATCCATCTGCAATAACACTCACGCACACACAAACACACACATACAAACACACACACATACATAAACCCACACATGCATACACACACACACATGATATTATTAGTATTGTATACATATATATAATATA
>NW_004797303.1:1465581-1466867 GCF_000002075.1 Aplysia californica
ACACACACACACACACACAGACAACAAACCCTCCGGTACTTAGCAAAGATGAAAAGGTCTATTGCCATAAGACCCCGCAACCATTTAATCAGTCATACTTTCGTCAGTGCATAATAATATATTTGTATTTCCATTCACCAAAAGCCAACGGTAAAAACACACACGGACATTCACCCTTTACTACCCCCTTGACAGATTTCTGTATTAATGACTTGTCTACCAGTATTCGTCTGGTTGCCCACGTTGACAGAATCGATACCCGTCCTTCGGAAAAGTATAGAGTGTAGCGGTAACTGGGGTTTATTTGCAGGCTAAAACAGTACTTAGACAGTATGGCAGGCATCGTGATGAAACCAGCGCTCGTCAAAATAATGAAATCAAAGAAACAAACATTTTTCTGTCTCTCTGGCAATTTTAAATGTTAATTTTGCTTTTTGGCACCTTTGAACCAGGTGACTCCTACCTCCTTCAATCGTAAATACGTCGACTTCTATGGGTTGGTTTGTTTGGGTTTTTTTTTGTTTTTGTTGTTTTTGAAAATGCAAGACAATTGTACACGCTTTTAAAATTATACCTGCGTGCTCAGGGGTTCGAGCGGTGGGCCCGACGTTGTGTCCTTGGGAGAGGCACTTTACACGAATTTTCCTCACTTCACCCAGTTGAGGATGGGTGCCCAGCCATAGACAGCGAAAGATCTTGTCAGTATGTGAGTGTTTTAGCGCCTATAAATGGCTTTTTGCACTCAATGCCTCCCAGGAAGGTGAGATTGTTTCTTAATGCTCTCAGGTCTGCTGGGGTAATAGTATAGTCGATTGTGAAGTGCATAGAGCCTGCTGTTGAGTGGGGATTTGCGCTATACAAATGCTATCTATTATTATTATTTATCTATTATAAGTTCATATTTCGACAAACTGACGAGCGTTTGATTCCACCTCGTCGTGATACATGATATTTATGGATCATTGATACCTCTACCACTAAATTATTGGTGGTCTGTGTTTATTCATAAACTAAACGGATCGGCGACTGTGGCGTAGGGGATGGGCTCGTTGCCGATGTGTGTTTGGGGCACTTCATTGATAAATCTATGAGCTATATTATCGCGTTTTTGTTGTTGCTTTTGTTTATGTTTTTTTCTTTTTTACTTTATATTCGCCAATTTTTGTAACTACATGTACTTTGTGAATGGGTTTTTTCTGCTGCAGAAACATCTGTAGGAGAAAGATCTGTAGGAGAAAGATCTGTAGGAGAAAGATCTGTAGGAGAAAGATCTGTAGGAGAAAGAT
>NW_004797303.1:1467234-1469912 GCF_000002075.1 Aplysia californica
GGGGTTGGTAAGTGTTTTATGGCGCTCGCAACCGCATCAGGTCATCAGGTCACATTAGCGCACGGACACATCAAACATTTTCAGTTTGTAGGAAATTTTGAATTTTTCACTGTAGGTGGCCGAATCCTACTCTTATCGATTTTGTACCACCAAGGGGTCTTTAACGTGCTCAACTTGCATACGCGACCTCCGAGGTTTTTTGCCTTTGTCCGAGACGGATATGTGCAAGATATTACTTGCCATAAGCTCAGGGGTGTGGCTGAAAGACGGCAGTAAGAAGGAGCCTGGAGTATAAGTAGAAAGGCTGCACAAAGACCCAGGAGCCCAGAGGAGTGGAGCAAAAGAGGTGAGGGGTGGGTGCAGAAAGTGGAGAAGAAAGCAGATGACAGAACATTGTTAGAGAGCAGGAAATATGACGAAAGGAGACAATTTTAAAGAAGAAAACTTTCGACGCTATCCGGATTTGAACCCAGGACCTTTGAATGAGAGGCTAACACCTTAACCTCTAGGCCACAAGAGCCACCATTTGGAATATGAGTGTTCATCAATATAACATTCTATCTATCTATTTATCTATCTATCTTTTAGTCAATCTATCTATCTATCAATCTATCTATCTATTTTTCAAAATCTTTATGTCTATCCATCGATCTATCTACATAATTATTATATTCCTGTGTGTGAATGTACGCGCGCGCGCGCGTGTGTTTGTGTGTGTGTGTGTGTGTGTGTGTGTGTGTGTGTGTGTGTGAGAGAGAGAGAGAGAGAGAGAGAGAGAGAGAGAGAAGAGGAAGAGGAAGAGAAAGAGAGACAGAGACAGACAGGCAGACAGACAGACAGACAGACTAAGAGACACAGAAAGAGAGAGAGAGAGAGAGAGAGAGAGAGAGATAGAGAGAGAGAGAAAGAGACAGAGAGAGAGAAGGGGGAGGCAGTGTTAGAGACACAATGAGAGATAGGAGAAGTAGAGAGGGGGGTGGAGACAGTATTAGACTTAGAGACACAGAAATAGACAAATCAAGGGAGTAAGACAGAAAGAGAGAGAGAGAGAGAGAGAGAGAGAGAGAGAGAGAGAGAGAGAGAGAGAGAGAGAGAGAGAGAAGTGGATTGGGGAAAGGTACACTTCTTCTACCAAGCCCACCCTGTTTACCTTATATGTGTATTTTCGTGAGGCTGCGTGGTGAAATCGGGCGCTCGACAAAATCATCAAAGTGAAGAAACTGGCATTTTCTCCTCAGATTTGTGAATCTTTATCAAATTTTTGGCTCAAACCTTTATATGTCCATTTAAGAACACATATGTATTTTATTGGAAAAACTTAAATAAAGGCTCATAAAATTGTACATTTTCATTTTCTACCGACTCTCAAGCTAAGCGGAAATAACTCAATCTTTGTTTAGCGATTTTCTCTGTCATTTTCTCTGAAACCAGATGACCCCCACCTCCTTCATTCGCAAAAATCTCGACTTCTATTTAAGAAAACTGGATATTTGTTTCATCAAAATTAAGACAAGTGAACAAGCTTTAAGGTGATACCAATTACTTTACATGCCCAAAAACTGACGAAAACCTGATTCCACCGCGTCGTGACAGATGTAACCTAAAGAAGCAAGGCCCAGCCAAATGGTTGTCGGTTATTTGTAGGATCGTTCTGATACTTATCGCTGGCGATTCCACCCGCAGAGTTATATACAGTTTTATATACATGTACACGCTGCTATACACATATCAGACAAAATACCACCACTGATCACATTGTTTCGCTTTTGTTCCGATTTGTCTGTCATGAGCAATTATGGGCGGGGTTTTTTTGTGGGGTTTAACAACAAATTTGGCGTTTGTACCCCTGGAGTAAAAACATTGTAATATTATAACGGAAAAACTAATTCTTCTTATTTAGACTCTGTTTACACTTCTATCTTTTTTACCTTTCTGATAATCTTTTTTTTTACCTTTTCTATTTCTATTATGTAGATGTATTATGTTTATGTATAGAAATGTTATAGATTAACAAAATAATTATGTTTGTTTGTGAGTGTGTGGTTGGTGGGTTGGAGGGAAGTACGTTAGTTAAAGCTGGACATTACTATTAGAATAATTCACAATACACATGATTATCTTGGCAAGAGGACCTAAACCTTTTTATTTTGTTTTAACAATCGTATTTAAAAAAATTTTTTTTTGCTTTCTGGAAAGCCATTCTTTTTCAGGAGATAAATCCAAGTTTTAACACTGGTAGTGATTTTTAAACATCAAAATAGACTTTTCAGGAGACTTCAGTAAATCACAGTGTCCATTCGGACACGGGCACGTTCCTTAAAAAGAACAATTTTCCCTCTTTAAAACATCTTACATGTCGTGTATTGTATGTCGATTTAAACCACGAAACGAAACAATCACCATTGGTTTTCATCATTCTATAAATAAAAAACCCAGAATGCAACGTTATGCAAACTGCAGAGATGCATTGGTCCAAAAAGAAAGATAATAAGCACATCATTCTCAACAAGAAAAAGACCCACAATGTGTACGGTACTCGCATTTATGCCAGGGTAGAAGGACACGCGTGTCTGAATAGACGCAGCCAAAGTAAACATAACAAACAAGCACAAAAAGCAACTTCATCCACTCCCCCACCCCCACCCACCCACATGCACTCTCGCACACACACACACACA
>NW_004797303.1:1470873-1471963 GCF_000002075.1 Aplysia californica
TGTGTGTGTGTGTGTGTGTGTGTGTGTGTGTGTGTGTGTGTGTGTGTGTGTTGATTTTACCTCTGCTACCAAGCGACCCATGCCTCCTTCAATCGCAAATATCTAGACTTCTGCTCAAGTAACTGAATTCAAAAAAAATAATTAATGAGTAGATCTAATTCTTTTAGCAAAGTCAAGGCAAATCATTTGGTCTATAACATGAAATAAAATAAAATAAGGTTCGAGCCTCGATCCGGACACGGATTTTTGTCGTCCCCTCCTGCCCACCCTGCAGTAATTGGTACCTGACTTCGAGTTGGGGAAGTAAAGGCGGCGGGGAAAGGAACTGGCCACCCTACCACAATATGCCGAAGGCCCAGGAAGTTGTCTCACTGTCTCACTAACAAGCAATCCCCAATGCCCGGACCGGAAACGGGAACAACTTTTTAAGATAAGATAGGATAAGATATTACTTTATTGAACGAGAAGAACATTTCTCTTGGCTGCACAGGGCCGTAAAAAAATCATACCAAAAACTCAAAAGTCCACATACAAAAAATTTGGCGAGCGCCTGATTTCACGGAGTCGTGAAAGTTTCAAATAGACTCCGTGCAATAGTACATTCCCCTTCAAAGATCATTAACCCATTCCATTAAAATTTTTTCAAATGTCTGTGTCATTCCCAGTCGGTCACACCCTTCCACCCAATAACCCATTAGACCTTACAAAGTCTTCACTAAACAAGGAAGTTATCAGCCTCGAAAATTGCACGAAAAGGCGAAATCTCAATCCACACACTTTTCTAAAATAAAATTTGTTCATTCGTGTTTTGTTTTATTTTTAATTTCAATGCAATTTTTTACACCTTGCCGACACAACGCAAGATCGTGAACTCAGTTATAGAATTATTTAGAATTTAAAAAGTAATATTGTTGTCATGGCAGCTATTATGTTCTTTTGAATGCAGCTATTGAGTTCGAAATCTAAGGAACAAAAAATAGAAAGATAATATTTGGAGAAGCTCAATAATCGCCCCCTTGTAAGTCTTCGGTTGCCTCTTTGTGTGTTGTCAGGGGGTGGTGGAGGAGTGGTGGGGATTTAAAGAGAAAAG
>NW_004797303.1:1472300-1474723 GCF_000002075.1 Aplysia californica
TATCCCGAAGTAAATGAAAGTTTCTTAAATTACGAAATAAGCAGTTGAAACCGTTATGGTCGCATGCAATAAACACAGAGTGATCAGCTTGGCGGCTTGCTAGTTCATGTCATCACTGTTGTCACCGCGGGGTTCGAGCCTCAGCTCGGTCCGACGTTGTGTCCTTGGGAAAGGCACTTTACATGAATTTCCCTCTTGACTCTGTCTTTTCGGAGATGGAAGTTGAACTCGGAGATCCTGCCTCTTAAATAACCTAATAGTGTTGATAGGGGCGTTAAACCAATGCCATTTTATTTTGCACTCTTCCATTGACCGGCATGTACAGTGTCGCCAAAAATTCTCGGCGCAACTTATTGTCAAATATCTCTTTAACGGGCTAATCAAATGTCACCCATACTTTGCACATCAGTTTGTATCGATTTGTCTCAATTTAATCACATTTGTCGACAATAAAAGAGGCCCGATTTAAAAAGTTTTCTTTATAAATTTACATAAAATACTATAAATCTCCATTTCGTCGAAAATGGGATTGTTCACAGCACTTATAGTAAACACATTTTTTGCACTTAAGGCTCCCCAAAAATTACGTTCAATAAGCATAATGTTCCCGTTGGGGAAAAATGACTGACTTCCTTTTAAAAGCGTTATTGCCCGAGGTATAAACTTTAAAAAATCTGTAAAATTCCTCGACTGCGTATGGTGTGGCTGAAAGACAGGTTAGAAGGAGCCAAGGAGTAGCAGTAGAAAGGCTGCAAAATGAGACTGGAGCCCAGAGGAGGGGGCAAAGAAGATGAGGGGGTGGGGGCAGAAAGTGGAAACGAAAACAGACAACAGAACATTGCTAGAGAGTAGGAAAGGATGTGAAAGGAGACAATTTTAGAGAATAAAATGTTTCCGTCGCCAGCCTGATTCAAACCCAGGACCTTTGAATGAGAGGCGAACACCTTAACTTCAAGGCCACGACCTCCCCCCCCCCCCCCTTTGTTTTCGTTCGTGTTTTTGTTTTTGTTATTGAGTGTAATCCGTCTCTCCGCTGGATAGCTGTATCATTCTCAGACCATTTTGGTCGTAACAGGCATGACTGAAGCAGCCTGCCTCCTATGATGTATTGAAGTGGGCGGGGAGGGGAATGCAAAGCATCAAAGTTAAGACAAGATAGAGGAGAGTAGATGAGATGAGATGAGACGAGATGAAATCGGGACCTCAATGCTTTCTTGTCGAGTCTCCAACTTTTAAAACAGTGAAAACAGTTCATAACAAAGAGTGAGCTTAAGAAGATGTCACATTTTCACTGTTAAAAATGGAGATACGACAAGAAAGCACTGAGGTCGCCTGGTGAGATAGCAATTTACCGATCTCCACAAAGATGCTGCGATCTAGAATGACAAAATTCTATCTGCTCAGAACCTAGTTTTGAGAAACTTGACGTAATTTTTTTATGTTTCTCAATGATGCCAAGCTTTTTTCAAATGCAATTCTTTGCATACATTAATAACGACTCAGAATAGTCTTTTCATTTTGATATTGCAGATAGAGCATTTGAGTTCTGATCTCATGGTCTCTGCAACTGACTGAAAACAGCAATAAATGTCAGATAGCACTTGATAATTCTGAGGTAGCGTCAAGACGCTCAGACAGAGCCTATCTCGTCCCTTTTCTGCGTTTTCTTTTTCTTTAATGCTTTTTTCATTTCCTATATTTCTCTTTTTTTTCTTGACGCTCAGAAAACAACAACAACAGCAACAACAACAGCAACAACAACAACAACAACAACAACAACAACAACAACAACAACAACAACAACAACATCGTATAGGTCTTACTCTATCCTTGCACTAAACGACCTTTATTGTGTCCAAGTACTTGTATTTACTCACACAAATATAACATCGCCCTTTCTAAAGCACCCAGGGACCGCCGACGGGTTGAAGCGCTTGCCTCCCTGCTAACAGAGAGAGAAAAGTCGGGCCTAATCCAGCACCGCTGGGAAATTTGTCCAACCGTCGAGTGGAAATACCCGGACTAACAACTTCAAACACAAGGGCTTCTCTTTGCTCCCTAAGCTCGGTTTATTTTTTGGGGGGAGGGAGGGTGGAGGGTGGGGTTTGGAGGGCTATCCTTTTTTTGGGGGGAGGGGTTAACATTTGAAAAAAATCATTTTTCCTGTGTATTTTTTTTTCGAAAAAAAATGGTTTTCCCCTTTTCCCCCTTTTCTTCTTCTTTATTTTTTTCTTTTCTTTTTTTCCAGTCGCCCATCGTCTGTTCTTTAATAAAGCGCCTATAAATGTCACGACAAATTGGAAAAGTTAACAGTTTTATTTCTTAAAATTTGAAAACTAAAGTACGTTTGCAATGTTAGACGAGAATATTAAATGTTATTCGGAATTTCATTTTTTTTAAATGCGGCGTCTGCTTCTTTTTTT
>NW_004797303.1:1475442-1478651 GCF_000002075.1 Aplysia californica
CCCCCCCTTTCCACCTTCTCTCTAGTCCTCATTAGCTTATCCAGTGCTACGTGCAACCCCAACACGACCTTTATCATAAATAATGCACGTGCTGTGAGCGGCTTTGTGCGATGGTAATGGCATGCAGAGCAGTAATCACTTTGTAACAAGCACTTTACTTCCTCAGAATTACAAAGTTCTATCTGCTCAACTCCCAGTTTCGAGAAATTTTACGTCAAACTTGTTTTTGAGTTTCACGAAATTAATTATACGTCAACTTTTTTTTTATCCAATTCTTTAAGTATCTTGACAACGACTCGGAATATTCTTATACGGGGTGCCCACTACGAATGGGATCGACCGATCGGACCGATCGCCTCACTCGATTACCTCAAAAACAAACGTGTTTGTTTTCAGTTTCAGGCGATCGAGTCGGGCGATCGGCCCGATCCGGCCGTAGTGGGCACCCCGTATTACAATTTTAATAGAATTAATAGAGCATTTCTTTCCATCTGACCTGATGGTCTTAGTAACTCAAAATAGCCAAAATTGTCAGATAGAACTTTGTAAAATTCTGAGATAGCGATTTGCAGCGCACGCCAGACAGCGGTCAGTCACTCACTCTCTGAGCCAGTCATTGTTGGTCTGGGGTTACTGACCGGTCCAGTGGGTGGATGGCGGGTGTTCTGGGCGTGTGGTTCGCTTGTTGCTTCTTCCCTAGCAAACGTCAGCTGCTGCTGCGGTCTTTGTCTATTAATTTCTCCTCCTTCTTGTCTTTATTGTGTTACTCCCTAGTATCATGTAGTGTTTGGAGGGCACCACTGGTAGGTCCTACTTCTTTACTTTCTCTCTTTGTTGTTTCTGTCTGTCTGTCTGTCTGTCTGTTTGTCTGTCTGTCTGTCTGCCTGTCTGTCTGTCTGTCTTAGCTTTTTCCACCACTAAATGACAATTCTTGTATTGAAGTGCCTCTCTTTACTCAAACAAACAAACAAACAAGCGAAAAAACAAACAAATAGACAAAAAAGAAAGAAACAACACACAAACAAAAACAATCACATTCTGGTGACACCACAACTTTTCGGCACTTATATGACCTACATCTATAATTATGTCGCAAGAAGTGTAAAACTCTTACTAAAACTTTTAAGAAAAAATAAAATAAATAAGAAAATAAAATGACCTCTGTAACTCACTCGCGTACCAGAGGTTTTTGTTTGTGTATGTGTTTGTTTGTTTGTTTGTGTTTTTCTGTTTGTGGGCTTGCTTATTTCTTTATTTATTTGGGCAATATAAGGAGCACATCCACACGTGGGGGTTCTCGTGGTCTAGAGGGTACGGTGTGCGCCTTTCATTCAATAGGTCCCGGGTTCGAAACCTGACTGCGACGGAACATTTTGTTTTCTGAAAATGTTCTCCTCTCACCTCCTTTCCTGCTGCTGTCTAAAAATGTTTTGTTGTCTGTCTTCGTCTCCACTTTCTGCTCCCACCCCCTCACCTCCTTTGCCTCCTCCTCTTGGCTCCTGACTCTGTCTGAAGCCTTTCTACTGCTACGTATTGGCTCCATCTTATCTCTTTCTTTCAGTCACGCCCCTGATCTTGGGATAGGTAAGACCTAACACCTAGGCTAGCCTTCTCGGATAAGGGCTAAAATCTCGGAGGTGCACACGTTAGAGATAAAGATCAATTGGCAGTAAAAAATCTATAAGAGTAGGGCTAGGCCGCCAGACGCTTAAATTCAAAATTCATTCATTCACTCACATCCCACCTTCCCCCTCCCCCTCTCTTCCCCTTTCTTGTCCTTCCCCTCCATCCCTCCACGTCTTTCTCTCCCCTTCACTCTCCCCATCCTCCCTTCTCCTCCGGATCCCCAAACCTCGACAAATCTGTTATTTCCCCCTTCCCATCTCCTCCCCATCTCCTCCCCATCTCCTCTTTTCCTTCTCCTCCTCCCCTCCTCCCCTCCCCTTACTACTACCCCTTCCCTCCCTTTTCCCACCGACCCGTATCCTCCCCTCTCCTCATCATTCACCTAATCCCATAAAATCTTACCCCCCTCCCACCTTCCCTTTTCCTCTTCCCCTCCTTCCCTGCCCCTCTTCCTCCCCCTCCTTATCCTGCCCCCCCTCCCCTCCTCCTCCTCATGCCTCACCCCGATATATCTTCAATTGTCCTCTTCTCCTTCTCGCCTGCCCTTCTTCCTTTCCCCTCCTCCTCCCTTATCCTTCCCTCCCCTCTCCTCCTCCTCATCCCTCACCCCGGTATATCTTCCCTTTTTTAATCTTCCCCTCCTCCCCTGCAATTATTCCTTTCCCATCCCCCTCGCGGGTGGTTGGCAGGTGTTCTGGTTTCTGGTCTGGTTTGCTCCTTGTTTCCTATCAAACATCCATCGTCCTTATCTCTCCTTCTTTTTTGTGTTTGTTACTCTCTTGTAACACTTCTATTCTTCGGCACTTCTACGACCTTATTGTAATATAAGTGTCGTAAAATCTTACTAAAACTAAAATTAAACCCTCCCCTCCCCTCATCCCCCCCTTCCCCTCTTTTCCTCCTCATCCCTCACACCGGCATATCTTCCCTTTCCTTTCCCCCCTCCTCCCCTGCCCTTTCCTCCCCCCTCCCTTATCCTACCCTCCCCTCCCCTCTCCTCCTCCTCATCCCTCACTACGGCAAATCTTCCACACCACCCCCCACCCTCCACTCTCCCAAGAGATGAAGGCTTTGCTCCAAGGACACCCCAGGATTTGTCCGAAATGCCTGGCCTTATAGAGGGCCCTGGTGTTTGTCTGTTTCTCAAATAGCTTACTCTATGTTGACATACGCATATTATATGCGCACGCATGCGCGCTAGTATTTGTTCCTCTCTTTCTTTCTTTTTTTCTTTCTTTCTTTCTTTCTTTCTTTCTTTCTATCTATCTATTTATCTATCTATCTATCTATCTATCTCTCTCTTTTTCTCTCTCAGTCTCTCTCTCTTCCCCTTGCTCTCTTTCTCTCTTTCTCTTGCTATGTATCTATCTCTTACAGTACCTTCTTTATGTACTTCTATACACATCTCCTGTGCGCGCACATGGGCGTGCATACACATACACACACACACCCGCGCGCACACACACGCGAACACACACATACACACACACACACGCACACACACGCGCACACACGCACACACATACACACACACACACACACACAGACACACACATACACCCCCCACATCCACTGGCACACAC
>NW_004797303.1:1478792-1481254 GCF_000002075.1 Aplysia californica
CACACACACACACACACACACACACACACACACACACACACACACACACACGCACTCACACACCCCTCCTCAGAACTCAGATCACAAAGAGTTCATTCCCCTTCACACCTCTACTAAAACTTACTCACTTATGCAGTTTTCCATTACATCTCTCACAACTATCGTATTTTACAAGAGGGGGTTAGGAGAGTGCCACTTTTAGGATCTTATTCTCTTTTCTCCTCTCTAGTTTCTCTGTCTGTCTATCTTTCTTTTTTTTTTCATGCACTAATTGACCGTTATTTGTCGTTATGCTTGTCTGTAACTGTAGTGTACTTCATAGTACTTTAATAGATCAGAGAGAGGGGTTTTTCATTCCTTATTTGAAAAGCAGTCCTTTGGGGAGGGGGTGGGTGGGCTGGAAGAGAGGATGGGCTGGGTGGGGTGGAAGAGAGGAGGGGTGGGTGTGGTGTAGAAGAGATGAGGAGGGTGAGTTGGTTTGGAGAGAGTGGGGTTGGAGAGAGTGGGGATAGTGAAGTGGAGGAGAGAGCGGGAGGAGAGGGGAGAGATACAGGGGGGGGGGCATAGAGTGAGATAGGAAATACATAGTGAGGGAGAGGGAAGGGAGAGAGGAAAAGAGGGAGGGGTAGGGATCGTTTTTGTGGATTCTTCCCCGTGTCCTGTCTGTCTGCCTGCCTGCATGTACGTCTGTCTGTCTGTATGTCTTTGTCTTTCTCTCCACCTCCCTTCTCTCTCTCTCTCTCTCTTTCTCTCTCTCTCTCTCTCTCTCTCCCACACACACACACACTCACACACTCCTTTCTGCCCTAAGGCCTATGCACCCAAGTAGAATTTCCACTCGTCGTACAGCTGGCTGCCAGTATGCTAATGAAGGGATATCCGCTTTTGACTTTCTCTTTACTGCGAAGTGATGTCATATTTCGCAGTGTATGAGGAGTGAATTTTCTAACGTTCTTGGAGTTTTATTTGCCTCAAATCTACTTAGACAAGTTCTAAGAGAAATCAACGGACGGTAACCGACTTTGAGATTTTTTTCGTTGTTCCAAGTTCTACGGTTGATTGTTAACGTTTCACATTCCCTTCGCCACAATTTAGTTATTTGGAGAGAGGCAGGTTTGAACCAAGCAAACAGACAGACAAACTCTCTAAAATATACCCTTTCCCATGGGAATCAAAAGGATGTCTTCGTGTGAAAGAGGCTGAGCGACAAGCCCAGCCATAATATCACCGATTCCTGTCAATTCGGACGCAAAAAATCTCGATTTAGTAGAGACCATACTACTAAATCCGACCAGGCAAGGGAAATAGAAACGTTTGTTGTCCTACCAACTCTGAGCATAGTTGTTAAGTCGGTTGCAGAAGAAAGCATAGATAAAACACCAGCCATGTACCTCATGGATAAGGAAAACAGAAAAAAAAACCGAGCGACGGAAAAGAAGCGGCAATCTCCAATCGCTTGCATTAACAAAGAACACAAACAACTCCTTTTGTCGCCTCTGGAAGCCTCAACAGTAATGCGGCGCAGTCATAAACTTAAATTATAATACTCATGCACTGTTATGGCCCCAGTTCCGTGCTCTCTTTGAAAACTTCACGGTGTGCGCCAAAATGATGGGCAAAACTCCAATCTCACAATAGTCGGGAACGTGCAGCACCTACCCTCTACCCTCACCGCATGGTGGCCTTCATTCGCTTCCACGTTGAGTTAGATTGTGGGCATCATAGTGAACTGGAATTACATCCTTTCGGCGTGGAATCTACACCTTTACTCTGTACGTACAGAGTATTTCGTCACGGGAGAGCAACCCTAGAAATACAAAGTTCTATCTACTCTTAGACTAGTACCGAGTTTTGAGAAATTTGAAGTAAAAACTCTTTGAGTTTCACAACATTTCAAGCTTTTTCGAATGCAGTTAGAACGTTCTAATTCTAAGGTAACGTAGTGTTATTCTGGCGAACCAATGAAGAAGTCATCCTCGTCAAGAATCCGATAATGTGACCCCAACTTCAAAAGAGACATATTTAATTCAGGAAACTGTTTATGGAATTCCTTTGGCTCCAATACGAAGTATCTCAAATATACCTTTTAGCCCCTCTTGCCCTATCCCGTCCAATCTTCAAACAATACTCCAAACACGAAGTTGGCCCTTCAGCCTCCCCTTTCCTTTTTCACCACACATTATTATGCCATCAGTATATTATTATTCTTATTGAACTAGCCCAGACTGAAAGAAAAATAATATAACAGTTAAATTAGAACAAAACAAATATTAAAACAATTAAAATAAAAACCCATTCCCCTTTCGAAACAATAATAAGAACAACAGGAACAACAACAACAACAACTGCAAGAACAACAGCAACAACAACAACAGGAACAACAACAACAACAACTGCAAGAACAACAGCAACAACAACAACAGGAACAACAACAACAACAACAGCAACAACAAATCTCCTCT
>NW_004797303.1:1481877-1485009 GCF_000002075.1 Aplysia californica
GGGGGTTACAATGTATAGCTCATCACAGTTTATTGATGTCAAAAGCTAACGCAAGCAGAGTTCCTCGACAAAATGTCCAAAAGAATGCTTCCCGTGAGGAGAATGTAAATATCGCTTTTGTCTTCACTTTTATCAAGTATTCTAATCAGCGATTTTTAAGAAATGTACTCTCCTATATACAGTCTTGATAATTGGCTAGCGAAAATGGTCTACTAAATTAAACGACTTATAGGATTTCAAGTCCATACTTTATCGAATACCTAAGAAATACTCGATATCAAAAATCCCAGCGCAATTTTCCAACAGGTTTTGAAAAACTCCTTTGAACTTTTTGACAATAGCATTGAAAACCTATGCAATTTTCCGCCGCCCTTCATTTATGTTTCTTGGGTCCTCCATGCCCTCAAGCATCATTCAATAATCTATCTACTCCAGATAAACCTATCATATACCAATGGAAAGGGAATTGGATATTCTTTCACACCTAGCCAGTAGATTTCATTTTTGTCAAGCTGTCTTAGCAGTGGTGTGACCTATTATTGTTGTTGCTAAAATAAAAACAAAAACAGAAATCACACTTATCCTACAGTCACAAAGAATTAAAAATCGAGGTATTTGCGACTGAAAGAGGTGGGCCTCGTCTGCTGATTTCAGAGGTAAAATGAGTCCGAAAAACGACTGTGGTGTTTTTGGAAACAGAAAATCTGCATTTGTCTTCTTTGAATATCTTGATAACAACTCCCAATAATCTTACCATTTTGATAAAGCATGTATGACACGGTTTCTATCATCATGGTCATACGAGTAGAAACTCCAAACAGCTCAATATTATGTCAGATAGAATTTTGTAATTCTGAAGTAACGAAATCCGTATCACTGCACTACCTCAGAATTATAAATTTCTGTGTGACATTTTTGGCAGTATTGAGTTACTACGACAAAGAGGTCAGAAACAAAATGATCTAAAATATCGTGCTCTATCAACATCGTGAGATCATTCAGGGTTGTTATCAAGAAATTCAAAGAATTGCATTAAAAAATGCTTGAAATGATGTGAAACTCTAAATCTTTGACGTCAAATTTCTCACACTAGGCACTGAGCAGAAAGAATTTTGTAATTCCAAGGTAGCGCATAGTTTACTGGTGTGATGAATGATCGGCCAGAGAAAGGTTGTAATTTTTTATCTATTAGCTAGAACCAAAGTTTCTGGCAACCTACTATTATGGGTTACCAAGATGTCTGCGTCATTTTATACATACTATGTGAGGCAGCGTGGTGGAATCAGGCTCTCGTCAAAATAATCAAAGTGAAGAAACTTTTAATTTTTCTGCAGGTTTGTGAATTTTTATAAAAAATTTGTTTTTGTTGGCTTAACACCTTTCATGCCCATTAAAGAACTCATTTCTGTGTGGATTTTTCTGAAAAACGTTGATTAAAGGCACAAACAATGTAAATTTTCATTTGCCACGGACTCTTAAGTTAAGGAAATAACTTATTTTTGGCGGCCATTTTCTCATTAATTTTCACTGAAAACAAGTGACCTCCTTCATTCGCAAATATCTCGACTTGTATTCAAGATAAATGGATATTTTTTTCATCCAAATAAAGACAAGAGAACACACTTTAAGATTTAAATGCCCAAAAACTGACGAGAGCATGCCTCACAATTCGAGGCATATAACGAAATCGTAGGAACTTGACTTTTCTCTCCTGTTTGACAATTGTATTCAATTTTTTTGGGCTCAACACCTTTTACGTCTATTTAAAGAGGCAGATGTAAAAGCAAGAACGGCCAAGGCAAGATCAGCATTCAATCAATTATCAAAAGTCTGGAAAGCAAGCCACATCTCACTGCGCTCCAAGATTCGACTCTTTACTCCAAAGTCAAGTCTGTGCCTCTCTAAGGCTGCGAAACTTGGAAGACAACAAAAACAATACTGAATAAAGTCCAGACTTTCATCAACAGATTTATGGGGAATATCCTAAGAATTAAGTTGCAGGATAGAATAATAAATACAGAGCTGTGGGAAAGGACAGGGCAAAGAGAATTAGAAGTAGAAATAGGACTAAGAAAGTGGCGATGGATGGGGCACACCGTCAGAAAGCCTAGCGGAAACATCACAAGACAGTCGCTGCAGTGGAACCCACAGGAAACACAAGTCAGGGGTAGGCCACGAGAGACATAGAGGAAATGTGTGGAAAGGGACGTGAGAAAGATGAAGCTCACTTGGAACGAGCTAGGAAGGATGGCCCTGGAAAGAGATAAATGGAAGGAGCGTGTGTGTGGCCTGTACTGTGCCAGTAGTGAACGGCATTGATTGATTGATTGATTGAAAGACACATTTATGTGTGAATTTTACTGAAAAACGTTGATTAAACGTTTTTTAAAATGCTTATTTTCAGTTTCCAAGGATTCTCAA
Organism: Aplysia californica; assembly: GCF_000002075.1. Classification (NCBI taxonomy): domain Eukaryota; kingdom Metazoa; phylum Mollusca; class Gastropoda; order Aplysiida; family Aplysiidae; genus Aplysia; species Aplysia californica. Next base: position 1,484,299 of record NW_004797303.1, read on the forward strand.
GCTATGGATATCATCAATCTTTGGCGGCCATTTTCTCACTTATTCTACCTTTGAAACCAGGCAACCCGTACCTACTTCTATTGCAGATATCTCGACCTCTAACCAAGACAGGCGCGTATTTTATTTTCATTAAAAGATGGTCAATAAACAAGCTTTAAAAAGGTACCAATAATTCCAGATGCTCCAAAATTGACGAGTGCCTTATTCTACCGAGCCGTGACTCATGTATCATGTTTTGATCTCATTCTGTGCTGATTTACCGGGTCTTTTTTGCCATGATGAAACGCTTTCCTCATGAACCCGGAAGTTCAGGAGGCTAGGATTTGCGTAAAATTAGGATCGGGAGCCAAGGGCTCAAAGAGATAATCAAAGCTGTTCGATCAATATCCACGCAAAGGTTTGCGTTTAAAATGGATGTTGAACAAAAAAAAAAAGGAGAAAAAAATTGAAAAGCAAAAAGTAATAATAAATTCGATACAAATCGCGACCTCAGTGCTTTCTTAACAATTCTTCATTTTTTAAAAATTTAGTTTCAGTAGAGTTTTTACGGCCCCCATAACTGCATGAGGTGATATGTGAGGCAGCGTGGTGGAATCCGGCTCTCGTCATTTTTTGGGCATGTAGAGTTATGACATTGACAATGACAATGACAATGACAATCTTTATTCATCTCGCAGGGAGAAATTTGTCTTGGTCGTTAACAATGGCAGT
>NW_004797303.1:1486117-1488610 GCF_000002075.1 Aplysia californica
AGAGAGACGGAGAGAGAGGGACAGAGAGAGAGACAGAGAGAGAGACAGAGAGAGAGACAGAGAGAGAGAGAGAGAGAGAGAGAGAGCCAAAGAAAAAAACGAGCCATTGAAAAAGATGGGGGTCAGTTCCCAACAGGACAGAGCCCCCAAACTACCCGCCCCTCATTCTGCCTCGTTGTTTACCCCACTGGCCTTGTCAGATCTGACACAAATCATTCATCTTGCCACATCTTTTGAAAAAGCCCCCCCCAACCAGGGCAGTGCTACTGACTGAAGTAGTAAAATTGTAAAAGGGCTGATTTATCAATGTCATGCTCATACTGTGCCAGAGCAACATAGGGGGAACTGCTGTTTTTTCATTCCTCATCCTTACTATCGTTATTTTCCTCTACTTCTTTTCTATGTTTGTCTCTCTCTTGTGAACTGCTATTTCCGGGGTGCCTTGATAGTTGATAGTCGAAGCAGACTTTGCGCTGTTGAGTGTTGAGGCAAGAAAGGTGAGAAGAGTAAGCCTGGTTCCCCGTTTGGACTACTCTGTTAACACGGACCCCTTGCCACACATATGACAGTTATAAAAATATAATGCAGTTGCGAACGCCATAAAACTTTGCTACAACGAAGTTAAAGAATAGAATCCTCTTTTAAAGTGTCCAAGTTAATTACTGTTGTAGCACAGCAAAGTAAGTGAGAGCACATTTTGACAAAGTGGTGGTTGGAGGGTGGCACTGTTAAGTTGTATTTCTGCCCTTTTCTTCAAGATCTAGTATCTTTTTAGTACGAGTTTACGGCACTTGCAACATAATTATGCCACACAAGTGCCGAAGATTAGAGACGAAACAAGAGAGTAACAATCACAAAACAGTATGAGAGATCAGTTTAGTTTTAGTTTTAGTAACGTTTTAAGGCGCTCGCAGCAGCATGAGGTCATATTATTATAAGCTCCAAAGGTTGGATGTCAACGGAGAAGTCCAAACGGGGAGTCAAGCTTACTCTGCTCACTTCCCTAGCCATAACAGCACAAATTCTGCTTCGACTATTAAGGCACCCCAGAAAAATCAGTTCACAAGAGAGTGACAAACAAACAAAAGAAGTAAATGTAGAGGCACCCACCAACCACCCACATTCCATCTACTTATTTCCCCTGCACCAAACGACAGTAAGTTTTTGTGTCCAAGAGCCTCTCTTTCTACAAACAGACGAACAAAGCGTTTGGACAGAGTGCAAATCGTGTAAGAAAAAAGAGAAATTTCCATTAACTCAATTCGCGTCAGCCCAAGAGAGTGCAAACGGTTTAGAGTTAATCTTGGAAGGATAAAGAAGCAAGGGCAACCTAGGAAAATGAACCGTTTGTTTCATCCAATGAACACCTCACCATGAGCGCCAATAGATGGATGTCAACAAAGAAGTCTTTACAGGGAATGAGGCTTACCCGGATCAACTTTCTAGCTTTAAAAGAACAAAGTCTGCTTCGACTAGCAAGGCACCCCGAAAATAGCTGGTCACAACAGTGTGACAAACATACAAAAGTAGTAAAAGAAAAATGACGATAGTAAGAATGAGGAAAGAAAAAGCAGCAGTTTCCCGTTAAAGTTCAGGCACAGTTATGAGCATGACATTGATTAATGAGCCCATTTACAGTTTTACAGTACATAAGAACATGTTAATATCTCCCTTCGGGAATGGCCTGCATAAAGACAACTTCAGTCAGTAGCACTGCTATGGGGGGTTATCTCCATTTTTAAGAACAGTGAAAACAGTTAATAACAAAAAGGGAGTTTAAGAAAAAGCCGCATTTTCAAGTTTAAAACAAAAGGAAAGACAGGATAAGAAACAACTGAGGTCGCAAGATGGTTGAAAAATGCTGGAATCTCCGATTTCGTTTTTTTCTTTTTGTTGTTGTTGTTTGTTTGTTTCTTGCCAGCGGTTGATTTCTCCACGACGTCTCGTAATATTACAGAGGTTAGTCCGCCGCTCGTGGGAGATTTAATAAGATCCTTAAAGTGGCAGAACAAGATAAAACCAGGAATGTAGCTCTGGTGTCTGGCTTGTAGCTAACCCCATCAATACCGTTGTTAATTTCTTTCTCTCTCTCTCTCTTGATCTCTCTCTGTCTCTCTTTCTGTCTCTCTCTCTCTCTCTGTCTCTGTCTCCCTCTCCCTTTTGCTCTATCCATCTATCTATCTATCTATCTATCTATCTATCTATCTATCTATCTATCTATCTATCTATCTATCTATCTATCTATCTTTCAACACTCACACACACATTATAAGGCATACCCCTCTTTCTCACGCGTACACACACACACACACACACACACACACGCACACTCTCTCTCTCTCTCTCTCTCTCTCTCTCTCTCTCTCTCTCTCTCTCTCTGTCTCTTTCATTCTCTAACGTTCACCGCTGCCCCCTCCCCTCTCTTTCTCTAATTCCCTCTCACTCACTCTCTCTCTTACTCTCGTTATCTCTCTCACTGTTGCTCTCACTCCC
>NW_004797303.1:1488710-1490099 GCF_000002075.1 Aplysia californica
CACACACACACACACACACACACACACTCACACACACACACACACATACACACACACACACACACATTTAACAGTTAGGCGCTTTGCTGTCGTACACAGAAGACTTTAGTTCGATTCCCTTGTGGGGAAAATTTTAATCGAGTATCTCCGTTTGTCTGCGTGGATATTGTGGGGTTTTTTAGGGGTTTTTTGGTAAGTGTTTTACGGTGCTCGCAACTGCATAAGGTCATCTGTGCGCGTGGGACACACTAAACATTTTCAGTTCGTAGGAAATTATGAATTTTGCCTAGGTGGCGGCCGAAGCCTACTCTTATCGATTTTGAACCTCCAAGGGATGGTTAACGTGCGCAATTTACACACGGCCCTCCAAGATTTTTTGCCCTTGTCCGAGAAGGCTAGGTGCAAATCTTTCCTACCATAAGATCAGGGGTGTTTTTGAAAAACAGCAGTAAGAAGGAGCCAAGGCGTAGCAATAGAAAGGCTGCTGAAAGAGTCAGGGGCCCAGAGGAAGGAGCAAAGGAGGTGAAGGGGTGGGGGCAGAAAGTGGAGACGAAAGCAGAAGACAGTACATTAACATTTTTTGAAAGTAGGAAAGGATGTGAAAGTAGACAGTTTTAGAGAACATTTCCCTTCGCTACCCGGGTTCGAAACCCGTGACCTTTTGAATGAGAGGTCTTAACTTCTAAGCCACAAGAGCCCCCGGGATATTGTAAGTACATAATGTATTATACCTCTTTCCAGTTGCTGGCCCTGATAGAAGAGATCAAGGGGTCAAGGCAGGGCACATTCTAAAATACCTTACATCATTTTTTTGTTGTTGAGGGGTGGAAGGGGGCTGGTATTTTTTTAGGGAGGAGGGGGGAAGAAGGAGAGAAAGGGTGAGTTGGTGGAAGTAAAAGATCTATTATAACTACCGCAACGATAAAAGACAGTCCTATCAAACAGAGATAAAAGAGCTACACAGACCCAGTTGCTAATCATACATTATTATTGGCAAATAGAGAATCGGATAAGAGCAAGAAAAAGCACACAGGGGAAACAAACGAGGGGGAATGAAATCCCGTGATTTTGTCTTTGTCGAGAGTATATAGATCACGTGACTGCGTATGGCCAGTGTCCACAGATCATGTGACTGCGTGTATGTCCAGCGCACATAGATCACGTGGGTCTGTCTTTGTTCAGCGATGAGGTCATGTGAGAGAGATGGGGGGTGATGAGTGCAGGAACTGACCGCTGTGTCAATGTAAATAAATCATAAAGCTTTCGCTTGTGACGGCGGTCTGGGCGAGGTCTCTCAGTGATTTGTCGGAGAAAAATAGGGAGAGGACTAGTGAGGGTGGGGAGGGGGTGGGGGGAAAGGAAGGGTGGGGAGCGGGGGCATCAAGGACA
>NW_004797303.1:1492653-1494159 GCF_000002075.1 Aplysia californica
CCCCCATTGACACACATTAGTGGGTGGTTGACGGGTGCTCTGGTGTGTTTTTCTGTTTCTTTCTTTCAAACATCTATATCAACGTTTCTCTCCTCCTTTATTTTAGACATGTGTGTTAATCTCTAGTAACACCTACAGTCTTGGACACTTGTGTGATCTATTTCTGTTGACAGTGCTGTAAAGTTAAAAAAAACTCTGGAACAATTCAATTCAGTAAGGAAGCGGGCTGTTTCGACCAACCTACCTGTCAAGGCCAACCTGGGCTGAGTGGTATACACAGATTGTTGAAGGGCGCCACTAGTGGGTCCATTTTTTTTTTTACTTTCCTTTTTTTTTTTGGGGGGGGGGGGGTAAGTTTTACGGCGCTCGCAACTGCATAACGCCGGTCCTGGAGTGGCCCTGTAGGTCTTACCTGTAGCTCACCTAGCTCGCACCGTGCAAATTAAGCTTATCGTGTGCCTGAGCAGCGTCTCTGTTCGCTGTGTTGTCTGTCTGTTGTCAGCTGAGCTGCGCTCGACGCGTCAGAAGTGCTATTCAATAGTGTTGTAAAAATTAGCGACTGAAATTCTTCACAGGTCATCAAAATCTGCAAGAAGTAAGTATTATTAGGTGCTTTGCTATTAGATATTAATGCTAGCATCAACACTTGAACACAAAAGCCCGAAAAATGCATTTTAAAATTTCGAATCGAGAGGTTGACCTTGTTTTGACTGTTTGTTTTCATAAGTAGGCCTGTGCGCTTCTAGATCTAGGTTGATAGTTCAGGAGTTGAGGTGCAGAGGGGTGTCCATAGAAAGATCTAGGTTCTAGATATAGATAATAATAAGTTACATCTGATCTAGATTTAGATCAAGATTAAAAGCATTCACGTCAGAATCTATCTAGATTTAGACTTAGATCTATCTAAATATCTTAAATAGGTGCAGTGTCCGTAGACAGATCTCAAAGCAAGTGCTTGGTAATGATGGAAGAATATCATACAGTATGACGAGATTGCAATTATGAAAGAAGGAAAACAGACCAAACGAACGAGGAGACAGGATTGAAGCAGAGAATGCGTATACAACTCTCACACAGGGTTCCCACAAGTCTTTAGAGAAAATCCTTTAAAATTTAAGTCCTCAGTTTTTGTCAAAACTAAATTAAGGATAAAAAGTCATCATTTTTTTACACGGGGTTGTCACGTCCTTATTATATAATGAAAGGTCCTTTATGTTGGCAATATGTGTCAAAATTTTAATAAAGTCCTGGAAACAACACGGCACACGGCACATAGTACCTAGCACGGCAGACCCGTCAGATGCCACATCCCACATCCTACAGACGCCAACGCACAGTGCAGCTGTGCAGACACGCAGACGGCGCGCGCAAGGCGAGTTATAGGCCTAATATGAAAATATGAATGAGCGGGACACATTCTACTCAGTGAAGTAGACCAATATGTTTGAGCTTTATCTATCACACCATCTCCCCTCCCCCATCTCACCCTATCCACCACCCACCCCC
>NW_004797303.1:1496609-1498333 GCF_000002075.1 Aplysia californica
TTGTCATTTTTATCGAACTTTGGTTGATGCATGGAGGGGGGGTTACTAGTCACCTTTTTAAGTCCATCTAAAATCATCTGTATAGATTTTGCTGAAAGGCACACAAATGTACAGTTTTAGCTTCGGAAGACTATCAATCCATGGCAGTCACCAATCTTTGGCGTCAGTCTTTCGCTAATATCTACTTCTACCCCTCGTGGCAGTGCTACTGACTGAAGCGTCTTTAGGCCAATCCGAGAGGGGGGACATTGACCTGTTCTTGTGCACTGTAGCACTGTAAAAGGGTTGTTTATCAATGTCATGCTCATAACTACTGTGCCGGAACAACATAGAGAGAACTGCCGGTTTTTCTTTCTTAATCCTTACTATCGTCGTTTATCTTCTACTTCTTTTATATGTTTGTCACATTCTTGTGACCTGTAAATTTCGGGGTGCTTTGATAGTCGAAGCAGACTTTGTGCTGTTGAAGCAAGAGAGGTGAGCAGAGTAAGTCTGATTCCCTGTAAAGACTTCTCTGTTGACAACCACCCCTTGGCGCCCATAATATATGACTTAATGCAGTTGCGAGCGACGTAAAACCTCTACTAAAACCTAAACACAAATTTCGCCTCTCAAACCAGGTGACCCCCACCTCCTTCAATTGAACATTTCGCGATTTCTATTCCTGATTAATGGGTTGGGCTTTTTTTTAAAATCTGAACCAAGACAAATAAACAAGCTTTAAGATGGTATCAACAACTCCACATGCGCAATAATCGACGAGCGCCTGATTCCACCGCCTCGTGACGCAGCTGATGTCGGGAGCTCTCGTAGCTTGATGTTAAAGTATTTGCCTCTCATTCAAAAGGTCACTGGTCGAATCCAGATAGCGACGGATAATTTTTTTTTCTTCTAAAAATGTTCTTCTTTCACCTATTTTCCTGCTCTGTAACAAAGTTATGTCGTCTGCTTTCGCCTGCACTTCCTTCTCCCACCCCCTCACTTTCTTTGCCCCCTCCTATGGGCTCCTGACTCTTTCTGCAGCCTTTCTACTGCTACTCCTTGGCTCCTTCTTAAATCTGTCTTTCAGCCACACCTCTGATCATCGGGTAAGAAAGGTGAGCTCCTAGCCTTCTCAGACAGGGGCGAAAAATCTCCGAGGTCACGTGTGCACGTTGCACACTTTAAAGATCCTTATGTGGTACAAAATCGATAAGAGTAGGCTTCGACCGCCACCCGGGTAAAATTCAAAATTTCCCACCAACTGAAAAAGTTTGGTGTGTCCCACGCTCTCATGACTTAATGCAGTTACGAGCGCCTTAAAACTTTTACCAAAAAAAAAAAGAAAAAAAAAAAGAAAGCTCCACATGCGCAAAAATTGACGAGCGCCTGATTCGAGTGCGTCGTGATACCCTTGATCTCGTACAGTGTCGGTGCAGCCTAATCCAGCCTTTCGACGTCATGCTGTCAGTTTCTTGTTCTCTCCCTCTCTCTCCAATCTCTCTCTCTCTCCCTCTCTCCATCTCTCTCTCTCTGCCTCCTTCTCTATCTATATATCTATCTATCTATCTCTTTATCTGTCTCTTTCTCTCTGTCTATCTGTCTGTCTGTCTGTCTGTCTGTCTGTCTGTCTGTCTCTCCCTCTCTCTCTTTCTGTAATTCTGTCTCTCTGTCTCTCTATCTTTCTGTCTCCTTCTCTCTCTCTTTCTCTCTCTCTCTCTCTCTCTCTCTCTCTCTCTCTCTCA
>NW_004797303.1:1501013-1502011 GCF_000002075.1 Aplysia californica
GGTAAGTATTTTACGTCGCTCGCAACTGCATAAGATCATATGAGCGCGCAGGACACGTTAAACATTACTTATATATGTTTTCAGTTGGTAAGAAATTTGAATTTCCCCTGGGTGAAGGCCGAAGCCTACTCTGATTGATTTTGGACCATCAAAGGACTCGAGGGCAACTTGCACACGGGACTTACGAGATTTTTTTGCTCTTACCTGAGAAGGCTAGGCGTTATCTATCTTTCCCACCAGAAGACCAGGGGTGTGGCTGAAAGACAGCAGTAATAAGGAGGCGAGGAGTAGCAGTAGGAAGGCTGCAGAAAAAGTCAGGAGTCCATAGGAGGGGGCAAAGGTGGTGAGTGGGTAGTGGCAGAACGTGCAGACGAAAGCAGACGACAGAACATACAGCCGAACAGTTATAGAGAGAAGAAAAGGGGGTGAAAGAAGAACGTTTTTAGAGAATAAAATGTTCCGTCGCTACTCGGATTCGAACTCAGGGGCCTATCGAATGAGAGGCGAGCACTGCATCCTCAAGACCCCGAGATAGATTGATAGATAGATAGATAGATAGATAGATAGATAGATAGATAGATAGATAGATAGATTGAGAGCGAGAGAGAGACAGAGAAAGAGAGAGGGGGGGGAGAGTGAGAGAGGAAAAGAGATAGCGTGAAAGAAAGAGTGGGAGAAAGAGGGAGAGAGAATGAGAGATAGAGCAAAAGAGTGAGATAGAGTGGGAAAGAGTGTGAGAGAGTGAGGGAGAGTGAAAGAGAGGGGTGGAGAGGGAGAAAGAGAGAGATAAAGAGAGCGAAAAGACTTAGGAATGGAGTGAAAGACAAAGTTTAGCACAGAATCAAAAAGTGTCAGCGCTATAAATAAATTAGGCGTATTGTTTGTTTCTGAGCACACAGTTGGCCTATCATAATTTCCCGTCACCTTATTCTTGTCACCGTATACATACAGTGGCGGGATTATAAAGTGGGAGAGTGAGTGAGTGAGAGAGAGAGAGA
>NW_004797303.1:1506120-1508158 GCF_000002075.1 Aplysia californica
TAAAAATTCATGTAACATTTTTTTTATTTATGGTTACAGGTACCTTGCAGAGTTTTTGGAATGTTTACTCAATACTATTCTCAAATTATTTTTTTTGGGGTGCTTTTGATGTAAGGTGCCCTTTATTTTATTATTTTTTTAAATCAATTTAAAAAAGATGATCATGACGTCTCAATATATGACACAAAATAATGTGTTGTAAAAAACATACACCTAGATATTTACTTTCAACTACCTAACCTGCACTTACACTTGAATTGTAAGCTCATTTATCTTAGTCAGTTGCGGGGATTTTAGGAGTTTAGTTACAAAGGCTTTTGAAATAAATGCATTTAAAATGTTTCTGTGTTATTTATCTTTTGAGACACATCTACTACGCCAATCGAAGTATTTTTTTTTACAATTGAAAAAAGTAGTTAAACCATCTAGTTTAGCAATAATTCAAATGATTATAAAACTGCTTCTCCAGACAATTATTGATAGTTTCTTTTTTTTTTTTTCTAATTATGGAATTGTAGAAATCGCGAATTCAGATCACGTTAGAAAAAAAATAAGATACATCTTTATTATCCAGATCCTGGCACACTGGTTTGGTGTTTCACCATATGCACAAACACACACACACACACACACACACACACACACACACACACACACACACACACTCACACACACACACACAGGCAGCACATGTGCACACACATATATACGCTCACACTCTTCTCTCACACATCCATATACAAATTATATACCAAAATGACTTGTGTCAATGTGGGTGACAAAAAACTAATACTTTTAATTCTATAAAAACGTTGTGCAATTAGGTAAACACGATACGGCAAATACCCGACGTTGTCGCAGACATAAAAGTGTGGCTATCGTCTGCATATTGTCACTGATATTGCCTTCTCTGACGTCATTGCAAAACTGCATTCTGATTGGCTCTCTCGTCCGCTGTTCCACACATTATTCGCTGCCCCAGAATTATTACAAAGCTCTATCTGGCCAGTGCCTAGTTTTCAGAGATTTGATTTGAAAAATGTTGAGTTTTAAAATCATGTAAAGATTTTTTTCTTTATTCTTCTTTGAATATCTTGAAAACGACTCCGAATAATCTGACGATTTTTACAGAACGGATAGAACATTATTTTAATCTCTGACCTAACATGCTTAGTAAGTTATTTTGGCCAAAAATGACAGATAGAAATGTGTAATTGAATTAATATTGAGGGAGTGACTTATCACGCGCCTCCCGACGAGCCGATCCCGTCAATCTAACTAGCAAACAGAACTGAACCGAATCGAACCGATCGTGCAAATGGGCACTAGGTCTAACACGATCGAATTTGTTCGAATATCTGTGCTACCATTGTTGTTTTTCCCCTCTCTGGAGAGGAAAACTTGCAGACCTTTACTCAGTTCGTACGACTTAGACCGAAATCTAAAATTGTCTCCTTTCACCTCCTTTCCTGCTCTCTAGCAATGTTCTCTTGTCTGCTTTCATTTCCACTTTCTGCCCTAAAATCGATAAGAGTAGGCTTCGGCCGCCACCCGGGCAAAATTCAAAATTTTCTACCAACCGAAAATATTAGGTGTGTCCCGCGCGCTCATATGACCTTATGCAGTTGCGAGCGCCGTAAAACACTCTATAAAACCCCCCAAAAAAACCCGAAATCGACTCAATTTAACGGAGTTTGAATTAATTTGACGAAATTTGACAAATTTGATTGGCAGTGTGCACCTACTATTAGAAATAACAGAAAGATGGGAGGGCTATTTATAGACCAGCACGTGTTTTGCCTCTTCTCACGTGCGTTGTCTTGGCATTGTTTTAATCGGATTTGTTTCATTGCTGCTCTTTGAGGTTGGTTTTTTTCTTCTTTTTTTAGTTGTTTTTTTTTTTTTTTAGAATTATGTTGGTGGACGGGTGGCCTTTTATAAGAAATTATTTTTATAGTATTTGAAACTATTTTGCAGACAGACATTGGCGCTGGAGTGGTGGTTGGGGAAGGGGAAAGGAGGGGCGAGAGGGAGGAGT
>NW_004797303.1:1509224-1514065 GCF_000002075.1 Aplysia californica
TTTCTCTTCTCCCCTCCTCTTTCTCTCTCTATCTCCCTCCCTCTCTTTCCTTCTCTCTCTCTCTCTCACTCACTCTCTCTCTCTCACTCTCTCTCTCTCACTCTCTCTCTCTCACTCTCTCTCTTGTAAGTATTTGATTCAATGAGAGGCGAACACCATACCTCTAGACTACGAGAGACCCCACTCTGAGTGTTTGAGAATGTTGTTGGGTCATGCTCTACACAACACCAACGGCTACTGAACAAACAAAAAAAAAAGGAATGAGCAAATTTAGTTCTTAGTTCAATTTTTGCGTGGTATTAGAGCCTTATCAAATCTATTTGACAGAATTGTGATAAAATATTGCTTGTTGCAGAGACAACATGCTCCATTCATTTGTGAGGCATCGTGGTGACATCGGGCGCTTGTCAAAGTAATGAAATTAAAGAAATCTGCATTTTTATGGACGTTGGACAATTATTTCTTTTTTTTTCTTTTCTTGGCTCAAAACTTTTCATCTCCATTTTAAAAGCACATATCTGTTTGGATTTTACTGAAAAACGTTGCTTAAAGGTACCCAAAAATGTAAATGATTCGTTTCAAAAGACTCTCAAGCTATTGAATTCATTACATTTTGGCAGCCATTTTCTTGTTAACTTTACCTCTGAAAACAGGCGATCCCACCTCATTCAATGGCAAATATCTCGACTTCTATTCAAGATAGGCGTGTATTTTTTTTCATCTAAAGCAGGACAATTAAAACAGTCTTTAAGATGATACCAACAACTTCATATGCCCAATTATTTAGGAGCGCCTGATTCCAACGCGTCGGGACACAAATACTTGGCAGTGTCTTTGATTCCACACAATGTTGCAAAGTCTGGATTCTAAAGGCTAATTTATTTTGAGCGACTATTTGTCGAGTGACTCTTATCGTAGATGAAATATCAATATGTCAAGGACTAAAACTGAATCGATAGTGCCGTTAAACACCCACTCAAGCACACGAACAATGTGTCAGTTGATATAGATTCTATTTATCTGTAAATTAATATGTTACATTAGTGTGTATCTAGAGTCATTAACATGATGATTCGGTGAATACATTTTCAAGTTTCTTTTTGACGCCGCTGTATATGTGGCACGAAGCGGTGGAATCAGGCTCTCGTCCATTTTTGGGCATGAATGGTGTTGAGCCAAAAAAACTATAATTCGATTTAAAATTCACAAACCCGCGGAGAAATGCCTGTTTCTTCACTTTGATTGTTTTGAAGAGTGTATGATTTCACCACGCTGCTTCACCTTAATATATTAACACTGAACTTAAAGTTTATTTTGTTGTTTTATTTTAGTAAGGTTTTACGACGATTGCAACTGCAAAAGGTCATATGACCACCAAGGGGTGGATGTCAACAGAAAAGTCCAAACAGGGAATCAGGATTACTCAGCTCACCTCTCTAGCTTCAACAGCATAAAGTCTGCTTCGACTATCAAGGCACCCCGGAAATAGCAGTTCCCAAGACAGAGACAAACATACAAAAGAAGTAGAGGAAAATGACGATAGTAAGGATAAGGAAAGAAAAAGCAACAGTTCCCCCTATGTTGTTCCGGCAAAACATGAGCATCATCTTCACCTATCCCGTAGACTGGATGTCTGTCGGGGCGCTTTTGAAGATTTGACCACCAGTTTCCTCCACTCCTTCCGGTCTTCAGCTTTCCTGAGCGTCTCTTTGAGTTCCTGGCCTGTCCACTCCTTGATGTTGTTCCCCCAACTCTTCTTCCGTATGCTTCTGCTCCTTTTTCCCTGGACCCTGCCTTGCAGGATCATGTTGGCAAGGCAGAATGAACGCGGATGTGTCCTGCAGATTGTGTTACCTGACCAGAGTGAGAAGGTCAGCATTTGATCCAATTTCATTTCTGATCAGATGTTTGACTTCATCATTTGTGATGTTATCTTTGTATGAGATACCAAGGGTTTTTCGGAAGCATCTCATCTACACAGCTTTGATCCTTCTTTCAAGGTCTGCATTCCAGGTCCACCACTTACATGCATACAAAAATACTGTCCTGACCAGGGAATGCATCTGTGTAATCTTTGATTTGATGGTGATATTTTTATCATTTCAGATAGTTTTCAACTTGGTCATTTCTGCAGAAGTTTGCGCTATTTTGGAGATTATTTCTGGTTTTAATCCATCGTCTGTCACTATTACACAAAGGTATTTGAGGCTGCGTACGGTCTCAAGTCTGTGGTTGTTGACCTAGATGTCCACAATAATGTTCTTGTTGCTGTTAGACATCAGTTTGGTATTCTCCGCACTGATTTCTATGCTATAGGCTTGGGAGGTCTTTTCAAGATGGTATATTATTAAGCTATCTAGTTCTTGCTCTTGTCCCACAATGTCGTCTATGTCGTCTGCAAAATGTTAGTTATTAATCGTTCTGCCCCCCAGTATTACCTGTTCCTTCTGATCTTCAAGTGCATTTGTCATGATCCTCTCCAAGAAAATATTGAAAAGAGTGAATTAATGCAGACAATACTGACAAATTCCCACTGTTTTTCAGAACCCTTCCTCGATGTTGCTGTTGAAAACGACAGCGCTCGCAGCTTTGTCGTATAGCTTTTCTATGACTTTGATCATGTTAGCGTTGATGTTGTAAAAGTTCATGGTTGCCCACAAAGCTTCCTGCCATACTCTGTCAAAAGCTTTTTTGAGGTCCACAAATACCTGGTGAAGCTCCTGTTGGTGTTGGAGGTATTTTTCCATGATGATTCTCGGGTTGAATATTTGTTCAGTTGAGCTGCGCCTTGTCTTAAAGCCTGTATGTTCTTCTGCTATGATTCTCTGAACTTGTGGCCTTAATCTGTTGAGAATGACTTTAAGCATTACTTTACTAGGATGGCTAATCAGGCTAATCGTACGATCATTTTGGCATTGTTGAAGATTGCCGTTCTTGGGAAGGGTGATGATCAGTCTATGGTGTTAGCCATTTGCCTGTCTGCCAGATCTTGTTGCATATTATGCATAGCTTGGCTATCACCGTGTCTCCTCCTGCATGTACTATTTGTGCTGTGATGTTGTCTATTCCAGCTGATTTCCCTTTCTTCAATGATGATACTGCTGCCCCTATCTCTTCTCTTACGATGCTGCTTTTGTCATTGTCTTGTGATTGGGAGACATTGAGAACTCTTGGATCTTCAGTGGTTTTATGGGTGAACAGTTCAAAGCAATATTCTCTCCACGGGTTCTGAACTTCACGTTCCCCCGTTAAACATTTCCCTTCTTTAGTTGATATTGAAGTGGTCCGCCCTTGTTTGGTACTTGTGAGATCCTTGATGATTAAATAAGTCTTTTTACTGTTGTTCTGATTCAGGATGTCTTCTATTTCTTCACACTGTTCTTCAATCCACTTCTCCCTAGCTCATCGCATTCCCTTATTTACTTGCAGATTCCTCTCCCTGTATTCTTTTGCACCTTCTGGTTCTTTTTTTCTTGTTCTTCAAAGCTCTTCATTTGTCACATAGGTCAAAGATGTCATCTTTGACCCAGGGCTTCTTTTTCACGGTATGTTTCACAAGGACCTCATTTGCTGTTTCTGTCCTGGCAGTGTTGAAGGTGTTTGTCAGGGAGCCAACTTCTGTGTCATCTTGATTTAGCGCTAGGAGTGGAACAAACGTTCCTCCTATGTTTCCTTGAAAACTTATGGTTAGGTGTTTGAGTCTTTCAGAGGGAGCTTGTGGCCTAGAGGTTAAAGTGTTCGCCTCTTATTCAAAGGTCCCGGATCTGGGTAGTGACGGAAAGATTTCGTCTTTAAAATTGTCTCCTTTCACCTTATTTCCTGCTCTCTAACAATATTCTGTCGTCTGCCTTCTGCCCCCATCCCCTCACCTCCTTTTCTCCCTCCTCTGGGCCCCTGACTCTTTCTGCAGCCGTCCTACAGCTTCTCCTTGACTCCTTCTTACTGCTGTCTTTCAGCCACACCCTTGATCTTATGGTAGGAAAGATATGCACCTAGCCTTCTCGGACAAGGGTGGAAAATCTTGGAGGTCCCGTGTGCCAGTTGCGCTTTTTAAAGATACCTTGGTGGTCTAAAATGGATAACAGTAAGCTTTGGCCGCCACCTGGGCAAAATTCAAAATTTCCAACCAACTGAAAATATTTGGTATGTCCGCGTGCTCATATCGTATGCAGTTGCGAGTGCCGTAAAACAGTTACCAAAATGAGTCTTTCAAGGTTGAATTTGATCCTGGTGTTACCTTGTTTCTTGCACTTTTTAAGACTCAGTGAGAATGTCATCATGACAAGGTTATGATCACTGCCGATGTCTGCTCCTGGGAAACTTCTGGTCTGGGCAATGTTGACACTGCTTTGAAAGCGAAGCTTGACCATCATGTATGAGATTGGCATTGATAAATCAGTCTATTTACAATTCTACTGTGTGTAAAAACATGTTAACACCCCCCCCCCCTTTTATTTGGGGTTTATTTTAGTTCGTACAAAAAAAAAAAATCAAACAGGTAGAAACAAATGTTCTTCTAATTCGGTCGAAAACGTTCCTTGAAAACAACGACAAAATAACTGATAAAGGAGTTGACAGGCAGACAGATATTACAGACAAATAGACAGATTTTGCGTGGGAAAAAACTGATTTATTGTTGCGACAGGTATAGAAGGGGAGCTTGACCTCGTGTCAGTTAAAACTGGTCTCTACGGGGTGAGATGAGAGAAAAGGGGGAGGGGGAGGAGGAGAGGGAGGGGAGAGGGGAAAGGAGAGTGAAAGACAAAGAGAGAGTGGTGAGTGATCGAGTGAGGGGTAGAGAGAGGGAGAGGGTGGTGTGAAAGGGAGAGAGAGAGAGAGAG
>NW_004797303.1:1515067-1517263 GCF_000002075.1 Aplysia californica
GGGAGGGGGAGAGGAAGAGAGAGAAGGGGGAGAGGGAGGGAGGGAGAGAGAGGGGGAAGGTGAGAAGGCGGAAAGGCAAGCGGGGGAGGGAGAGGAGGAGAGGAGGGGAGGAAAGGGAGGGGTGAGGAGGAGAAAGAGAAGAGGAGGAAGGAGAGAGCGGGAGAGGGGTGAGAAGAGGGAGAGGGTGTAGGGGAGAGCGGGGAGGGGAAGAGGGAGTAGGAGGAGAGAGGAGAAAAGGAGAAGATGGGAAAAGGTGAAGGGGCGGAAGGGAGAGAGAGAGAGAGAAGGGAGAAAGCGGGAGAGGAGGGAGGGGAGAGGGGAGAGGGAGAGAGGGAAGGGAGAAGGTGAGAAGGGAGAGAGGGAGAGGGAGAGAGGGAGAGGGAGAGAGGGAGAGGGAGAGGGAGAGAGTCAGAAAGGTGATTGGGTGGGGGAAGGGGGAGGTTAAGCGTTAATGACTGTCTGGAAACAACACGCGAGGTGTCAACTCAAAGAGAGAAGGGTTTGTTTTATTGTTCGGGTAATTCATGTTTTACGGCTCTCGCAATTCTGTATACGGTCTTATATGCGTGTGGGACACTTAAAACATTCTCAGATTTTAGTAGAAATTAAATTAAAATTTTTGTCTGGTGAGAGGGAAACTCTATAGCAGCAGACACACGGGGATACTCAATAAACAAGGTACAGGGCGGTCAACAATTCGTAGCACAACTTATCATCAAATATCTCCTCAACTATAGAATATAAACTCTCCAGCCTTTGCACAATGATTTGTGAGGCGTGCTGACCAAATGAGTTACTTCTCGCATTCCACAAATCGAGATATTGGCCAAAAATCTACACTATGGTCAAATTAGTAGATTTTCTATTGATGCCATATTCTTCAAGTATGACATGCTATTTATTATTTCATACTTATAAATTGAAAAAGCTTCACCTATAATCGTGATGTACCTATTTCCATATGGCTCGAATCTGAGAAGTAACTCATTTTATCAGCATACTTCACATTTGGATCAATTTGTCTTAACTGATCAATATTTTTGTAAACACTTGTTAGCTGTTTTCTAGAAAATTCCTTGATAAATTATACTAATTTTTAAAAACCAAGTGGGTGGTTTCTATCAATTTTAAAAGATTTACAGCTGGGACAATATCGCTTTTAAAAGCAAACCCGTCATCGTTTTCTAATGGGGACGTTGTGTTTATTGAACGCATGTTTTGAGAACCTTTAGTGGAAAAATGTGTTCACTTTGAAGTTAATTTCTTGTAACAAGTTTTCCACTAAAAAGTGTCATTGATGAGCTGTAACGTGGGCCATAGGCGTATTCAAAATGTGTGTGAGAAGCGGGAAGTGCTGTGAACTATCCCATTTCTCGCGTGATTGTTTTTCGTTATCTTTTTTATTTAAATACATAAATTTATAAAGAAAACTTTTTAATCTAGCCTCAATTATTGTGGAAAAATGAGACTAAGTTAAGAGATATTGATACAACCTTCTGTGCAAAGTAAGGGGGACATTGATTCACTTGTTAAAGAGATATTTGAGGATAAGTTGCTCGACGAATTTTCGACCACACTAGAAATCAATCAATTCAAACAAGAATAGATACACACAAAATAAACTTACCTGGAGTAGAACTCACGACTCCAGCGTTCAACAGCAAGGGGACTTATTGCTACACCAGCAGAACACTCACACTGTCGCGTCCATGTTAGAAAGAGAGAGAGAGAGAGAGAGAGAGAGAGAGAGAGAGAGAGAGAGAGAGAGAGAGAGAGAGAGATTGAGATATCACACAATGTACATAGGGTAGGCAGAGGACCGTGAAGTTTACTACGCTGTGGTGAGTGGGATGATGACGCTCGCTCACACAATGTTATTATTCTCTCAGCTCGGCGACATGCAATGACATGGAGCCAAGGACAATTATAATAGAACCTCCTTGCGTGGAGCGCATACCGTGAGTACATTGTACTGCTCACGCTCGGCCCCACGATAGTCCTACGTCGCTCATCTACAACTCCACAACTCGACCCGTGGAAACATGACGCCGTTTGTTTAGGAAATCTACACATCCCGTCGACCTGCATTCGGTCGACCTAATCTAATACTTTTCTTTTTTTTCCTTTTCTTCTCCGCTCACTTTTTGTCCGAGTGCCAAACCAAACGAATCGTACCCCCCCCCTTCTCTCTCTCTC
>NW_004797303.1:1519373-1520491 GCF_000002075.1 Aplysia californica
ATGTATCTTTGTTTCTTTTTTTTTTTTATTTCTAATATTATATCTTCTAATAAAAACCTCCAAACTAAGTGGAAGGAATTTGCTTAGTTTTTTTTTTGTCAGTGCGTTTTATTTCCTTTTTTTATTAGCGATGTATTTAAAACCCCAAACAAGGGGGTTCTGACGTAAAGGCTAAATTTACTGTGAAGTTTCCATCTCTACTTACAAGGTGTTTTAAGTCGATTTCTCGCCATTTTATAGTTTTATTTGAATGCTGTTGTTTTGGGTGGGTTGTTGTTGTTTTTTTCATTGCCCCCCCCCTCCCCCCTATTTAAAAAAAAATAGAATTTCCAGCAAAATTCTTCGTTTGTATCAGGGATTTTAAAAAATCTGCTCTTGTTTTGCCCTCTTTTTTTGGGGGTGGGGGGAGTTGGAGGGGGGGGGTCTTTGGGTTTTTTTCTTCTTTCCATCCATTTTCGCCTTTGTATTATAAAACTCTGGGTCTGTTCTATGTTGAACTTTCCTCCTCCCATTTTTGTTCTTCTTTTTTATTCATTTATTTTGGGCTGTTTTTTTTTTTTAATTTTTAAATTTTATTTTGAAAGTCGTGCCATGTGTTCATAACCGGGGCGCGAAATTATCTCTAGTATCATCGAGAGACTTCCACAACAGACTTGACCTTTACGAGGTAATTAGCCACAAACCATCCCATTTAACCATGTTGCTATTATATGGCTAGACGCCGCTACAATGGAGGCATTTCGCTGTTCTGACATTTTTTGATGCGTTGAGTAACTAAGACCATGAGGTCAGACACCAATTAATTAATGTTCTTTCTGTTCTATAAAAATCGTAAGATTATTCGGAGTCGCTGTCAAGATATTCAAAGCATTAAAGTACATTCGAAAAAAAGCTAAAGTATCTTGTTAAAATCAATTTTTTTCCTTGTCAATTTTATCAAAGTTAGGTATCCTGCTTGGTATTTCGTGACGCCACGAGTTGATTCTGAATACTTTAGCTTTTTAAAGATATGACGTCACAATAGTGTGTTTGTGTGTGAATCTTTAAATGTGTGTGTGTGTGTGTGTGTGTGTGTGTATGTGTGTGTGTGTGTGTGTGTGTGTGTGTGTGTATGTGTG
>NW_004797303.1:1522355-1524771 GCF_000002075.1 Aplysia californica
CTCTCTCTCTCTCTCTCTCTCTCTCTCTCTCTCTCTCTCTCTCTCTCTCTCCTCCCCCCACACACTCACACAAGCGCGCACACCCACGCCCACACATACACATATATAAACAATCACACATACACAACCACACACAACCTCACACACAAACACACACATACACAACAAAACTTAGGACCCTACTTTGAGCTGAACGGTAAAAACAAAGCAACAAGCCACAAATGGGAAAAATACAAAATATAATAATATAATAACAATACAATTTGATTTATTTTCTCACTCAGCTAGCTCCATGGTGTCCATCGCTGGGTTTTTTTAACGGTATTTTTGTGAGGCATCGTTGTGAAATCATACGCTCGTCAGGACAATGAAATCAAAGAAATCGACATTTTTTTTCCTCCGGTTTTGGCTATTTTAACAAATCAAATTTGTGTGTTTGTGTTAGAGTGTGTTTGCATGTGTGTGTGGCTATGTTTGTTCGTTTGTTTGTAGGAGGGGGGAGTTTGGGGGTATGGAGGGGGGGGGGAGGTTGGCTCAACCGTTTATTTTTTTTTTGGTCCTTTTGAAAACTCATTTCCATGTGGATTTTACTGAAAAACACTTTTTAAAGACGTTTTCATTGGTTTTAAAATCGTCCATTTTCTCGGGAGTGAGAACGGGGAGAGAGAGAGAGAGAGGGGGGGATGCTGTCTGAAAGGAACCTGTAAAAAGATTTAAACCCCAATGCAAGGCTGTAACTTAATCTCAAACTATCCAAGGCAAATGGCAAAATTCGTACATGTATAATGTCTCTTTCTCGGCAACGGTGGACTGAACTACTGAGAACTCGCAATCTGTTAGTAAGAGATTATTGATAGCTGATAGATCAAATATCTCATCCAAACATCTCTTTGGACACAAAGAGACAACGTACCACCTCAATATTCATACCAACATTGTACTACCAGTGCCAGACCCCCCATGAAAGCAAAAATCACTGCATTCGAAAAGAATAGTCTGCTCAAAACCCTTAACATCACAAGACGAGGCAGTCAGAAAGCATGAAGAAATAAGAGCAGCTATCGGCACTGAGTCCTGCCTGCATTACACAGAAAGACAGAGAATTAAATGGTTTGGCCACCTGTTACGTATGTCACTTGGCCAGCCATCCTCGAGAGCCTACAACACCAAGGAATCAGGCTATAAAGGAAGAGGAAGGCAACGCAAAAGGTGGTTAGAGGGTGTCAAAGAAACCTGAGAAAACACAATATTATCACAACTGAAAGAGCTGTGGAGCTGGCCTACCATAGAAAACTGTTTCTCCCCTCGACGCTTAACGGCATTAGAGGATGAAAAAGCAAAAGTAAGTAGATAGATCAATGATAGACTAGTGACAGAAAAGTGATCGTTGATGGATTAGTGATTGGTTTTTGACAGATTAGTTACAAAGTAGTAACATATTAGTGACAGTTGAAAGACTAGTAACGATCAGTGATAGTCAATGGACTAGATCTAGTGACAAAATAGCGAGATATTTAGTAAACTAGCAACATACTATAGTGGTTTTGCTTTACTAGTTAAAAGTTATAGATGGCCTGGATATGGCAGCATGACGTGCAATTCAGCTCGCGACCGTGAAAGATGGAGGGTCATTACATGTCAACCTCTGAGTCAGAGATGACACCTCCAGGTATCCAGGTAGCAGGTACAGGTGGTCTAGTGATTGTTGCTGGATCGGTGACTGTCGAATGACAGGCTAATAACAGAGACAGACCAGTGGAATTTGATTAACCAGTAACATACTGCAAGACTGAGAGCTCTTGTGGCCTAGAGGTTAAGATGTTTGTTTCTCATTCAAAGGTCCCGGGCTCGAATCCGGGTAGCGACGGAAAATTTTCTTCTCTAAAATGTTCTCTTTTCACATCCCTTCCTGTTCTCTAGCAATGTTCGGTCGTCTGCTTTGGTCCCCACCCCTCACATCCTTTGCCCCCTCCTCTGGGCCCCTGACTCTTTCTGCAGTCTTTCTACTTCTCCGTGGCTCCTTCATACTGCTGTCTTTCAGCAACACCCCTGATCTTCTGGTTAGAAAAATCTACACCTAGCCTTCTCGGACAAGGGCGAAAAATCTCGGAGGTCCCATGAGCAAGTTGCACACGTTAAAGATCCCTTGGTGGTCCAAAATTGATAAGAGTAGGCTTCGGCCGCCACACTGCGCAAAAAAAAAAAATCAAAATCACTTACCAACTGAAAATGTTTGGTGTGTCCCCCGCGCTCATGTGACCTTTTGCAGTTGCGAGCGCCGTAAAACACTTACCAAAAGAAAAAGAAAAAAAAAAGACTGCAGACGGGAACTGGCGACAGGCTAATAAACTTTCCAATTTTGTTCTGATTTCTGTAGAGGGCAAGAAAGTAGAAAAAGAGGGCGGGGAAGGGAGAG